>NC_069073.1:31936261-32272627 GCF_025698485.1 Gossypium arboreum
ATGTATTGTCTTTGGATTTTTGATGATTTTGAGTAAAATGGGATAAATTGTGAAATTTGTAAATTGAGGGACTAAAACATGAAATAAATGAAATGTATGGACTTGTATAAGAGCTATGAAAATTCAGATAAGCTTGTGTACAAGCAAATTATGTGTATTTTGTGATTGTGTGAATTAGGGACTAAAGTGTCAAAATATAAAAATGTGAGGGCTAGTTTTCAAAATGTCCTAATTGTGTGTATATGGATTGTTTTGAATGAATGTGTGATTGAACAAGTTAACTTTGAATTGATTTAGATCGAGAACTAAAGAATACGGAATTAGATCGGGGAAAGTCGAACGTCGTCAAGTAACCGATTCCATCTATCTGAATCCCTACGAGGTAAGTCGATATAAAAATAAGCTTGTTAAATTGAATTATTATTATTCACTTGATATTGAATTGTGATGAATGAATGTCTGAGCTAAATATATGCTATCCGAGAAAGTATCAACAAAGTTCTGATGTCTGAAAAGCTCCGTACGAACCTTAGAAATAGTTAGGATACATATGTCATGACATAGGATTTTCGATATTTGTTCTACATGTAAGACCATGTCTATGACATTGGCATCGACTTTTATTTTGCATGTAAGACCATGTTTGGGACATTGGCATCGTATCTGATTTCGTGTAAGACCCTGTCTAGGACAGTGGCATCGATGTTTGATTACATGTAAGACCACTCTAGGACGTTGGCATTGTATATGTTCTCTGAGCTATCCGAGTATCCTTACATTTTTGAGTGGTTCAAATGGGCATTTCAAAAAAATGAATAACTTTGTCAAATCATATCAGATTCAAGTATGTTTATTTTGTATATCCTATTTGAGAATGAAAGGTAAGTATTTGAATATGGGATTTGTGTTAGCATTGGTATACAAAGTATAAGTGATTTGATGATACTTATTTGCTTCGAATGACATGTTTATTTGTATATGGCTTACTAAGCTTTTGAAATCTTACTTTGTGTGTGTTTGCATTGTTCTATAGATATCAAAGCTACTGTGAACTCGGGGATCATCAAGGATCATCAAAACTTATTTTGGTACTTTGAAAATGGATATATTAAAGTATGGCATGTATAGGCTCGAAATTCTGGGATTATGTTTTGTGATGTATATATTTAGCCATTTGATATGGCTAGTTTGTGTTTGAACTTATAGTTTGATAGTGGTATATGATAAGTGATGCTAATGTGAAATTGTGTTATGTTTTGGTTGGCCAAAAGAATTGGTCAATGTTGAGAAGTTTTGGTAAGTTTTGAGCATTTGATTGAATGATCTATTGATCATATGTTTAGGTATGATTTTAGTTTAAGTTTTGGTATGAATTGATTGATGTATTGAGTTTTAAAATGATTGGTAATGTTATAGCATGAATTGTGTATGATTTGGTATAGATATTGGATGAAATGGTTGTGCATATATGCTTGGTTTGGTGTTTGTAGGTTGACCCAAATTGGGGTGGCAAATTGGCTATTCAAATGGCCTATTTTTGTCCACATGGGCAGAAACACTTGCGTATGTCTCAGTCGTGTGCGACACAGAGTCATGTTACACGGCCGTGTGTCCCCTAGGGTACCCTACAAATTAAAGTCAGTATACCCTCCAGTTTTGACACGACCTAGACACACAGGCGTGACTACCGGAAGTGTGAGGCACACGAGCTAGCACACCGGTGTGTGGCTGGCCGTGTGGCCAAGACAGTAGCCTCCCTAATTTTCACATGGCCTGGTACACGGGGGTGTCTTCTGGCCGTGTGGACAAGTCAGTATGTATGCCCTTTCACCATGTCTTAGACACACGGGCATTTCTAATGCCGTGTGAGGCACACGGTCTGTTTACATGGGCGTGTGACCTTCTAAAAGTTTAAAATTTTCTAAGTTTTCAAAACTTTTATATTTTATCAGATTGGTCTCGAATGCATGAGTTAGACTTTGTATGCTCGATTTAAGTTCTTATTGAATGTAAATGAATGACATTTACTGTAATGATATGATTATTTTATAATGATTGTTCGAATGTTATTATAAGTCATGTAATGCCTCTTAACCTATTAGGTGTGATTCTGAGTTAGGGTGTTATAGAAATTGTAATTAATAGACACAATACTTAATCAGTGCATGTTTAATCATCTAAGGTAGTTGAGGGTTAAATTAGCAGCGGCATCTGACGATACATTTGCCTTTCATAACTTGCAAGATTATTGTTATTAAACTGTTTCAAGGTAAGGATACTTTGTTACCTCACATAGTTTTTTATGTGCTTATTAAATTGAGTTAATTGTTTGAATTGACATAAGGATTAAGTTTAAGAGATTATTTCGATTTAATAAGTATATATGTGCAATAATATATTTGCCTATTAAGATTTGTTTAATCGATTAAATTGACATAGGGATATGTCCAAGAGATGAATGGATTTTGGTAGGTGAGTATGTTCATAAGTTAGCAAATTGAGTCCGAGGTTCATTGGCTCGTATGAGATTACTGAGCGTATTGGGCCGGTAGCATATAAATTGTTGTTGCCACCAGAGTTACAAAAGATTCATGATGTGTTTCATGTATCGATGCTTCGACGATACAGATCTGATCTTTCGCATGCGATTCCTCCGTCTAAGATTGAAACTCAGTCTAATATGACTTACGAAGAAAAGCCAATCCGTATCTTAGCTCACGCGGTTAAAGAACTGCGAAATAGGAAAATTTCATTAGTAAAAGTGATGTGGCATCAACACAGTATTGAAGAGGCCACGTGGGAGCCTGAAGATGCTATGAGACGACAATGTCTGATTCTGTTTAATGGTAAGATTTTCGGGGACAAAAATCCTTAAAGGGGGGAGAATTGTAACAGTCCGGTTTAGACCCTAGACGGAACAGTGGTCTCGGGACCACATATCCGAGTAAAAAAATTAGTTAAATATTATTTTCCGTGCTTATGATGTGTGAATTAGAATATGTGAAAGTTTCATCTGAAAATTTGATTGTTTGTGTGCTCAATTTGATAAAAAGGACCTAATCGCGTAAAAGATAAAAGTTGCATGCTACTTGGTAAAAGTGCTTATTTGATTTGGCTTTATACATGAGAGGTCCTTATTATGTTATTTGACCATTAAAAGCATAAGTGGACATATATGGCCTTATTATAATGGTTTATTTATATTTTAATGAAAGGGAAAAATGGTAAACTAATTATAAAATGAATTATAATTAAAATAAGGTATGAAAATAAGCCATTATTCATGTTCTTCAACCAAAAATCACAAGAAAATAAAATAAAAAGACTACCTAGGGTTCGACCATTCAAGGACTTGATTGACGTAGGTATTTTGTTTGGTTTTTGATAATTTTTTTTGTAATCGTTGCTTTGTACACTATCAAGCCCATGTCTAAATTTTTTATTTTGTTGATGAATTTGAAATGTGCCATAGATGAATTCATGAGCTTTATGTTGTTATATGATGAAATATGAAAGTATGATGTTGGGTTTATATGTACTGTCTTTGGATTTTTGATGATTTTGAGTAAAATGGGCTAAATTGTGAAATTTGTAAATTCAGATAAGCTTGTGTACAAGCAAATTATGTGTATTTTGTGATTTTGTGAATTAGGGACTAAAGTGTCAAAATGTAAAAATGTGAGGGCTAGTTTTCAAAATGCCCTAATTGTGTGTATATGGATTGTTTTGAATGAATGTGTGATTGAACAAGTTAAATTTGAATTGATTTAGATCGAGAACTAAAGAATACAGAATTAGATTGAGGAAAGTCGAACGTCGTCAAGTAACTGATTCCATCTATTCGAATCCCTACGAGGTAAGTCGATATAAAAATAAGCTTGTTAAATTGAATTATTATTATTCATTTGATATTCAATTGTGATGAATGAATGACTGAGCTAAATATATGCTATCCAAGAAAGTATCGACAAAGTTCTGATGTCTGAAAAGCCCCGTACAAACCTTAGGAATAGTTAGGATACATATGTCATGACATAGGATTTTCGATATTTGTTCTGCATGTAAGATCACGTCTATGACGTTGGCATCGACTTCTATTTTGCATGTAAGACCATGTTTAGGACATTGGCATCATATCTAATTTTGTGTAAGACCCTGTCTGGGACACTGGCATCGATGTTTGATTACATGTAAGACCACGCCTGGGACGTTGGCATTGTATATGTTCTCTGAGCTATCCACGTATCGTTACATTTTCGAATGGTTCAAAGGTGTGACAGCCCAAAATTGACCCTAGTCGGAAGGTGGTCTCGGGACCACAAAACCGAGGCATAAAAATAATTAAAAATTTATTTTGATGCCTATAACATGTGTGTGCTCATGTATGACATTTTATGATGATTGATTTAGTGTTATAAGGGTGAATTCCACAAGAAAGGACTTAGTAATGAACTTTGAAAGTATGATAGGAAATGTGTGATGACTAATTAAAGCATGCATGCAAAATAATGGACTTGCATGTCAAATTCCCCTTTATAGGTGGTGGCCGGCCATGACAAGGAGGATGGGCTAAACATGTCATGAAACATGTTTTGTTGGTGCATTAGGGTGAAATAATAAACAAAGGTGTATGGGTGATAAAAAATGAAAAAAATGTGTGTGAGTGTGGTAATCCCCCATTGCCGTGAGTTGTAGAGAAGGAAAGAAAAAATTTTGTTCATCCTTTCTTTGAGCCAAAACTAAGGAAGAAGGAGGATTTTGCTTCATGCTTGGTTTGGAAGAGATCTAGAAGGAGATTTGGCTAAGTTTGCATCAAGACTAAGGTATGTATGAGGTTGTGTTAGGAGTTTCATGCATGTTTTGGTTGCTAACTTGATGTGCATGTTAGCCATGGCTCAAATCTTTGTTAAGCCATGGAAATGGTATTTGGCCAAAGTTGTTATGGTGATAAAGCCATTGCATGCTAAGTGTGAAGCTTGATGATGATGCATGCAATGATGGATTGTCTACTCTTGAGTAAGATTTTGAGCTTTCTTTTGTTTTATCATGATTGAAGTTGAAAAGGAGCATGATTGTCATATTCGCCATGATGCATTCATGAGCATGGTTCATGCTTCTTGCATGTTAGTTAAAATTTGTGTTTTGGATGGCTATGGACACCTTGAAATTCGCCATGCTCATATATGTATATATATGTTTGCACATGATGTTTTGGTTATGAAGGAAGTGATGAATAAGTTTGTTTAACGAAGAAGATGTTGAAGAATAATTGTGAAATTGCAAGCACAAATCGGCCTAGCACACATATAAGTGCTTGATGCTATATTATAAGTTTTGAGCCACAATATGAAAAGCATTAACTAGTAAAATGCATGCTGTTTTTGTGAGGTATTAAGTGCATAATTGGCCTCAACATGTACATGAATATTCGCCTTGGGTAGCCTATTGAAGGCCTTAGCATTTCCTTGATGCTCAAATAAATTGTATTGAATTGCTTGATGTAGTATAAAATGTGCATGACCATTGTGTATTCAAGTTAAAGAGTGGCCATATGACCATTTAAATTCCTTGTCATATTCGCCATAAGCTAGCACAATGAGGTTTTAATAAATTGAATTTGTTTGAATTAGCTCAAGAGCTAAGAGGTCCACAATTGGACAAGGGAAGGAAAAAGTGATCGAATAGCCGTAAAAGCCGTTCGACAACATCCGAGGTAAGTCCTCAAGAAGTGACCTTACTTGAATTATGTGAGATGAAATATGGATGTGTATGATTATTGATTATGTGTGTATGAGTATTTGAATTCCACCGGGCTAAGTCCCAAGGCGAATATGCTAATGATTATAATTGTGTTTGAGCCTTAGTAAGGAAAATGAAATATGTATGTCCAATGATTATTGATGTATGTGTGCATGAGAAATTGAATGATATCCGGCTAAGCCTCAAGACAATTATGCTGAAAATTATATCCGGTTAAGACCAAGGCAATTGTGCTAGTAGCTATATCCGGGCTAAGACCGAAGGCATTCGTGCAAGTTGTTAAATCCGGGCTAAGACCAAGGCATTTGTGCAAATCGTGATATCCGGGTTAAGTCCCGTGAGGCCTTGGTGCGGGTTATCATAACCGGCTATGTCCCAAGGCGATTGTACGAGTAGCGACGTCCGGTTAAACTCGAAGGTATGTGATTTGAAAATTATAAGCTTGCTGGAAAATTTCAGCTAATGCACTTGTGAAATTTCCCAATGACAAGGTAAGTGCGGTGTGTGCTTTGGCGCTAGGAGTAAGAGCGTATGAATATCCGCTCCTATGATGGAGCGAGTTATCGGCCTTAATGAAGCCGTTATTTGTGTATGAACATAAGTGTTGGGATGGTGAAGTAAGTACGATTATGTGAATGTGCATTAATGAAATGATGCATTTGGTTATGTGAATGTATTGCTTTAATTAGAGTTGATTATATTCCTTGAGACTTACTAAGCATAAAATGCTTACCCGTTGCTTTGGCTCTCGGTTTTCTAGATTTCGCTCAAGCAATCGGATTTGGGATCGTTGAAGTCGAAGTCATCCACACTATCAAGCCTCCATTTTGGTATAAATTATTGGTTGAACTTGAGATGGCATGTATAGGACTACCTCATGTTTGTTAAATATGTTGTAATGTAAGTATGTACGGCCATGCGAAAATGGCTCAAAAAGGAAGCATGAACTTAGACTAATTGTGGTTTGTATATATATATATTTGGTGTCATGATGTGGCTATGGCTTGGAAATAGGAATGTTGGTCATATGATCAGCCATTGGTATGGTTAAAATGATCATATATGAACCTATGTATGGCAAGACTAGTTGATTCATGGAGACTACCAAATAGGTAAGCCCTACCTTAAAACAGATGCTGCCAGCTGCAGTGGCGTGAATGTGAAAAATCACCAAAATTCATAGGAATGGAATTAAATAGTGAATAAGCTATGTAAATGAACCTTGATGAGTCTATTTTCTTATGGAAGAAACGAAATGGTCATAGGAGTTACAGGTTAAGAGATATTAAAGCTATTGTGAGACAGGGCCAGAATGGTTTCTGGGTTCCCTGTCGCAACTTTAAAATTCACTATAAATTATCCAAAAGAATTAGGAGACATACCTTATATGTACAGATTCCATTTTGAGTCTAGTTTCATTAGAAACAAACGGAACCAGCATTAAAGCCCTGCACAGAGAGATATTCAAGTTATACCGCACGAAGGTCAGAGCAGTCGATCCCTGTAACATGGGTGACTTTAACTAATAAACTGTACCAATTGGCCCGACCAAAATTCTAGAAATAAACCCATGGATGGATATATGAGTCTAAATTCAGGGAAAATTTACGAAACCAGTTTCCGAGTTTTGAAACTCGAGATATGATTTTTAAGGCGACAGTGACGCAGTTTTTCCAGCCTGACTGGAAATGTCCAATGGATGGGCAAAACAAGTGAACTTAGCTTGCTAACCCTCGTGTCCGACACGGCGATGGTCTCGGGTTCGGGTGTTACAATTTTATTGGTATCGAGCCGGTTTAGTCGATTCTAGGACTACCGTGATGTGTTTGGGGTCTAGCTATACATGCCATTAAATGATGAATCGATAGTGTGGTGATTTCGACAATTTGACTTTGTGTTTGTTATTAGAATGGATCCGATCCCAACCGAAGCGATAGCTGATGGTGTGAGAGTGTGGCGCTGCTCCCGCACAAGGGACAGCGCCGACGGACTCTCAACCTATGGCCAGCAATCCGAATGATGAGGCTAGGCAAGCCTTTTATAGTGTGATGAACGAATGGTTTAATCAATACATTCGAACTAACACTACTGTTCCACAACCTCCATTCCCGACAAATGCAACCCCGCACCCACAATACCTCCGGTGATCGACCAAATAAGGTCAAGTAAGCCCCCATCGATAGGATTCGAAAACATGGGGCCACTGAATTTAAGGCTACGGATGATGATGATGCCGAAGCGAGCTGAATTTTGGTTGGATAACACTATCCGGTGCTCGATGAGCTATCCTGCATACACCGATGAGTGTTTAAAGTGTACCATCTCCTTGCTACGTGAGTCCGCCTACTATTGGTGGAGTACTCGACTTGTGGTGCCTAGAGAGCAAGTGACTTGGGAATTCTTTCAAACCGAGTTCAAAAAGTATATTAGTCGAGATTCATCGACCAAAAGCGAAGGGAATTTCTTGATCTTAAGCAAGGTTCTATGTCCGCTACCGACTACGAACGAAAGTTTGTGAGGCTTAGCCAGACGCTGCGAGAATGCATTTCGTCCGAAGCTATTATGTAAACGCTCGAGGATGGGCTGAATGATGATATAAGGATGTTCGTTGGCATTCTCGAGATACGAGAGTTCGTAGTACTTGTTGAGCGAGCTTGTAAAGTCAAGAGCTTAGAAAGGAGAAACAAAAAAGTTGATGTGGGAACCGGAGAATTCGAAGAGGTCCTCGGAAAGTCTCTTCAACAAGCATCGAAGAGATTTCGAGATGATGTGAGCCGGTCTAGAGGCGTTTGGGCTTTTCTAGACGAGGACGCGATCGACCCCTGTGACCACACGAGTCACCTCGATCGCCGGTGGTGGAAATGATCGCCGAGAGAGGCGGAGTGCCCACATTGTGGCAAATGGCATTCGGGAGCTGTTGGTTTCGTGATCGCCTCGCTATGAGTGTGGATCGGCCGACCACTTTATGAAGGATTGCCCGAGGATGCATGAGCAGAATGTAAGTCGAGTGCAAACCCGGTGCTACCATCGCCGAGGTAGGCCACCTAGAAATATGGGCAATGTCGATGGCGGTCGAGAGGATCTAGAGATGCTACCATCGATTTGAGGCTCGTGCTCTGCTAGGACTTATGCCACGCGCACGCCGAGGATCTGCCTCTCCGGATGTTATTACCGGTACTTTCACTCTTTTCAATACAAATGTGATTGCTTTGATTGACCCCGGTTCTACTCATTCATATATATGTGAAACCTTAGCATCCAAAGAAGACTTTGCCCATTGAGTCTCTTGAGTTTGTAATTCGGTGTCAAACCCTTGGGTCATTACGTGCTTGTCAACAAAGTGTGCAAGAAAAGTCCCCTAGTGTTCCGAGGTTCTTGTTTTCCGGCGGACTTGATGCTTTTGCCGTTCGATGAGTTCGATGTTATTCTTGGTTTGGATTGGTTGACCATGCACGATGCGGTTGTAAATTGCAAGAGCAAGACTATCGATTTGAGGAGCGCGAATAACAAGATAATACGGGTTGAGTCTACGGACTTAAAGGAGTTGCCAGCTGTAATATCAGCGATGTTGGCCTAGAAATATGTAAGAAAAGGGTGCGAAGCGTACCTTGCGTACGTGCTCGATGACAAGGAATCAGAAAAGAAACCCGAATCTGCCCGTGGTTTGTGAATACCGAATGTTTTCCCAAGAATTGCCGCTTACCACTGTTCGGAAGTAGAATTTGGCATCGAATTGGTACCTGGTACCACTCCAATTTCGATAGCTCCGTATCGTATGGCATTAACGGAGTTAAAGGAATTGAAGGTCCAATTGCAAGAATTAACGGATAGAGGTTTCGCTCGACCGAGTTTTTCTCCATGGGGCGCACCAGTATTGTTTGTGAAAAAGAAGGACGGAAGCATGAGGTTTTGCATCGACTATCGTCAACTCAATAAAGTGACGATAAAGAATAAATATCTGTTGCCACGAATTGACGATTTGTTTGATCAATTAAAGGAGCCTTGGTGTTTTCAAAGATAGATTTAAGGTCGGGTACTATCGGTTGAGGGTCCGAGAATCGAACATACCCAAAACCGCTTTTAGAACGAGGTACGGTCACTACGAATTCTTGGTGATGTCGTTTGGGCTCACTAATGCCTCTGCGGTGTTTATGGATTTAATGAATAGAATTTTCAGGCCATACTTGGATCGGTTCGTAGTTGTATTTATCGATGACATTTAGGTCAATTCGAGAGATGAAACTGAACACCTGAGGCTAGTGTTGCAAATCTTACGAGATAAGCGATTATACGCAAAGTTTGGTAAATGTGAATTTTGGCTGAAAGAGGTTAGCTTTTTTTTGGGGCACGTGGTGTCCGCATCGGGTGTCAGGATGGACCTGAACAAAATTTCGGCCATAGTCAATTGGAAACCTCCGAGGAATGTTACCGAATTTAGGAGCTTTTTGGGGCTTGCGGATACTATCGACGATTTGTGAAAGGTTTTTCGATGATAGCTGCGCCGATGACGAAACTACTCCAAAAAGATGTTGAGTTCGAGTGGTGAACGCTGTCAAGAAAGTTTCGATCGACTAAAAACTTGTTTAACCGAGGCCCCAGTGCTAGTACTGTTGAGTCGGTAAAGAGTTTGTCATATCTGATGACGCATCCTTGCTTGGGTTAGGTTGTGTGTTGATGCAAGAAGGTCGAGTTGTGGCTTTCGGCGTCGAGACAACTAAAGCCGCATAAGAGAAACTATCCGACCCATGACCTTGAACTAGCACCATAATGTTCGCCTTGAAGATATGGCGGCATTACTTGTTTGGAGAAAGGTGTCATATTTATTCGGACCACAAGAGTCTAAAATATTTGATGACTCGAAAGATTTAAACCTGCGACAAAGACGTTGGCTTGAGTTGTTGAAAGACTATGAACTCATCATTGATTATCACCGGGAAAGGCCAACGCGGTGGTGATGCTTTAAGTCGCAAGGCACCGCTCGCTTTGAGAGCGATGGATGCTCATTTATCCGTTTCACCCGAGGAGGTGCTAGTAGTCGAATTAGAGGCCAAACCGTTATTGATTCATCAAATACTTGAATCTCGGAAGGTCGACGCTGAATTGGTCGCTAAGCGAGCGAATGTGTTTCGGATGAAGAATCGAATTTCAGATTGACGACAATGACCGCTGACGTTCAAGGGTCGATTATGTATTCCAAGGAATTGAACTTGTTTCGATGATTTTGAGCGAGGCTCACAGAGTCGAATGTCAATCCACCGGGTAGTACTAAAATGTACAATGACCAAACGCCAATTTTGGTGGCTCGGTATGAAATGAGACATTTCAATTTGTTTCAAGGTGTCGATATGTCAACAAGTGAAAGCGGAACATCAAGTGCCATCGGGATTACTTGACCAATCATGATACCGAATAGAAATGGGATCGAGTGACAATGGATTTTATATCCGGATTACCGGTGTCGGCAAGTAAGAAAGATGCGATTTGGGTCATTGTTGATAGATCGACCAAGTCGCTCATTTTATCCTGTCCGCACGGATTTTTCGCTCGATAAATTGGCGAATTATCGTCTCCCAAATTATTCGATTGCATGGGGTGCCTATTTCTATCGTGTCGGATAGAGACCCAAGATTACATCGCTATTTTGGAAGAAATTGCAAGAGGCTTTGGGTACCAAGTTGCATTTCAAGACCGCCTTTCACCCCCAAACCAAGGGTCAATCCGAGCGGATAATTCGGATACTTGAGGATATGTTAAGATGTTGCGTCCTCGAGTTTAGTGGTTCATGGGAAGCGGTATTTGCCGTTGATTGAATTCGCTTACAACAACAGACTTTCAATCAAGTATTAAGATGGCACCCTACGAGGCCTTGTACGGTCGTAAATGCCGTACACCATTGTTTTGGACCGAGCTTGGTGAAAGTAAGATTTTCGGGTGGATTTGATTAGAGATGCTGAAGCAGAAAGTGAAAGTAATCCGTGAAAGTCTCAAGATAGCCTCCGATCGTCGAAGTCGACGCGCAGCGAACTGAAGCGTAAGGATATCGAGTATCGTGGGTGATAAAGTGTTTCTCAAGGTATCGCCTTGGAAAAGATACTCGATTCACCGTAAGGGCAAGTTGAGCCCGAGGTTCATTGGGCCATACGAGATATCCGGCGAGTCGATCCGGTGGCATATCGTTTGATTTTGCCCCCGAACTCGAAAAGGTTCACGATGTCTTTCACGCTTCGATGCTTCGACGCTATAGATCCGATCCATCGCACGTGATTAGTCCATCAGAAATTGAAATTCAAGCTAATATGAGTTATGAGGAAGAACCGATTCGTATCCTATCACGAGAAGTGAAAGAGTTGCGAAACAAGCGGGTTCCGCTAGTAAAAGTGTTATGGCTCAAGCACGGGATAAAAGATGCTACTTGGGAGACCGAGAACTCTATGAAAGAGCGATATCCAAACCTATTTACCGGTAAGATTTTCGGGGACGAAAATTTCTTAAGTGGGGGAGAGTTGTGAGCCCAAAATTGACCCTAGTCGGAAGGTGGTCTCGGGACCACAAAACCGAGGCATAAAAATAATTAAAATTTATTTTGATGCCTATAACATGTGTGTGCTCATGTATGACATTTTATGATGATTGATTTAGTGTTATAAGGGTGAATTCCACAAGAAAGGACTTAGTAATGAACTTTGAAAGTATGATAGGAAATGTGTGATGACTAATTAAAGCATGCATGCAAAATAATGGACTTGCATGTCAAATTCCCCTTTTATAGGTGGTGGCCGGCCATGACAAGGAGGATGGGCTAAACATGTCATGAAACATGTTTTGTTGGTGCATTAGGGTGAAATAATAAACAAAGGTGTATGGGTGATAAAAAATGAAAAAAATGTGTGTGAGTGTGGTAATCCCCCATTGCCGTGAGTTGTAGAGAAGGAAAGAAAAAATTTTGTTCATCCTTTCTTTGAGCCAAAACTAAGGAAGAAGGAGGATTTTTGCTTCATGCTTGGTTTGGAAGAGATCTAGAAGGAGATTTGGCTAAGTTTGCATCAAGACTAAGGTATGTATGAGGTTGTGTTAGGAGTTTCATGCATGTTTTGGTTGCTAACTTGATGTGCATGTTAGCCATGGCTCAAATCTTTGTTAAGCCATGGAAATGGTATTTGGCCAAAGTTGTTATGGTGATAAAGCCATTGCATGCTAAGTGTGAAGCTTGATGATGATGCATGCAATGATGGATTGTCTACTCTTGAGTAAGATTTTGAGCTTTCTTTTGTTTTATCATGATTGAAGTTGAAAAGGAGCATGATTGTCATATTCGCCATGATGCATTCATGAGCATGGTTCATGCTTCTTGCATGTTAGTTAAAATTTGTGTTTTGGATGGCTATGGACACCTTGAAATTCGCCATGCTCATATATGTATATATATGTTTGCACATGATGTTTTGGTTATGAAGGAAGTGATGAATAAGTTTGTTTAACGAAGAAGATGTTGAAGAATAATTGTGAAATTGCAAGCACAAATCGGCCTAGCACACATATAAGTGCTTGATGCTATATTATAAGTTTTGAGCCACAATATGAAAAGCATTAACTAGTAAAATGCATGCTGTTTTTGTGAGGTATTAAGTGCATAATTGGCCTCAACATGTACATGAATATTCGCCTTGGGTAGCCTATTGAAGGCCTTAGCATTTCCTTGATGCTCAAATAAATTGTATTGAATTGCTTGATGTAGTATAAAATGTGCATGACCATTGTGTATTCAAGTTAAAGAGTGGCCATATGACCATTTAAATTCCTTGTCATATTCGGCCATAAGCTAGCACAATGAGGTTTTAATAAATTGAATTTGTTTGAATTAGCTCAAGAGCTAAGAGGTCCACAATTGGACAAGGGAAGGAAAAAGTGATCGAATAGCCGTAAAAGCCGTTCGACAACATCCGAGGTAAGTCCTCAAGAAGTGACCTTACTTGAATTATGTGAGATGAAATATGGATGTGTATGATTATTGATTATGTGTGTATGAGTATTTGAATTCCACCGGGCTAAGTCCCGGCGAATATGCTAATGATTATAATTGTGTTTGAGCCTTAGTAAGGAAAATGAAATATGTATGTCCAATGATTATTGATGTATGTGTGCATGAGAAATTGAATGATATCCGGGCTAAGCCCCAAGACAATTATGCTGAAAATTATATCCGGTTAAGACCGAAGGCAATTGTGCTAGTAGCTATATCCGGGCTAAGACCCAAGGCATTCGTGCAAGTTGTTAAATCCGGGCTAAGACCAAGGCATTTGTGCAAATCGTGATATCCGGGTTAAGTCCGTGAGGCCTTGGTGCGGGTTATCATAACCGGCTATGTCCCAAGGCGATTGAACGAGTAGCGACGTCCGGTTAAACTCGAAGGTATGTGATTTGAAAATTATAAGCTTGCTGGAAAATTTCAGCTAATGCACTTGTGAAATTTCCCAATGACAAGGTAAGTGCGGTGTGTGCTTTGCTGGCGCTAGGAGTAAGAGCGTATGAATATCCGCTCCTATGATGGAGCGAGTTATCGGCCTTAATGAAGCCGTTATTTGTGTATGAACATAAGTGTTGGGATGGTGAAGTAAGTACGATTATGTGAATGTGCATTAATGAAATGATGCATTTGGTTATGTGAATGTATTGCTTTAATTAGAGTTGATTATATTCCTTGAGACTTACTAAGCATAAAAATGCTTACCCGTTGCTTTGGCTCTCGGTTTTCTAGATTTCGCTCAAGCAATCGGATTTGGGATCGTTGAAGTCGAAGTCATCCACACTATCAAGCCTCCATTTTGGTATAAGTTATTGGTTGAACTTGAGATGGCATGTATAGGACTACCTCATGTTTGTTAAATATGTTGTAATGTAAGTATGTACGGCCATGCGAAAATGGCTCAAAAAGGAAGCATGAACTTAGACTAATTGTGGTTTGTATATATATATATTTGGTGTCATGATGTGGCTATGGCTTGGAAATAGGAATGTTGGTCATATGATCAGCCATTGGTATGGTTAAAATGATCATATATGAACCTATGTATGGCAAGACTAGTTGATTCATGGAGACTACCAAATAGGTAAGCCCTACCTTAAAACAGATGCTGCCAGCTGCAGTGGCGTGAATGTGAAAAATCACCAAAATTCATAGGAATGGAATTAAATAGTGAATAAGCTATGTAAATGAACCTTGATGAGTCTATTTTCTTATGGAAGAAACGAAATGGTCATAGGAGTTACACGTTAAGAGATATTAAAGCTATTGTGAGACAGGGCCAGAATGGTTTCTGGGTTCCCTGTCGCAACTTTAAAAATTCACTATAAATTATCCAAAAGAATTAGGAGACATACCTTATATGTACAGATTCCATTTTGAGTCTAGTTTCATTAGAAACAAACGGAACCAGCATTAAAGCCCTGCACAGAGAGATATTCAAGTTATACCGCACGAAGGTCAGAGCAGTCGATCCCTGTAACATGGGTGACTTTAACTAATAAACTGTACCAATTGGCCCGACCAAAATTCTAGAAATAAACCCATGGATGGATATATGAGTCTAAATTCAGGGAAAATTTACGAAACCAGTTTCCGAGTTTTGAAACTCGAGATATGATTTTTAAGGCGACAGTGACGCAGTTTTTCCAGCCTGACTGGAAATGTCCAATGGATGGGCAAAACAAGTGAACTTAGCTTGCTAACCCCTCGTGTCCGACACCGGCGATGGTCTCGGGTTCGGGGTGTTACAAAAGGGGCATTTCAAAAAAATGAATAACTTTGTCAAATCATATCAGATTTAGGTATGTTTACTTTGTAAATCCTATTTGAGAATGAAAGGTAAGTATTTGAATATGGGATTTGTGTTAGCATTGGTATACAAAGTATAAGTGATTTGATGATACTTATTTGCTTTGAATGATAAGTTTATTTGTATATGGCTTACTAAGCTTTTGAAAGCTTACTTTGTGTGTGTTCGCATTGTTTTATAGATATGAAAGCTACTATGAACTCGGGGATCATCGGGGATCGTCACCACACTATTGAACCTTATTTTGGTACTTTGAAAATGTATATATTAAAGTATGGAATGTATAGGCTTGGAGTTGTGAGATTATGTTTTGTGATGTATATATTTACGCATTTGATATGGCTAGTTTGTGCTTGAACTTATAGTTTGATAATGTGATAAACCGTAATTTGTACATATTTTTACCCCATGTTTAATTCATTTTATGGATGATTTCCTATTAGAATTGGTGAATTCGATGCTCCTAATGCTCTAATTTCATGTTTTATACTTAGGAGAGCACAGGAGAGCGAAAAGAACGAGAAACGGGCAAAAAACGGAAAAAATGGGCCAAAGTACGAAATCAACACAGCCTGGACTACCTCACACGAGCAGCCCACACGGTCGTGTCAATCTGACAGAATCGAAGCATGACTCACACAGGTGGAACACACGCCCATGCCATTCTAACAGGCTCGAACACGGCCTGAAATAATCGCACACGGGCATGGCACACAGGCCTGTCCCTGCCGAGCCCACATTGAGTCCAATTCGAAAAAGGCCACTTTTGAGGGCTCATAGGCATTCCAAATCCTATAAATACACCCTAGAAGAGAAGAAAAGATGACACACAGAATACGGAGTAAGGAATTACTCCAAGGAAGCCGATTGATTCATCTCAGAAGCCGGATTCATCTTCAAGACTGAAGATCTCTCCTCAATTCCCCTTCAAGAGTTTTGGGTTTTCTTTATGTTTTGTATTCTTTATTATTCTGAGATGTTTTCTTATTTAGTTATGAACTAAATTCCCTAAATACCTAAGGGGAATGAAACCTAAGACGAATCTTGTTATTATTTTCTGAATTGTATGATAAATATTTAACTTGTTTTTAATTATATGCTCTTAATTCTTGTTTTGATATCCAAGGATACTGATTCAAGATAAGCTCTTATTCAGAGGAGAAATAGTATAATGCCTTCACGCCCGAGACCGTCGCCAGAGTCGAGTTTGAGGTGTTACTAAACTTAATTCATTAATTAAACAACTCAAACCATTTATTTTTAAAAGTTTCCAGACAAGCTGGCCAACTGCATCACAGTCGCTTAAAAATTTATATCTTGATTTTCGAAACACAAAATTAAGATCCGTAAATTTTTCCTGAAAATAGATTCATATATATATCTAATAATGTTTTTCTAGAATTTTTGGCCAGGCCAATTAGTACAGTTTATTAGTTAAAGTCTCCATTGTTTCAAGGTTCGACTACTCTGACCCCTATGTATTACGAATTAGATATCTCTCAGTACAGAGTTTCAATGATTATTCCGTTTATTTCTAATAAGACTAGACTAAATGAGGAATCTGTACATATAAAGTAAAACTTCTAATTATTTGTTTACAATTTTTGGTGAATTTTTAAATTCAGAATAGGAGATTCAGAGACCACTATGACCCTGTTCCACTAAAACTTAAATATCACATAAAATATAACTCATTTACCAGTTTTGTTCCATCCATATCAAAATAGACTCATCAAGCTTCAATTTCATAAATTATTCATCATTTAATTCCATTTCTACTATGTTTTAGTGATTTTTCAAATTCACATCACTGTTGTTGTATGACTCTGTTTCATGGCCAATTTTACCATTCCAAGGATTTTCATGGTTTAGTTAAGACATAAAGCATACATGTTATCATATATAAACTTGATTAGCCATTCCAATAGCTAATCATTTACAAACCCCTTTCTTACCAAACCATAACCATATCATATGATCATTTACACAAAGTGAGTATAGTGCTATACTCATAGCTAAATAAGCTCAATAGCTTTCGAAATCTATGTAGCCAAGCTACCATGTAACCCGCCCATAAACAAACTCGGATTCAACTCAACGAGCTCGGGCGTTCGCATTCGTAAGTGAACTCGGATTCAACTCAACGAGCTCGAATGCCTAGTTACATCTCACGAACTCGGACTCAACTCAATGAGTTCGGAACTCAACCATCCTAGTGACATGTCACTTGTACCCTAATATATTCCCAAGGTTCAAACGGGATTCTTTTCAATTACACATTTCGATCACCTTCTTCGGAATATAGAAATCGATACTTGCTAACATCTCATACTTATCAAGTTGTTCACATAATTTGTATATCACCAAATAATAATTTACAAAACATCATATTTCATGATAATAAGTATCATGTCATATAAATAACATTAAATCACTTAAAATAAAAATTATGTTACCTTATTTACACATGAACTTACCTCTATACAAAATATTAGCAATCGAGCCTATTCCTCGTAAACTTTGTTTTTCCCTTGATTGCGACTTGAATCTCATTTCTCTTGATCTATAATACCAAATTAATTTATTTAATACATACATTCATCAAAAAAGCCCCTAATACGAACTTTGGAAAAATTACCATTTTGCCCATAAACTTTCACATATTTGCACTTTTGCCCCAAGGCTCGTAAATTAAACCTCATCCTATTTTCTTATGTTTTATGACATGCTGATCATTTTTCCCTTCTATGGCTACATCAAATTCACACTCTAACATGTACTTATGACTATTAGGTATTTTTACCAATTAAGCCCTTTTACTCGTTTTCACTTAAACCAAGTAGCACAAGTTGTCTAACATAATTTAAAACCTAATATTCTATCATAAAACACCAAAATACACAAATTTCACCTATTGGTATTTTTTCAAATATGAACCCTAGGTTGAATTATTGCTTGCATAAGTTAATTCGAGCTATCGGGATTCCAAAAACGTAAAGAACATTAAAAACGGGGCTTGGAATCACTTACTATGGAGCTTGGAAGCTTGAAACAAACCCTAGCCATGGAGAACCCTTGAAATTTTGGCCTAATGAAGAAGATGGACAAAAAATGGCTTTTAATTTTGTTTTTAATTCATTTTAATAACTAATTGACCAAAATGCCCTTAATTGAAAACTATGGTGTTTTATCTTCCTTTAGGTATTTTTGTCCAAACTAGTATACTATCCAAGGACCTCCACTTTAAAAACCCATTACTCACAAGTACTTAATACCTTTGTGAACTAGAGCACACATTTTACAACTTTTACAATTTAGTCCTAAATATCAAATTGGACCCTCTATCGATAAAATTTCTAAACGAAATTTTCACACAATCATGCAATCATGTCATAGACCTTAAAATGATAATAAAATAAATTTTTCTACCTCAGATTTGTTGTCACAAAACCATTATTCTGATTAGGCCTTAATTCAGGATATTACAACTCTCCCCCCTTTAAGGATTTTCGTCCTTGAAAATCTTACCGGTAAACAGGTGTGGGTATTGATTTCTAATGGTTTCGTTAGGTTCCCATGTAGTCTCTTCTACCCCGTGCTTTTACCATAATACTTTCACAGGAGCGGCACTTTTATTTCTTAGTTGTTTGACCTCTCAAACTAAAATCTTAATCGGTTCTTCTTCGTAAGTCATATCCATTTGTAGCTCAATTTCTGTCGATGAAATTATTTGTGAAGGATCCAAACGATACCAACGTAGCAGAGATACGTGGAACACATCATGCATCTTCTGTAATACAGATGGCAATGCTAACTGATAAGCTACAGGTCTAACTTTTTCAATTATTTCATACGATCCAATAAAATGCGGACTTAACTTGCCCTTCCGTCCAAACCTAAGAACTTTCTTCCATGGAGGCACTTTTAAAAATACCTTATCACCAGCTTGAAACTTGATTTCCTTTCGTTTCAAATCCGCATAAGATTTCTGTCTATCCAAAGCAACTTTCAAACAATCTCAAATCACTTTCACTTTTTCTTCAGTTTCTTTTATTAGATCAACTCCATAAATCTGATTTTCCTCGAGTTCAGTCCAATACAATGGCGTCCGACGTTTACGACCATACAATGCTTCATAAGGTGCCATATTAAAACTCGTTTAATAACTATTATTATAAGAAAATTCTATCAACGGTAAGTATGTTTCCCAACTACCTTGAAATTCCAATATACAACATCTGAGCATGTCTTCAAGAATCTGAATCACTCTCTCTGACTGTCCATCAGTTTGTGGATGAAAAGCAGTACTGAAATTTAACTTCGTACCTAATGCCTTTTACAACTTTTGCCAAAACCGCAAAGTAAATCTTGGATCTCTATTCGAAATGATTGACAAAGGTATTCCGTGAGGTCTAACAATCTCACTGATATATAATTCAGCCAACTTATTAAGAGAATAATCCGTACGTACTAGAATAAAATGAGCCAATTTAGTCAGTCTGTCAACTATTACCTAGATGGCATTTTTCTTTCCCGAAGTTAACGGAAACCCTGATACAAAATCCATAGTAATCCGATCCCATTTCCATTCATGAACCATGATAGGCTGGAGTAGTCCCAAAGGTACTTGGTGTTCAGCTTTCACTTGTTGACAAATTAAGCACTTTGATACAAACTCAGAGATATCTCTTTTCATTCCACTCCACCAATACATTTTCTTCAAGTCATTATGCATTTTCATACTGCCCGGGTGAACTGCCAATCAACCATTATGTGCTTCATGCAAAATCTTTTGAATCAATTTATTATTTTTCGGTACACAAATCCGGTTTTTAAACATCAAGCAACCATCAAAACCGATTCTGAAATCTGATCCCGTATCAGCTTCACACTGCTTTCTCTTGGCTTGCAAATCTTGGTCATTTTTTTGAGCTTCATAAATCTCTTGTAAAAACATCAGTCTTGCTCTTAACTCTGCTAGAATCGAACCATCATCTGATACCTTTAACTGAGTATTCATAGCTCTCAAAGTAAATAGCAACTTTCTGCTCAAAGCATCGGCAACCACATTCGCTTTTCCCGGATGGTAGTCAATAACAAGCTCGTAATCTTTCAAAAACTCCAACCATCTTTCCTGTCTGATATTCAAGTCTTTTTGTGACATCAAGTACTTAAGACTTTAGTGGTCGGTATATACTTGGCACTTTTCACCATACAGATAATGTCGCCAAATCT
Organism: Gossypium arboreum; assembly: GCF_025698485.1. Lineage (NCBI taxonomy): Eukaryota > Viridiplantae > Streptophyta > Magnoliopsida > Malvales > Malvaceae > Gossypium > Gossypium arboreum. The sequence goes on from NC_069073.1 coordinate 31,957,090, forward strand.
TCAAACAAACACTATAGTAGCCAATTCCAAATCATGAGTCGGATAATTCCTTTCGTGAGATTTTAATTGCCTCGAAGCATAAGTGTAACACCCTGAATTTGGGGCCTAGAAGAGTTGGGCTTTGAGTCTGGGATTTGGATAGAAGAAAAAAATTTTTACTGTATTTATTATTACGAATATTTTAAATTTTTATGAAATTTTAATTAGTATTATGAGATAAAATTATTATTATTAGAAATATATTACTGTATGTATGTTTGAAAAATTTTATGGAAATTATTATTATTACTTACTGTATTATTGATATTTGAAATTTTTATTATTAGATATATTTATAAAAGTATTGTTGTTTTGGTGTTCTGAATATTGAAACTGTGTTTAAATGTGTTATTGGGCCTTTAGAAGGCCCAAGCTGTAATACCCCCTACCCGTATTCATTGCCAGGATAAGGTACGAGGTATTACCAGAGTTTACGATTTTTTTTATATATTCAATATAGCCCCTTTATAAATATCTAACCTTGCTTGCAATATTTAATCGGAACCAAAAATAATCCACATCAACCAATCCAATTCAACATATTTTCAAGATAGGTTAATGCATATATATTCACGCATATTTATAAGATAACATCATCGCATACCAAAACCAAGATTTGTTAGCCATACCATTGGTTGACCTTACATTCATTTCAGAGAATCATTTACTTTATTACCTTATACATGCCATTGATTTCCAAAATAATTTTTTTTTATATACCAAAATCTTGAGGTTGATAGTGTGATGTGTCTCCGACCAAATCCGACCTCCGAGCTCTTAACACTACAAAACAGGGGAAAAGGAAATGGGGTAAGCACTTCGTGCTTAGTAGGCTCATGTAACAAGAATTATACTTACCTAATATTTTCAATACAATACAATAAACATTCATATATCCATTCAATGCATTATTACCCTAACATGCACAAACTCAACATTCAAGTTAGTACAATAATTTCCATGCACCAATAATATATACTATGATTGATGAGCTCATCAATACCATGATTTCCATTTCCTTGTTATTTTTCCATATTTATCCCGTTGAATTTATCGAAATTTCGATAAATTTTCAGAGGTACACTTTTAATGTACAATTCCGGGTCCGTCAATTCATATTCATGTGCGCACATTTCCATTTCAGAGAGCACACTCCCATGAACCTCAACCTTGCAGCGGGATTACCAGTCCAGGTTAAATCCCCTGTAATATAAACTCACAGAGTATTGTCGAGATTACCAGTCCAGGCTAAATCCCTTGCAACGACAATTACTCTAATGAGCTTGGATCTGAATTACCAGTCCAGGCTAAATTTAGACCCTAATTCGGATTACCCATCCGGGGTAAATCCATTTTACACATATTCTTCGGGAGGGCTATATCAGGATAGGATCACCCGTCCGGGCTAGATCCTTTTTACCGTCAATTCCTTTTTAGAGATCCATCGAAATTTTCTTTCATTCAACCGGGATTTCTTCCTCTTTTATCAAATATATCAATGTTTCATAAATTTTCATACAATGAACTTTCAAATCATATTCACATCAATAACATACATTTCAAGCATTTAAGAATATAATTCAAGTTACACGAACTTACCTTGATACTTGTTCGTGTACAAAAATCTACTAATCTGAACTTTTCTTTTCCTCGATCTAGCTTCAGATTTGAATCTTCGGATCTAAATAAATAAATTTAATTATCAATTTAATACATTTCATGTTCATATGCAACAATTTCTATAATTTCATTATTATTATTTATAGTTTATTCAAAGTTGTCTATTTGAGTCATAGTCACTAAATTATTATAACTCGAGCTACGTAACTCCAAATTAAGATCCATTAATGTTCCCTGAAACTAGACTCATATATCTTCTTACCGTAAAATTGTGACAGCCCTATTTTGACCCTAGTCGAGAAGTGGTTTCGGGACCACAAAACCGAGACACAGAAAAATAATTAAATGTCATATTCCATGTTTATTGTGTGTGCACATGCATATATGAAGGTTTTATGCTTTAATTTTGACAATTGAATATGAAATTGTAAATAGGACTTATGTGTGAAAAATGTGAGAGATGATGGGTAATTTTTAAAAGTGGTTTATAATAAAGGTACTAAAAGGAATGGTTTTGCATGTCAAATTGCCCATTTTATTGTTGGTGGCCGGCCATGTTGCTAGTTAATAAATAATATATATATTTTCTATTATCAATATGTTAATTAAATGGCTTTTATTTATTGAATAATAATAAAAGAATAAAGAGAACATGGGTGATAAAAACAAAGTGCTCATCTTTGTTTCTTGAAGAACCGAATGTGAAAGAAGTTTAGGGGAGGAACATCATTTGGTCATCCTAGTCTTAATTAAGGTAAGAAGTTTTGGTCAATTCTTGAAATTTTAGTTAAATTCTAGTAAATTACTAAGTTCCTTATTAGACCCATATTAAATTTTTGATATTTGGTGAATGAATATGGTTTTCGGTCATGGTAAATAATAAAGAATGTGGTTGTTGTTCTTGTTAACTTGGATGAATTTTGGTGGATAGGTGTTGGAATCAAACAAATGATCATGTGTGTACACTAGATGCTAAGTGAGAAGAATCGGTCATTATATTAGAGGCCATTGCCGAATATGAACTTAGTTATTGTGAGTGATGAGTGTGTTTTGAGTTGATGGAAAAAAAATGCTTAAAAATGTGTTATAAGCAAATTATATGCTAAGCTAAGGTTGTTAAATTATCAATTTTTCTTCCTTGCCGAATATGTGTTTATGTAAATGAGTAGTGTTATACACATATGATCTATTTGGTAATAATCGCATTGGCTACACTAGTGTATAAGAAAACGAAGTAAACTATGTGAGTTTTGCTTATGTATGCGAAACTAGTATAAGATGAATGATCGGTTACTAGGGTGATAAAATCATTTTGAGTTGAGTTATAAGTGACTATCGTGGCTTGATGAGTTCTTACCATTTTCAGTTACAAATAAGTATGAAGTTTGAACCATGGCATAATTATAAATATTAATACATATTGATATTGTTATGTGATTGCGAATGTGAATTATGAGTAAACAATATTGGTTAAGATATTAAACAAATCTATTTGTATTTATTAAGCTAAAGAGCAAGGAGGATCAAGTCGGATAGGGAAAGAGAAGGCAATAGAGTAGCCAATCTACTACCGTTTCAATATACCGAGGTAAGTTTTTAAGTAGGCTCTTCTAGTATACATAATTAAAGATGCCTATAAGAATATGGTAAATGAATCGAAATTTTGGTTGGCACTTGAATAAAATTGTTCATTAATTAATGTGGGTATGCGATTCATAGTGAGGATCATTTGGAGTTAAGCTGTAATGGTGTTATGAACATGTGAATTTGAGTATAACTTTGGAGTTGAAATGTGAATGATGATATGTATATTGATAGAATCTATCCGGACTAAAGGTCTGCAGGCTATGAGCTGGAAAAAAATATAACCGGGTTAAGTCCCGAAGGCATTCGTGCAGGTTATTATAACCGGGTTAAGTCCCGAAGGCATTTGTGCTGGTTGTTACATCCGAGCCAAATTCCGAAGGTATTTATGTTTGGAAAGGTGCGGCTCTATCGTAATAATTCCGATTAATGTGCTCATAATCCCTAATATGACCATGTATGGATCGTATATACATTGGAAAAAAAAAATTTGGTACAGTGTCAGTTGTGATTACGAAATCGAATAATGCTCTTCCGGCCATTTCTTAGGATTATATGAAGTCTATAGCTCACTCGAGCTACATGAAATTGAATCAAATGAAATTTAGTTAAGTTTGACTTCGAATGTATAAACCTATTGATAAAAGAGTAAATTAAAACGAATACGTGATCTTGTGCATAGGCATTTATTTATCATTATGAATGCTATTTCTTTTGTGTTTTTGTTTCAAATGAGTTCCTTACTTATAAACTTACTAAGCATCGAAACGCTTACTCTGTTGCTTAAATTCTCTGTATTATAGATTTTGTTCGTCAGCTATCGGACTCGGAGGTGTCAAAGTCGAAGTCATCCACGCTATCTAAGCCACTTTTTGGTACTCTTCAGTTAAACTTGATAATGGCATGTATAGGGCTGACCCTTGTTGTTAATTAAGTACCCTTTGGTAATGTATATTCGTATAGCCATGCGAAAATGGCTTGTATATTTTGAGTATAACATTATGATCATTTTGTATATACGGTCTTATGATATGGTTATTAAGTGGTATGGAAATGCTTGGTAATGATTAGCCATTGGAATGGCTAATCATGGTCCTATTGGTGCTACGTATGTCATGGCTAATCGTGATTATACTTGGAAATAATGTATGTCAAATTACTAGTTGATTCATGGAAAACTATGAAATAGGTAAAATTTACCTTAAAATAGATGCTGACAGCAGCAGTGATGTGAATTTGAAAAATAACTAAAAATAGTAGAAATGGAATTAAATAATGAATAAATTTTGTAATCGAATCTTGATGAGTCTATTTTCATATGAAAGAAACAAAACGACCATATGAGCCGTATTTTATGAGATGTTTAAGTTTTTGTGAAAAAGGGCCAGAGCGATTTCTGGATCTCCTGTTCTGACTTTGGAAATTCACCATAAATTAACCAGAGATAATTAGTAGTCATTCTTTATATGTACAGATTCCTTCTTGAGTATAGTTTCATTAGAAACAAACGGCATAAGAATTGAAGCCTTGTACAGGGAGATGTCTAAGTCGTAATGCATGAAGGTCAGAGTAGTCGAACCCTGAAATAGGGGAGACTTTAACTAATAAACTGTACTAATTGGCCCGACCAAAAATTCTAGAAACAAATTAGTAAATATATGTATGAGTCTAGTTTCAGGAAAAATTTACAGAATTGGATTTCGAGTTTTGAAACTTGAGATATGATTTTTAGAGTGACTGTGATGCAGTTAGCCAGCTCGTCTAGAAATTTTAAAAATGAATTGTATGAGCTGTTTAAGTAAGGAGTTAAGTCCGTTAACACCTCGTGTTCGACTCCGGCAACGGTCTTGGGTACGGGGTGTTACATTTAATTGGTATCAGAATTTTGGTGTAGCCAGTAAGTAAATTTTATTCTTTAAAGTCATCCCTGTTCTATTGTCTGATAGTTCTGACCCTTCTTCACTAAAAATTAATTATCTCTTGATACAGAATTTAGATGATGTTACCGTTTATTTCTCTTGAAAATATACTCATTAAGAATTATATGAATATAAATTTAAGCCCCTAATTATTTTTATTTGTTTTTTTATGATTTTTCAAAGTCAGAACAGGGGAACTCGAATTCATTCTGAACTTGTCTCACAAAATTCATTATATCTCATGATTTACAGATCCATTGCTTACACTGTTTCTTCTATGAGAAACTAGACTCAATAAGGTTTAATTTCATTTTTTTTTCATCTTCTAATTTGATTTCTACAATTTATGGTGATTTTTCAAAGTTAGTCTACTGCTGCTGTCCAATATTGTTTTAGTGCAAGCTGTTTATTACCATTTTTCCCTTAAGCTTTTAATAAATAACAATTTCATCCCTACTCAATTAGCCTCTCAATTGAGCTGATTTTTCTCAATTAATACTTTATTCTATCACCTTAAACTAGTTTACAACCTTTAAGAATAAAAAATTCAGCAATAGAATTTAATTCCAAACATTTTCACAATTAGGTCCTAAAAATCAATTTCTACTGAACTTACCTAATAAAATCATCTCATAAACAAATTAAAGCTTTAATTTCATTCTATTTCATCATAAAATTACAGCACTCAACCATGGCGACTTTCAATTTCATCCATGAAATCAAAAACTAATGAATTTAATAGTAGGACCTAGTTGTAAAAGTCTTAGAAACACAAAAATTACAAGAAAAAGGCAAGGATTAACTCACTTGGTGCAAAAATTATGGAATACCAGCTTAGATAACCCTCCTATGGCTTTTTTAGCTGCTAGAATTGAAGAGAAATGAAGAGAAGTCTGGATATTTCCTATTTAGTCCTAGTTTTATTTTAGTTAATTTTGCAATATTCTAATTTTGCCCTTAATTTATCAATTTTCCTGCTGATTTCATGCCCTTGCCATCCAGCCCAAATAAATTTTGGGTCAAATTTCCCTTTAAATCCTCTCTTATTAGACACTTAAGCTATTTAATCATCCCATCCACTTTTACACCTTTTATAATTTAGTCCTTTTCATTTAATTAACTATCCAAACATTAAAATTTCCTAACGAAATTTTAATACCACATTACTAACATTTGATAAATATTTATAAAATTATTTTCGACTCGGTTTTAACAGATATAGGTCCTGATACCTTATTTTACCCAATTTCTTCAACAATTTCTTCAATAATTTCTTTTTCTAACTAACCACTAAATCGGTAAAATTTTCTATCAATATTTTCATACGATTTTCCTATCATATCAATTTTCATGCAAAAATATTGAAATAAATTTCTCTTTAAAGCGAAGTTGTGGTTACGAAACCACTGTTCCGATAACCTTAAATTTAGGCCATTACACAAGCCTAAGTTAAACACGATAAAATATCAAGGTTGGATTTTAAGTGAATAGGAGACTTGGTTAAGTGGGCTTTTAAGAAGAACTTCGTAAATTACGACAGAAATAAGGTCTTGGTAAAGTGGCAAGGTGGCGCCACTAAGTTCCTAAAAAAAATGGCGTATGGGAAGAAATTAAAGGTCCAGGGTTCAATTTGCAAGGTAGGCATATTGTTATTTTTTTTAGGCATGTGCCGGGCATGTGATCATTTAAGTGAATTTCAGCAAGGGCCTTAGGGAGGTTGGGCCGATTGTTTTAGTTGATATTAGGGTTAGGTTCTTTTCTTTTTATGTCTTGGAGAATTAGGGTTAGCCACCTAAAAGCTTTCACTGCCATTCATCTTTTCTGAGTTCTCACAAAAGCCGAAAATGCAAATTCCTTCTCCTTGGTGCCGATTTCTTCTTCCCCTCTTTTTCCTCCATTTTCTTTCTTCCTTTTATCTTTTTCTTCTAGCCAAAACCTTCTGATCACATTACTCACCTTTTCTGTCAATCCCATCCTCAATAAAACCACCATAGCTGATTGCCATAAAAGCCGAAATCCCGAAAACTAACTTCTTGTGCCGATTTCTCCAAGCCAAAATCCTTCAATTATTTTTTTTCTTTTTGACCAACTTTCATCTTCTCTAAACCCTTAGTATCTGTCGGCAACATTACTTCAAAGTTATAGCCTCAAATCGTCATCTTCTTCATCACTTAAAAAGTCGAAATACCATAGATTTAGGGACTTATAGTTGAAACTTCAGATCTCCTGGATTCGAGTTCTACTATCGTTTGGAGGATAGATCTGCATCAGATCTGTGCAGAAATCAAAGAGGAATAAGTGGTAAGTGCTCATCACCTCAGATTTAGTCTTATTTTACAATTTAGAAAAGCCGAAGTCCCTAAATCTAGGGAGGCTGTCGATTTGGGCATAGGGCTTTAAGGGTCTTTAATCAATGATTTCTCTTGGTGATTAGTGTCTTCTAGAGGTTTGATCGAAGGCTTGGATATTTGGAACAACTAGACTTAGATCTAGTCATCGGTTTTTGGCAAAAAGGTAAGATTCTGAAGGCTTTAGGGGCATGGTTCGAATATGGGTTTCTAAATTTTAGGATTGGTTGTTGTGGGTTGCAAACTAAGAATTGTGGTAATCAATTGTAGGACATCGTAAGGGATCTCAATAGCAGTCATCACGAAACAGGTGTGTATCGAACACCCTCTCATAGTTCAAATCGGCAAAAGCCGAAATGCCGAAATCTCGGCATTTCGTGGGCTTGTAAGTGTGTGAGCGCTCACAAGACGTTTAGAAATCATTAGATCTGAAATAGCAAAGTGGTAAGTTAGTCGTGTGTGAAATTTCGTGCACTTTGGTAATTGGGCCTCTATAGGCTAAAACTGGGCCCAATGGGCTTACGGCCCCATACGGGTAAATAATAAAAATATTTATAATATAAAAAACAAATAGGCAATAAGTATGTTCTGTTAGACTGTAGAATCAAAACTGCTTAAACCGGTAAACTGGTCATAAAACTTGAATTAAATGGGCTTAAATTACTAATGGACACTGTAAGGCCCATTAGGGGTTTTAGGACCCAATGGCTAAAATGGTAAAATTGAGATAAATAAATTACTGCGATGACAAATGGGCTAGTAACGACCGTAACATTTATGAGAACCCTGAAAACTGATAAAAGTACTGAAATACCTTTATAGGTGAAAAGTTTACAGTTTCACTCCAAGGAGCAAAATTACTGATATACCCCTAGGGTTTAGGGTTAACCTGAATGTATGTTTGATTGTTACTATTTACTGCATGCCATGTTATTATTATCTGATGCATGGGACTGGGTTATTGATGGAGGAAGTACTGAAAGTGGCTTGACCACGCACTGGAGGCTTTGCCTCAACTTAATGATATCTAAGCAGCAATGCTGTAACTGTGGAGTGTATGGCTGGGTGGGTTGAGCTATTCCCCACATGGAGTGTAGGGCTGGTACGGATGGAGTGTACCGATTGGTTATAGGCTGGGTTGGGCTTGTATACACGAATATGTCTATTCTGTTCTGGAATAGGCCTATGGGCCATACTGTTATCTAAAAAGGGGCTAAAGCCTAGTTTGCTGTATTTTGAAAATGGTTTCGACCCTGTACCCACTGTTATCTGAATAGGGCTTAGGCCCAATGGGCTTGAGCTAACTTGGGCTTTGGATGGGTTTTCCATACACACTGAGTTTCCCAAAATTACCCCCTTTCTCTTCCATCCTTGCATGTGAGCCCTAGTTGGTGGACTTGGAGCTGGGCGGGATTCAGAGTGGCCACGAAGATTAAATTTCTGGTTTTTAAATAAGTTTCAACTAGCTTTCTTTTAAATTTCGCATTTATTTTTGATTATTTCTATTTTGGTTAAAGATGTAATAAGGCCGCTTTATTATTTTTACTTTAGGTTTTTAAATTACTTAAATCGTTTTTAACTCGAGATTCACATCACTTAAATTGATTCCTTAAAATTGGTTAGCTCTAGGGCTCGTTTTATAAAAGTTACTTATTTTTAAAATATCACGATAACCGAGCAAAGCTTCTGCACCGTAAATGTTTTCAAAGGAAATAAATATTTTAAATAGACTTAAACTTAATTTGTTGTTCGTGGACAAGTAATAAGCTTAAAGTGTGGCAATGGATGTGTGCATGTCTAGGATTGGATAATGGAAGAGCTAGGTACTTAAGCAGTCTAATTGACTCACCTCCTATTTTCTTGAATCTTACTTGGTGTGCAGCTTCCATTCACTTTAATTTAAAATGAAAATATTCTGTAAACACTAAGAAAGATTTTAGATAAAACATGACTTCTCTAATAATGCTTCAATGTGACATGCCAGATTTAGTCGTAACGTCTAGGCCGGGTTTGGGGTGTTACATTTAGTGGTATCAGAGCCAAGTTGCAACAACTCAGCTGTGGATCGGGTCCAAAAAGGCTTTCGAAAATTTTTAAAACCCAAGAAAAAATCTGATTTTCTGGAAAATTTTTGTTTTAAAAAGACTTTTTTTTTCTTCTTTCAAACTTGTCTTCTTCAAAATACACATGTTTTGAGAATTTGATTTTAAAGAGGTTAGATTCTTCTAAGCTTTTTGAAATCTGATGTGGCACATTGAATCCCCGGCACCAAGTCTGTAAGTACTTTTTCCTTAAATACTGTACTGTACTAAAACCTTACTGTAGATAGGATTGAGACTTTACTATGATACTGTAGCTAGGTTAATACTGAAACCACAGAGACTGAGATAGTAGGAACTAAAAACCCAAAAAGATTGAGATTGTAGCTAGGCTATGATTCTGTGAAGAACAAAACCTCTAAAATACTATCTCAGCATAAGACGTATGAGTAAATAGTAAAATTTTTGAGATCTTTACAGTTAATTGATATGTGTACTGGTAATGTAGAGTATTGATATGGATTTTAAGGGTAAGCAAAGTCTACCAACTTCGGGTAGCGGTAACTCAGAGCTTGGTACTGAGGCACTGGCCGAGTTAGTAAGGAAAGTGGTAGAGGAAGTATTGGATACCAAAATTAAGGAAATTAGGGAAACGCTTCGAGTAGGGTGGTTGGAGTGTAAGAAAATGAAGGATCCTAGTTCTCAGAGAACAGAGCCTCGTTCTGTGAAACATGTTAAGACACGACCAAACTTTTCGACCTGCAAGAACTGCAACAGGCGTCATCCGAGTGAGTGCCATAGGAAGACAGGAGCATGCTTTAGATGCGGGTCACGGGAACATCGAACTCAAGATTGCCAAGCTTATTCTAGTTAGGAGTGCATGATGTTTGGGTACGAATTGTATACGTGTGCGATAAGGTGTTTATTTATTTCGGTAATTAGATGTTTTGGGTCGTATTAAAATTATTTAGATCAAAGTGCGCACCGGTAGCGTAGTAGCATAGTGTTACACGATTATTTTAGTTTTGGAAATTTTGAGGACGAAATTTTTTTAAGGAGGGTAAAGTTGTAACACCCTGAATTTGGGGCCTAGAATAGTTGGGCTTTGAGTCTGGGATTCGAATAGAAGAAAAGTTAAATAATTAAGAAGTTTTAAATATTATCGTTTAAGAAAAAATTTTGAAATTAAATTACTACTAGAAAATTTTCTTGTATTTATTATTACGAATATTTTAAATTTTTATGAAATTTTAATTAGTATTATGGGATAAAATTATTATTATTAGAAAATATTACTGTATGTATGTTTGAAAAATTTTATGAAAATTATTATTATTACTTACTGTATTAATGATATTTGAAATTTTTATTATTAGACATATTTATAAAAGTATTGCTGCTTTGGTGTTCTGAATATTGGAACTGTGTTTAAATGTGTTAGTGGGCCTTTAGAAGGACCAAGCCTAAGTTAAACACGGTAAAATATCAATGTTGGATTTTAAGTGAATAGGAGACTTGGTTAAGTGGGCTTTTAAGAAGAACTTCGTAAATTACGACACAAATAAGGCCTTGGTAAAGTGGCAAGGTGGCGCCACTAAGTTCCTAAAAAAAACGACGTCTGGGAAGGAATTAAAGGTCCAAGGTTCATGTTGCAAGGTAGGCATATTATTATTATTTTTAGGCATGTGCCGGGCATGTGATCATTTAAGTGAATTTCAGCAAGGGCCTTAGGGAGGTTGGGCCGATTGTTTTAGTTGATATTAGGGTTAGGTTCTTTTCTTTTTCTGTCTTAAAGAATTAGGGTTAGCCACCTAAAAGCTTTCACTGCCATTCATCTTTTCTGAGTTCTCACAAAAGCCGAAAACGGAAATTCCTTCTCCTTGGTGCTGATTTCTTCTTCCTCTCTTTTTCCTCCATTTTCTTTCTTCCTTTTTGCTTTTTCTTCTAGCCGAAACCTTCTGATCACCTAACTCACCTTTTCTGTCAATCCCATCCTCCACAAAACCTCCATAGTCGATTGCCATAAAAGCCAAAATCTCGAAAACTCACTTCTTGTGCCGATTTCTCCAAGCCAAAATCCTTCAGTTATTTTTGTTCTTTTTGATCAACTTTCATCTTCTCTAAACCCTTAGTATCTGTCAGCAACATTACGTCAAAGTTATAGCTTCAAATCGTCAACTTCTTCATCACTTAAAAAGTCAAAATACCATAGATTTAGGGACTTATAGTCGAAACTTCAGATCTCCTGGATTCGAGTTCTACTATCGTTTGGAGGATAGATCTGCATCAGATCTGCGTAGAAATCAAAGAGGAATAAGTGGTAAGTGCTCATCACCTCAGATCTAGTCTTATTTTACAATTTAGTAAAGCCAAAATCCCTAAAATCTAGGGAGGCTGTTGATTTGGGAATAGGGCTTTAAGGGTCTTTAATCGACGATTTCTTTTGGTGATTAGTGTCTTCTAGAGGTTTGATCGAAGGCTTGGATCTTTGGAACAACTAGACTTAGATCTAGTCATCGGTTTTCGGCAAAAAGGTAAGATTCTAAAGGCTTTAGGGGCATGGTTTGAATATGGGTTGCTGAATATTGGGATTGGTTGTTGTGGGTTGCAAACTAAGAATTGTGGTAATCAATTGTAGGACATCGTAAGGGATCTCAGTAGCAGTCGTCGCGAAATAGGTGTGTATCGAACACCCTCTCATAGTTCAAATCGGCAAAAGGCAAAATGCAGAAAATCTCGGCATTTCATGGGCTTGTGAGTGTACAAGCGCTCACAAGACGTTTAGAAATCACTAGATCTGAAATCACAAAGTGGTAAGTTAGTCGTGTGTGAAATTTTGTGCCCTTTAGTAATTGGGCCTCGATAGGCTAAAACTCGACCCAATGGGCTTACGGGCCCATACGGGTAAATAATATAATATTTATAATATAAAAACTAGGCAATAAGTATGTTCTATTAGACTGTAGAATCAAAACTGCTTAAACCGGTAAACTGGCCATAAAAGTTGAATTAAATGGGCTTAAATTGCTAATGGACACTGCAGGGCCCATTAGGGGTTTTAGGGCCCAATGGCTAAAATTGTGAAATTGAGATAAATAAATTACTGCGATGAAAAATGGGCTAGTAACGACCGTAACATTTATGAGAACCCTGAAAACTGATAAAAGTACTGAAATACCTTTTTAGGTGAAAAGTTTACAGTTTTACTCCAAGGAGCAAAATTACTGATATACCCCTAGGGTTTAGGGTTGACCTGAATCCGTGTTTGACTATTACTATTTACTGCATGCCATGTTATTATTATCTGATGCATGAGACTGGGTTATTGATGGAGGAAGTACTGAAAGTGGCTTGACCACGTACTGGAGGCTTTGCCTCAACTTACTGATATCTGAGCAACAATGCTGCAATTATGGAGTGTAGGGCTAGGTGGGTTGAGCTATTCCCCACATGGAGTGTAGGGCTGGTACGGGTGGAATGTAGCGGTTGGTTATAGGCTGGGTTGGGCTTGCATACACGAATATGTCTGTTCTATTCTGGAATGGGCCTATGGGCCATACTATTATCTGAAAAGGGGCTAAGGCCTAGTTTACTGTATTTTGAAAAGGGTTTCGACCCTGTACCCACTGTTATCTGAATAGGGCTTAGGCCCAATGGGGTTGAGCTGACTTGGGCTTTGGATTGGTTTTCCATACACACTGAGTTTCCGAAACTCACCTCCTTTCTCTTCCATCCTTGCATGTGAGCCGTAGTTGGTGGACTTGGAGCTGGGCGGGATTCAGAGTGGCCATGAAGATTAAATTTCTGGTTTTTAAATAAGTTTCAATTAGCTTCCTTTTAAATTTCACATTTATTTTTGATTATTTCTATTTTGGTTAAAGATGTAATAAGGCCACTTTATTATTTTTACTTTAGGTTTTTAAATTACTTAAATCATTTTTAACTTGAGATTCACATCACTTAAATTGATTCCTTAAAATTGGTTAGCTCTAGGGCTCGTTTTATAAAAGTTACTTATTTTTAAAATATCACGATAACCGAGCAAAGCTTCCGCAACATAAATGTTTTCAAAGGAAATAAATATTTTAAATAGACTTAAACTTAATTTGTTGTTTGTGGACAAGTAATAAGCTTAAAGTGTGGCAATGGATGTGTGCATGTCCAGGATTGGATCATGGAAGAGCTAGGTACTTAAGAAATCTAATTGACTCACCTCCTCTTTTCTTGAATCCTACCTGGTGTGCAGCTTTCATTCACTTTAATTTAAAACGAAAATATTCTTTAAACACTAAGAAAGATTTTAGATAAAACATGACTTCTCTAATAACGCTTCAATGTGACACACCAGATTCGGTCGTAACATCTAGGCCGGGTTTGGGGTGTTACAACAAGCCACCATTTTTCCTTCTTGCATAAGTACACATCCTAAACAATTTCAAGAAGCATCACTATACACCACAAATTCTTTACCTGATTCGTGTTGTACCAATACCAGTGCTTCAGTTATTAACTTTTTTCAATTCTTCAAAACTCTGTTGACATTCTTTCGTCCACTCGAATTTAACATCCTTTCGGAGTAGTCTAGTCATAGGAGCAGCAATTATAGAAAATAAATTTACAAACCATCGATAATACCCAGCTAGCCCCAAGAAACTTCTAACCTCGATTACATTTTTCGGTGGTTTCCAATCAGCAATGGCCAAAATTTTACTAGGATCAACTCGTATACCATCACCTGAAACAATGTGACCCAAAAATCCAACTTCCCGAAGCCAAAATTCACTTTTACTAAACTTGGCATATAATTTCTTATTTCTCAAAGTTTGCAAAACTATTTTCAAATGCTCGGCATGCGCTGTCTCATCTTTCGAATAAATTAAGATGTCATCTATAAATACCACAACAAATTTGTCCAAGTATGGCTGAAATATGCGATTCATCAAATCCATAAACACAGCAGGAGCATTTGTTAACCCGAATGGCATAACTAAGAATTCATACTGACCGTACCTTGTTCTAAAAGCAGTTTTAGGTACATCCGACTCTTTTACTCGCAGCTGGTAGTATCCAGATCTCAAGTCAATCTTTGAAAACCATGTTGCTCCTTTTAGCTGATCAAAGAAATCATCAATCCTCGGTAACAAATACTTGTTCTTGATTGTCACCTTGTTTAATTGCCGATAGTCAACACACAATCTCATAGAACCATCCTTCTTTTTCACAAATAACACAGGAGCACCCTAAGGTGAAAAACTCGGTCTCACAAAGCCTTTGTCAGTCAACTCTTGCAATTGCGATTTTAATTCTTTCAACTCTGCTGGTGCCATTCTATACGGAGCAATCAAGATCGGAGTTGTTCCCGGTATCAACTCAATACCAAATTCTACTTCCCTGACTAGAGGCAAACCCGTCAACTCTTCTGGAAATACATCTGCGAATGAATTACATATGCCAAATAAGCTTCATAACCCTTTCTCAAATATCTCTGAGCCGACATCGAAGAAATCACACTAGATAATGCCTCTGATTTGTCTGATTCAACCCGCAGAATTTTACCACTTTCATACTTTAATTCTATAACCTTTTCTTTGCAATTTACTATAGCATCATGCAATGTCGACCAATCCATACCCAAAATAACATCAAATTCATCAAACGACAACAACATCAAGTCGGCCGGAAAGTAATGACCCCGAATCATTAAAGGGCATTTCTTGCATACTTTATCAACTATCACACATTTGCCTAATGGATTCGACACTCTAATCATAAATTCTATGTACTCAATAGGTATATTCATACTAGACACCAATTTCATGCACACATGTGAATGAGTAGAACCGGAATCAATCAAAGCATTAACATTAACAAAATATACCAGTAATCACGTCAAGTGATGAAGCATCTTCACGTGCCTTTATGGCATAAGTTCTAGCTGGAGCCCTTGCTTCAGGTTTAGCTGCTGAACCTTTGACTACATTCTTGCTGCTTGCTTCATTTCCAGTGTAACACCCCAAACCCGGCCCAGTCGTTACGGTCGAATCCGACGTACCATATTGGAGTTAAAATCCATGTTTTGTTTTAGTGTTTTAAAAACTGACTTTTGTTAAGCTAACCAAGCGAATGGAAGCTGGGCACCAGGTAGGAATCCGTAACAAAGGAGGTGAGCCATGACGGCTGCTTAAGTACCAAGCTCTTCGAATGGATCCAATCCTAGACATGCCCACAACCATTGCCACACTTGGTTATATTGATTTGAAATTTATTTAAATGGATATCTTTGAGAAATCATATAATCGTAACGTTGTGTTGTTTAGAAAACAAGTGTCGT
This sequence comes from Gossypium arboreum, assembly GCF_025698485.1. NCBI lineage: Eukaryota > Viridiplantae > Streptophyta > Magnoliopsida > Malvales > Malvaceae > Gossypium > Gossypium arboreum. The sequence goes on from NC_069073.1 coordinate 31,972,970, forward strand.
TTTGAAAACGCGTCCTAAGTCTAGCCCATTTATTGTCAACCAGTTTAAAGTTATTAAAAATAAAATAATCCCAGAAAAGAAAGAAAATAAAGTTAAAATGGCGTTATTACAACCCAAAAATAAATAATAAATAAAGCAGACTTAATGAAAACCAAACAGTTATTCAAAATCCCAATGGCGATCACCGTGGCCACTCTGAATCCCTTCCGGCTCCAAGTCCCCAAATCAAGGCTCACCTGCAAGTTTAAGGAAAGGGGGTGAGTTTGGCAACTCAGTGTGCAACAAGACCCTTTCAGGGCCCAAAACTATACCAGCTTACTGGTCCTAAGCCCAAAACCAATCTCGATATCTACTGGGCCAAAGCCTTTTCATATTTCATATTGCATAACACTGGGCCGAAGCCTTTTCATATTTCATATTACTGGGCCGAAGCCTTTCGTTAATCTGATTCTTGTCGTGAGGCGCATTTCATTATCACGAGTAATGTCAATGCAAGAATGAATGCAAGCCCATTTGGGGAGACTACTCGACCACCATCCGCTACTATCCACCCGTACCAACCAACACACCATGTGGGGAATGACTCAACCCACTGAACTAGCACACCACTGGCAGCATAGCTGCTTTACCATATAACTGGAGGCCTAGCCTCTTTTAATAACTGGGGTAAAGCCCTTTTGATAAACTGGGGTAAAGCCCTTTTCAATAAACTGGGGCATAAGCTGTAACACCCCTAACTCGTGACCGTCGCCGGTGTCGGACACGAGGGGTTAACGGCCAAATCCTCTCAAGGTACCAACCAATTTGACATTACCAGTCAGCCTGGAAAACTGCATCACCGTCGCCTTAAAAATCATATCTCGAGCTTCAAAACTCAGAAACTGGTTTCGTAAATTTTACCTGAATTTAGACTCACATACCCATCCATGGATTTATTTCTAGAATTTTTGGTCGGGCCAATTGGTACAGTTTATTAGTTAAATTCACCCATGTTACAGGGATCGACTGCTCTGACCTTCACGCGTTACAACTTGAATATCTCTCTGTACAGGGCTTTAATACTGGTGCCGTTTGTTTCTAATGAAATTAGACTCAAAATGGAATCTGTACATATAAGGCATGACTCCTAATTCTTTCTGGATAATTTATGGTAAATTTTCAAAGTCGCGACAGGGGACCCAGAAACCGTTCTGGCCCTGTCTCACGAGAACTTTAATATTTCTCAGTATACTGCTCATATGGTCGTTTCGTTTCGTCCATATAAAAATAGATTCATCAAGGTTCAATTTCATAATTTACTCACTATTTAATTCTGCTTCTACTATTTTTAGTGATTTTTCAATCTCATCTCACTGCTGCTGTCCGCAACAGTTACTGCAGAGACTATGCCAATTTCATGAATCTTTCCTTGGCCTTAATCATCCATCATACATGACACAAATTATGGCCACCTTATCAAAATTAGAGTTTCTAAGACTCGTGGCTATAGGTTCTAGCATCCCACTCGACGACCACAGAGGCCATTTTCACATGGCTTAAAGTTTACAACCCACAATTCGACAAAATATAATAGCCTATACATGCCAAATGTTCTTCAACAACGAAAACAATACCACAAGATTTCAGCCGGTGTGATGACTTCAACGACGGTCCCGATCACGCAAACAATACGAGTCCGAGAGACCTAAAATGGGTGACAAGAAAACACCGAGTGAGTTTACAACTCAGTAAGTCATAAGCATTCATCAATCCACCGATAAAGTTACTACAACATGTACGACAAACGAGGCTAGGTACTCATCCATATCGAATCTATACCATAATACCTCGGACCTTTCAGTCCAATCTCGCACCAAGTCATACATCCACATTTCATATTCTACACAACAAGATAATCGAAACATTTTTACACATTAACTCATTTTCCAGCACAACCATACAATTTCAATCATCACATAGATTTAAGGCTTACCAAATTCAAACCCAAGCATGAACGTATTCTCTATTCGTCATGGGCTCGAGGTACTTACTCGATCCGCTGTCCATACTTAATTCAATGGAGACACACCCTCCATATATATAGAGTACGCACACACAGTGCTTACTACTCGATTTCGCACACTTAGTGCCACGCAATTTAAGCCCGCACACACAGTGCCATACCCTTCGAGCTCGCACACCCAGTGCCGTATTTTTCCAGCTTGCACACATAGTGTTATATTTTTCCAGCATGCACACTTAGTGCCTTATATTTCCAGCACGCACACTTAGTGCCATATATTTCCAGCACGCACACTTAGTGCCAATCTCGTCACCATACACACGTATTGCCCACACACATAGTGCCGAAAGCAAACTTTCTACACATTCCACTATTTCTTTTACATTCAACAATTATCCTCACTCCATACACATACAATTTCATTTATACATATATAGCATTCCATTAAACACAATTGCATAGATTTTCCAGTCATTTAAGCAATATCAAACATATGTGCTTAATGACTTACTTTGTTTGGGGTAGAACGGTTCCAAATCGGCTACTCGTTTGCTTTCTCCTTTCCTTTGTCCAATCTACTTCCCCTTTGCTCTTGAGCTAAATCAAACAATTTACCTCTCCATCAAACACAAACATACGGCATTCACATGCATTATTATGGTTATTGCGAATACTTAACACAACTAAGCTGAAAATTTACTCAATCTCATCTTAATTTATTGCTACTTATTTATCAAAGTTTCCAATACAAGGTATTTAACACCTATGCCCATTTATACCCCATATGGCGAATACTCATGCACACACACACATAACAACAAGAACTCAATGGCACAAATTTTCCTTTTGTTAAACATTCGAACTCACTCATCTCCATGCTTTCATCACAACAACATCAAAACACTCACCAAGGAAGACAACATGCATGGTCGAATACTCATGCACACACACACATAACAACAAGAACTCAAGGGCACAAAATTTCCTTTTGTTAAACATTCGAACTCACTCATCTCCATGCTTTCATCACAACAACATCAAAACACTCACCAAGGAAAACAACATGCATGGCGAAATTTAACTCACCTAACAACTTAGTTTCGATTTGAGATTCAAGGAAAATTTTGAACCAATCCTCCAAATCATGCATGCATTTTCAAGAGTGGCATAAAACATACCTTCTTGTATCAAAACACCTTAGTCTAGTAAGCTCCCATGGCTGATTTTTCTCAAGCTTTTTCCCCTTTCTTCTTAGTATATTCGCCAAGCAAGGAGAAAATGAGAGAATGAACACTTTTTTTTTCTTTTGTTTTCATCATATCCCTATTTTTTTCAATTTCATTTCTTTATTCTTTCAAGCATAATCCATTAGCTAAACATGTTTGAAACATGTTTTCCTTGCCTATCACTCTTGACATGGCCGGCCACTACCCTTAGGAATGGGCTATTTGACATGCAAGTCCATTTATTTTACTTCATCCTTTTATTAATCTCTTAAAATTAGCCACATCTATTTAAATCCTTTCACATGAGTCCTTTTTCTTTCAATTCACAATCAAATTAACTAAATCAAAGAATTCAAAATTCACACATGCATTTTCACATATTCTAGACAATAAATATTACGTTCGAACATGTCGGTGACTCGGTTTAGCGGTCCCGAAACCACTTCCCGACTATGGTCAATTTTGGGATGTCACATAAGCCCTTTTCAATAAACTGGGGCATAAGCCCTTCTGCACTTCCTCCATCCATATAAAAACCCAACCCAATACATTTATGAATACATCATGTGCATTTCATACATATCATGTGCATTTTATACATATCATGTGCATATAATATCAATCATGTATATCATATCCCACGTATCAAAGTTGTAATTAAACCCTAGGGGTATAATGGTCATTTTTACCTAGGGGCAAAACAATCATTTTCATACTATAAGGGTAATTTCATAATTTTACCAAATATTAGAGTTTTCCATGTTCATTAATAGTTACTAACAATTCATATGTTCTAAACAGTGATTCTGGCCCATTTTCAGCGTAACCGAGTTATTGTGCCAAAAACCCCTAATGGGCCCTACTTAGCCGATTTTGTCATCTAGGCCCATTTAGCCTAAATTCCATAATGTTGTTACCCATCTTAATGCGAAATTTAATAGGTTTTCATTTTCTACCAATTTTACCCAAATGGGCCCGAAAGCCTATTGGGCCCAATTTTAACCCCTCGAGGCCCAACTTATCGTAATGCCAAAAATCGTGCTCTTACCTGTTCCAACGATCCCGATCATCAAATTAGCAAATCTAACTAACCAATGAGCATTTTCTTGCTCACAAGTCCTCGAAATGCCAGAATTTTGGCATTTCGGCTTTTCGGCATTTATCGTTTCAAGCTATGAAAAAGGGTTCGTTACACACCTGTTTTGCGATACTCCTCGACGAGATCTCCTACACAATTTCTCCTATAATCAACCATTAATAGATCAGCTCACAATAATTGAACTAAATCGAGAACCAACTAATATCAATACTTACACATTCGGCCACCCTCCATAATGGCCTTAGGAACCTTACCTTTGCCTAAATTGATGACTAGCTCTAGCCACTCCGATGATCCAAACTAATCCAAGTCGACCCTATGCCTTGCTGCTCCTACACTAAACAAACCATAAAAAGATTAGAAGAAAAACCCAATAGAGCCTATACCCACATTCGGCCATCTCCTAAACTATAGGGGTTTTGGCTTTTGTCAATAGTTACTATAGGAATCGTTTAGAGTTCGAGCACTTACCACAGTATCTCTTCTTGAATCCATTTATGCCTAGAAGATAAGGGAATTGACCACTAAAAAGTGAAAAGAAAAATAGGTTTGCTGGTCAAGAAGAAATCGCCACCCCCCTAACTTCACAGATTTCTACCTTTTGCGGTATTTCGGCAGTAGTGGTGGTAAGAAAAACAATAGGTGAACGAAGGGGAGTAGTGGGCTGGTTTTGGAAAAGAAAAAAAAGAAGAAAAGATGAATGGGAGGAAGGTTAATTTGGCTAGAAAAGAAAATAGAGAAAAAGACTACACCAAAAGGAGAAAACGGCACACCCTAGACCCTAATGCCGAAAATCCCTAACTAAAACCCCTCTGCCGAAATCCCCTCTCTAATCCCCTCAATTCAGCTAAGCTCTATCCTTCTCTCAAATCCCTAAAATCTCTCCCCTTATCTCTCCTTAATCCATGCATCTGACTGTTTCAAACTATCTCCCACAGAGTTCCATCCAACTTTAAACTCTAGCATGCGCAAGCATAAAAATAACATTACCTTTGCCATCACAGGGAATCGATCCTAGGTCTTCCCCCAACACTTACACACCACCTTTATAGCTCTCTAGTGGCATCACTTAGCCACTTTACCAAAGGCTCATTTGTGTTACATTTTACCCACAAATTTTAATAAGGCCACCTATCCAAGGCCCCTAACTTCTTAAGTCCAAAATTCAAAAATTCCACCGGGTTTTGCCAACACATGGGCCTTCCATAAGCCCATTTACCTACTCAAATTATAAATTCCACAACCAAATACCAAATTTTAAAAACTTTATCAAAATATCATGAATCGCAAAAAACTCGAAAATCTGGATGTTACAACTCTACCCTCCTTAAAGAAATTTCGGCCTCGAAATTTACTTGATCCAAACAGTTGAGGGTACTGCTAACGCATTGCCTCTTCGGTCTCCCAAGTAGCTTCTTCCTTGCCATGGTTCCTCCAAAGTACCTTCACTAATGGGACTGACTTCCTTTGCAACACCTTGACGTTGCGATCAAGTATTTGCACAGGTTCCTCTTCGAAAGTCAAATCCGACTGTACTTCAATTTCTTCAACTAGCACGATATGAGTTGGGTCCGAACGATATCGCCTTAGCATGGACACATGAAAAACGTTGTCAATACGATCCAGCTCTGAAGGTAACTTTAGTTGGTAAGCCACCGGCCCTATCCGCTTAATAATTCGATAAGGCCCAATAAACCGTGGACTCAACTTGCCCTTCTTACCAAATCTCAATATCTTCTTCCAAGGCGAAACTTTCAAAAAGACCATGTCCCCAACTGCATATTCAATATCCTTACGCTTCAGATCGGCATAAGACTTTTTTCGATCCGCTGCCTCCTTTAACCAATTCCTGATCACCTTAATCTTCTCTTCGATATCTGTTACCAATTTCGGCCCAAGTACTTGCCTTTCCCCTAATTCTGTCCAACAAGTAGGCGAACGACACCTTCGCCCACATAGTGCCTCGTAAGGAGCCATCTGAATACTTGCTTGATAACTGTTGTTATACGCGAACTCCGCCAATGGAAAATAGTCCTCCCAGCTGCCCCTAAACTCAATAACACAACCCCTCAACATGTCTTCTAAAATTTGAATGACCCTCTCTGACTGCCCAACCGACTGAGGGTGAAAAGTCGTACTAAAATCCAATCGCGTTCCCAATGCCTCATGCAATTTCTTCCAAAACCGAGATGTAAACCTTGGGTCTCGGTCAGAAATTATCGATACTGGCACCTCATGCAACCGCACTATCTCCGCCACATACAACTTGGCTAGCTTCTGAAGTGATTAATCAGTTTGGACAGGTATGAAATGGGCAGATTTCGTGAGCCTATCCACAATTACCCAAACCGAATCCTTCTTAGAAGGTGTCAATGGCAACCCACTCACAAAATCCATAGTTACCCTTTCCCACTTCCAAAGTGGTATCTTTACCGGCTGTAACAATCCTGAAGGCAGTTGATGTTGGGCCTTCACTTGTTGACATGTCAAACATCTCCCTACAAATTCGATCACTTCTTGCTTAAACCCAAGCCACCAATATAGTTCTCGCAAGTCTCGATACAACTTACTCCCTCCTAGATGCATAGCACAAGGTCCATTATGTGCCTCTTTCAAAATCATCAATCTCAAGTCAAAGTCCTTCGGCATACAAATTCTTCCTCGAAAACAAAGAACTCCCTCGCTATTTAACCTAAAATCTGGATTCTCCCCCTTCTCAACTTGCTAAAACCAAGAAACCAACGACTCATCTTCCAACTGTTGCTTCTTAATCTGTTCTCCCCAAGTCGGTCTCACTTGTAACTCTGCCAATAAGCTTCCATCGTCATACAAACTTAGACGAGCAAACATTGCCTTCAACTCTGCCACAGCCCTTCGACTTAACGTATCAGCCACGACATTTGCCTTACCTGGATGGTACTCAATTGAACAGTCATAGTCCTTTAACAACTCTATCCACCTTCGCTGTCTAAGATTCAGCTCCTTTTGAGTCAGCAAGTATTTAAGACTCTTGTGATCCGTATAGATGATGCATTTCTCCCCATACAAGTAATGCCTCCATATCTTAAGCGCGAAAATCACCGCTGCCAACTCCAAGTCATGCGTAGGATAGTTCACCTTGTGAGGCTTAAGCTGTCGTGAAGCATAAGCGACCACCTTACCCTCTTGCATCAACACGTAGCCCAAACCTATATGTGACGCGTCGCTGTAAACAGTGAAATCCTTACCATACTCTGGCTGAATCAACACTGGTGCTTCTGTCAAAACCGTCTTCAGCTTCTCAAAAGCCTCTTGCTGCTTATTTGTCCACACGAAAGGTGCTCCCTTCCTTATAAGTTTCGTTAACGGTGCTGCCAACACAGAAAATCCTTCCACGAATCTTCGATAATAACTTCCCAACCCCAAAAAAATTTGGATCTCTGTTACCGACTTCGGTGGCTTCCATTCCAGAATTGCCTCAATCTTTCGAGGATCTACCTTGATCCCCTTAGCAGACACAACATGCCCCAAGAAAGTGACTTCCCTCAGCCAAAACTCACACTTACTAAACTTCGCATAAAGTTTCTTTTCCCTTAGCACTTGCAGCATAACACGAAGATGCTCATCATTCTTCTCTTCCATTTCTGAATACACCAAGATATCATTGATAAAAACAACTACGAACCGATCCAAGTATGGCTAAAACACCTGATTCATTAAATCCATGAATGCTGCCGGTGCATTAGTCAAACCGAAAGGCATTACCAGAAACTCGTAATGACCATATCGAGTCCTGAACACCGTCTTATAAATATCCACTTCTTTGACTCTCAATTGATGATATCCTGACCGAAGGTCGATCTTAGAAAATACCGAGGCTCCTCTTAATTGATCGAACAGATCGTAGATTCTTGGTAATGGATACTTGTTCTTGATGGTCAGTTTATTCAACTGCCGATAGTCAATACACATTCGCATAGTCCCATCTTCCTTCTTCACGAACAACACTGGTGCGCCCCACGGGGAAACACTTGGTCTTATAAACCCTCTATCCAACAGTTCCTGAATCTGAGCTTTCAATTCTACCAACTCCTTTGGTGCCATCCTATAAGGCGCAATGGACACAAGAGCTGTTCCAGGTAACAAGTCGATTCCGAACTCGACTTCTCTGCTCGGGGGTAATCCAGGAAGTTCCTTTGGGAATACATCTTAAAATTCCTTAATGGTCCTAATTGACTCTACCGTTATTGTAACACCCCTAACTCGTGACCGACGCCGGTGTCGGACACGAGGGGTTAATGAGACAAATCCTCTTAAAGTACCGACCAATTTGGCATTTCTGGACAGGCTGGAAAACTGCGTCACCGTCGTCTTAAAAATCATATCTCGAGTTCCAAAACTCGGAAACTGGTTTTGTAAATTTTCCCTGAATTTAGACTCATATACCCATCCATGGATTTATTTTTAGAATTTTTGGTTGGGCCAATTGGTACAGTTTATTAGTTAAAGTCACCCATGTTACAGGGATCGACTGCTCTGACCTCCGCGCATTACAACTTGAATATCTTTCTGTACAGGGCTTTAATACTGGTGCCGTTTGTTTCTAATGAAACTAGACTCAAAATGGAATCTGTACATATAAGGCATGACTCCTAATTCTTTCTGGATAATTTATGGTAAATTTTCAAAGTCGCGACAGGGGACCCAGAAATCGTTCTGGCCCTGTCTCACGAGAACTTTAATATTTCCCAGTATACTGCTCATATGGTCGTTTCGTTTCGTCCATATAAAATAAATTCATCAAGGATCAGTTCCATAATTTACTCACTATTTAATTCTACTTCTACTATTTTTAGTGATTTTTCAATCTCATCTCACTGCTGCTGTCCGCAACAGTTACTGCAGTAGACTATGCCAATTTCATGAATTTTTCCTTGGCCTTAATCATCCATCATACATGACACAAATTATGGCCACCTTAACAAAATTTGAGTTTCTAAGACTCGTGGCTATAGGTTCTAGCATCCCACTCGACGACCACATAGGCCATTTTCACATGGCTTAAAGTTTACAACCCACAATTCGACAAAATATAATAGCCTATACATGCCAAATGTTCTTCAACAACAAAAAACAATACCACAAGATTTCAACCGTGTGATGACTTCAACGACGGTTCCGAGCACGCAACAATACGAGTCCAAGAGACCTAAAATGGGTGACAAGAAAACACCGAGTGAGTTTACAACTCAGTAAGTCATAAGCATTCGTCAATCCATCGATAAAGTTACTACTACATGTACAACAAATGAGGCTAGGTACTCGTCCATATCGAATCTATACCATAATACCTCGGACCTTTCGGTCCAATCTCGCACCAATTCATACATCCACATTTCATATTCTACACAACAAGATAATCAAGCATTTTACACATTAACTCAATTTCCAGCACAACCATACAATTCCAATCATCACATAGATTTAAGGCTTACCAAATTCGACCCCAAGCATGAACGTATTCTCTATTCGTCATGAGCTCGAGGTACTTACCCGATTCATCGTCCGGGATTAACTCGATAATGTCGCACACTCAGTGCCAATTGTAATACAAGAGCATATAGTGAATCCGCACACTTAGTGCTATATATTTTCAGCTCGCACACTTAGTGCTATAGAATCAAACTCGCACACTTAGTGCTGTACAATTTTAAACCCGCACACTTAGTGCCAATCTTGTCACCGTGTCCATTTATACCCGCACACTTAGTGCCGTGACCAATACCTTATGCATTTTGCTGCCTTCATACATTCAACAATGGCATCATTCCATACACATACATTTTCATTTACACATCAATTCATTAAACACAATTGCATATATATTATGATCATTTAAACCAACACCAATATATATGCTTAATGACTTACCTTGTGTTAGGTAAAATAGTTCCAAGTCGGCTACTCGATGACCTTCGATTTCCCTTGTTGGACGCTCTCCTTTAAGATCTTGAGCTAAATCAAACAAATTTACTTCTCAATCGAGACACATACACACGGCAACCATATACATTTCAAAGGTCAATTTATTCAGTATCATTTGTCCATATATTAGCTTTTAACGATTTGGTCACTACTGGCGACCATGTTTAACTTTCAAGCATTCATTTCTAATTTTAGTTAAACAATGCCGAATGCCATTAGCTACTAATGACACACACACACACATATAAGCACATTTAGCATTTGATACATTCGCCTTAGCATAATTTCATTAAGAGTCCCCATTAGCCACTTCACTCATCAATTATCTCAACTACTTGATAATCCATACTTATCATGCTAGCCGAATATTTCTTATTCAAGTTCATCATCTTCATATTCGCACTAACATCACAATCTCATATCATGGCGAATGCTCCTCTTAAACTATTGTTCATCTAGATTTAGCATGAAACAACAATCATCACCCTTGTTAGTTACCCTAGCGAAAAACTCACTTATTCAAAACCAAGATTTCAACATGGGTTACCTAAAGAACTTGATAACTAGTTCAAATTTCATCCATCTAACTTACTAATCAAATGTGTACAACATTTCCACCATCTTCTTTAACATCTACCATGGCCGAACGTTCATATCACCATAATTTTTCAAAGATTTGGCATGGTTAAATAAGGGCTTAGAATCTAGCTTAAAACCATGCTAAGATTTAAAGAGCTAACTTGAATTCTTACCTTAATTTCCAGCTCAAGGTGGCTGAATTTCTTCCTCTTTTCCTCTTCTACACGGCTAAGAAGAACCAAAGTATGAAGCCTTTTCCTTCTCCCCTTTTTTTTTTTTTTTCGGTCATGCATGAGAATGATGGACACATTTTTTTTCTTTGTTTTCTTCCTTTAATTTTTCATTAGTTTATTTCCCATGCTTCTTTTTTTATTCCTCCTTACATAATCCATTAGCTAGACATGTTTGAAACATGTTTCCCTTGCCCATAACTTGTCATGGCGGCCACTTATCCAAAATAAATGGAGTATTTGACATGCAACTCCATTTATTTTACTTCATTCTTTATTAACCTCTTAAAATAGCCACATATTTTTAAATCCTTCACATGAGTCCTTTTCTTTCAATTCACAATCAAATTAACTAAATCAAAGAATTAAAATTCACACATGTATTTTCACATATTCTAGACAATAAATATTACGTTTGAACATGTCGGTGACTCGGTTTAGCGGTCCCGAAACCACTTCCCGACTAGGGTTAAATTAGGGATGTCACAGTTATCTCCTTAAGTTCAGTTTGACTTACAAAGGCCAAGTACGCCTCACAACCTTTCCGAATCAATTTCTCAGCCCTTAAAGCCGAAACAACATTGGACAAATAATTCCTTCGTTCCCCTATGACCATTATCTCCTCATCATCAGCAGTTCTTAGTACCATTCTCTTTGTAGCACAATCCAACGTCGCCTTATGCTTAGTTAGCTAGTCCATTCCCAAGATAAGATCAAAATCCCTAAATGGAAGCTCCATCAAATCTCCTTCAAAAATCTTACCATGTGTCTCTAAAGGCACCGCTCTAAAGAGTTTATCTACCTTAACTAAGTGTCCTAAAGGGCTTATCACCGATACCCCACTCACAGTCTCCTCAAGAAGCACACCCAATTCCCCAGATACATCACAAGCAACATACGAGTGAGTGGAACCCACATCAATCAAAGCAGTGCAAGGAGTACTATGAATGAAGAACGTACCGGTTATAACATCAGGAGCGTCACCCTCCTCGTGACGTATTGCAGCATAAACCAACATTGGCTGTCGAGCTTCAGCATCTCCAGCACCCCTGCCAGGTGCCCCACATCCTCGTCCATTTCCATAGCCACCTCTACCTTGCCCACAACCTCTCTGTGGCGGTGGTCCTCCTCGCTGTGGTTGGACATCCCTTTGCTTTACAGCTAGTTCCTGGGCTGTTCTCCGAGGACATTCTCTAAACTTATGCTCCTTGGACCCACATCGAAAACATGCTCCAGTTCTTTTCTAGCACTCCCCCATATGCACCTTAGCACAGTCCCTGCAAGCCTGCGGTCTAAAAGTATTTACTGGAACTGCTCAGACCGGTTCCTCCATCCTTGCTCTTTTAACATTCCAATTCGTAGCACTTGAGGGTCTAAAATCCCTCTTAAATCTGGGTCGATCCTTCTCACGATTCTGCCGCTCAGTCCGCTTTACCTCCTCGGCTATCTTAGCCTTCTCTACAAACGTAGCAAAACCACGCTCCCTCTATGGAGCTATAAATATCCTAAGCTCATCGCGGAGGCCATCCTCAAATTAAACACGGCGCTCATACTCAGTTGCAACTATCCCGCTAGCATATCGACTCAGCCTCAAGAATTCTGCCTCATACTCCGCGACTGTCTTATTACCCAGAGTCAGATTAAAAAATTCCTTCCGATGAGCATCCACATAACTAGCTCCAACATACCTCTCCTTAAAAGCAGTTTTGAACAATTCCCAGGTTACTCGCTCAATTGGGGTACTCTCCCTTACGGTGATCCACCATCGGTATGGCTCGTCACGTAGTAGCGACACACCCCCCTTCAGCTTTTGCTCTACAGAGCAATCTAGATTGTCCATGATTCGCTCTGTTGCCACTAGCCAATATTTAGCCACATTTGGGGCTACACCTGATACGCCCCTAAAAACTTTTGCTCCGTTGGCCCGGAGTCCCAGTGCTAGCTCCAAAGCAACTCTTTCTAAAACCCTTAACATGGCTTGGGACAAAGCATCATCCCCATAACCCGATTATAAGACCTGGTCTCATTGTTCGTGGCATGATGCCTCCTCACCTGGCCTATGCCCTGAGGATGAAGATTCAGCTTGCACCCTTCCGCGACCACGTCCGCGGCCTCATCCACGAGTTCCTCTTGTACTCATATCGACTTATCTGATTACGAATTTTATGATATTAGTATAATGTTCAATTGTTTATTGCGAGATGTCTTATGGAAATGTAACAATTCAAGGATTGTTTTCGCATCGTCGTAGCCTAGCTACAATTTTCATCCCTACTGTTTTACAGTTCTACCCTATCTAAAGTATCATAGTAGGGTCTCAGTTCTATTTATAGCATCAAATCATTATCACATATCGTAAAGAGAATATACTTACAGACTTGGTGCCGGGGATTCAGTGCGCTACTTCTTTCTCCAAACCAAAAACCACCAACCATGTATTTAATCACAGAAAATAGATTTTCTTAAAATTTGCAAAAAATATCTTTGTTTTGAAATTCTCGATTTTAGACCCGTTTTTAAAAAACCAAAAACTTAAACCATTTTATCATGTATACCTTTGTAAAATATTTTTGAGAAGATCTTTCCACAACCATTTCCAAAAATTCCTTTATTGGTAATTTTTTTAAAAAGTTTTTCGGACCCGCTCCACAGCCGAGTTGTTGCAACCTAGGCTCTGATACCACTAAAAGTAACACCCCAAACCCGGCCCAGTCGTTACGGCTGAATCTGATGTGCCACATTGAACTTAAAATCCATGTTTCGTGTAACACCCCGAACCCGAGACCATCGCCGGTGTCGGACACGAGGGGTTAACAAGCCAAGTTCACATGTTTTGCCCACCAATTTGACATTTCCAGTCAGGCTAGAAAACTGCGTCACTGTCGCCTTAAAAATCATATCTCGAGTTTCAAAACTCGGAAACTGGTTTCGTAAATTTTCCCTGAATTTAGACTCATATATCCATCCATGGATTTATTTCTAGAATTTTTGGTTGGGCCAATTGGTACAGTTTATTAGTTAAAGTCACCCATGTTACAGGGATCGACTGCTCTGACCTTCGCCCGTTATAACTTGAATATCTCTCTGTACAGGGCTTTAACACTGGTACCGTTTGTTCCAAATGAAACTAGACTCAAAATGGAATCTGTACATATAAGGCATGACTCCTAATTCTTTCTGGATAATTTATAGTAAATTTTTAAAGTTGCGACAGGGGACCCAGAAACCGTTCTGGCCCTGTCTCACAATAGCCTTAATATCTCTTAACATGTAACTCCTATGACCATTTCGTTTCTTCCATATGAAAATAGACTCATCAAGGTTCATTTACATAGCTTATTCACTATTTAATTCCATTCCTACGAATTTTGGTGATTTTTCACATTCACGTCACTGCAGCTGGCAGCATCTGTTTTTAAGGTAGGTCTTACCTATTTGGTAGTCTCTATGAACCAACTAATCTTGCCATACATAGGTTCATATATGATCATTTTAACCATGCCAATGGCTGATCATGTGACCAACATTCCCATTTCCAATCCATAGCCACATCATGACACCAATATATACATACAAACCACAAATAGTCTAAGTTCATTCTTCCTTTTTGAGCCATTTTCGCATGGCCGTACATATATACATCACAACATATTTAACCAACAAGGGTAGTCCTATACATCCCATCTCAAGTTCAACCAAAATTTATACCAAAATGGAGGCTTGATAGTGTGGATGACTTCGACTTCAACGATCCCAAATCCGATTGCTTGAGCGAAATCTAGAAAACCGAGAGCCAAAGCAACGGGTAAGCATTTTATGCTTAGTAAGTCTCAAGGAATATAATCAACTCTAATTACAGCAATACATTCACATAGCCAAATGCATCATTTCATTAATACACATTCTTACTTCACACTTCATCATTATATAATTTCACAAAGTATCAATCAATTCAATAACTGAAATTCATTAGTCGATTGAGCGAATGTTGCTCAAACATGTCGACTTTCCAATGCACATATAAACGCGTACCTCATTCTTTGGGCTTTTGAGTGTACTCATTGAATTTATTACAGCAACCAACACTCACCTCCAGCCCAAGATTCTTGAATATAACCGGATATAACCATGTGCACAAATGCCTTGGTCTTAGCCGGATAGAATGTCTCGCACGAATGCCTTGGTCTTAGCCGGATGTAGCCACTAGCACAATTGCCTTCGGGTCTTAACCCGGATATAATTTCCAGCATAATTGTCTTCGGGATTTAGCCCGGATATCATTCAATTTCCCATGAACACATACATCAATTATCATTGGACATACATAATTCATTTTCGTTACTAAGGCTCAAACGCAATTATAGTCACAAGCATATTCGCCTTCGGGACTTAGCCCGGGTAGAATTCAAATACTCATGCACACATAATCAATAATCAATACACATCCATACTTTATTTCACACAATTCAAGTAGGGTCACTTCTTGAGGACTTACCTCGGATGTTGTCGAACGGCTTTTTCGGCTATTCGATCACTTTCTCCTTCCCCTTGTCCAATTGTGGCCCTCTAAGCTCTTGAGCTAATTCAAACAAATTCAATTTATTAAAACCTCATTGTGCTAGCTTATGGCCGAATATGACAAGGAGTTTAAATGGTCATATGGTCACCCTTTAGCTTGAATACACAATGGTCATGCACATTTTATACTACATCAAGCAATTCAATACATTTTATTCGAGCATCAAGGAAATGCTAAGGCCTTCAATAGGCTACCCAAGGCCGAATATTCATGTACATGTTGAGGTCAATTTTGCACTTAATACCTCACAAAAACAGCATGCAATTTACTAATTAATGCTTTGCACATTGTGGCCCAAAACTTATAATATAGCATCAAGCACTTATATGTGTGCTAGGCCGAATTGTGCTTGCAATTTCACAAGCATTCTTCCACATCTTCTTCTTTAAACCAATATATTCATCACTTAGTTCATAACCAAAACATCATGTGCAAACATATATATACATATATGAGCATGGCAATTTCAAGGTGTCCATAGCCATCCAAAACACAAATTTTAACTAACATGCAAGAAGCATGAACCATGCTCATGAATGCATCATGGCGAATATGACAATCATGCCCTTTTCAACTTCAATCATGGTTAAACAAAAAGAAAACTCAAAATCTTACTCAAGAGTAGACAATCCATCATTGCATGCATCATCATCAAGCTTCACACTTAGCATGCAATGGCTTTATCACCAT
Organism: Gossypium arboreum; assembly: GCF_025698485.1. Taxonomy (NCBI): domain Eukaryota; kingdom Viridiplantae; phylum Streptophyta; class Magnoliopsida; order Malvales; family Malvaceae; genus Gossypium; species Gossypium arboreum. The sequence goes on from NC_069073.1 coordinate 31,989,339, forward strand.
AACAACTTTGGCCAAATGCCATTTCCATGGCATAACAAAGATTTGAGCCATGGCTAACATGCACATCAAATTAGCAACCAAAACATGCATAAAACTCCCAACACAACCTCATACATACCTTACTCTTGTTGCAAGTTTAGCCAAATTTCCTTCTAGATCTCTTCTAAACAAAGAAAATGAAGCAAAATCCTTCCTTCTTCCTTAGTATTTTCGGCCAAAGAAGAGAAAAATAGGTGAACAAAATTTTTTCTTTGCTTCTCTTTCACTCACGGCAAAAGGGGGGAAGGATGAGCAAATTTTGATTTTTTGTTTCTCTTCCTACATGCTTAATTTTTTATCATTTATCACGTCATGCATTAACAAAACATGTCATAACATGTTTTCCTTGCCCATATTCCCTTGTCATGGCGGCCACTATACCATCTTTGGGGAAATTTGACATGCAAATCCCTTATTTTTGCATGCATGCTCAACTAGTCATCACACATTTCCCCATCATACTTTCAAAGTTTACTACTAGGTCCTTTCTAGTGAAATTCACATTTATAATTCTAAATTGAAACATCAAAATGTCATACACAATTTAACACATATCATAGGCATCAAAATAAATTTTTAATTATTTTTATGCCTCGGTTTTGTGGTCCCGAAACCACATTCCGACTAGAGTCAATTTTGGGCTGTCACATTTCGTTTTAGTGTTTTAAAAACTGACTTTTGTTAAGCTAACCAAGTGAATGGAAGCTGGGCACCAGGTAGGAATCCGTAACAAAGGAGGTGAGCCATGAAGACTGCTTAAGTACCAAGCTCTTCGAATGGATCCAATCCTAGACATGCCCACAACCATTGCCACACTTGGTTATATTGATTTGAAATTTATTTAAATGGATATCTTTGAAAAATTGGATAATCGTAACGTTGTGTTGTTTGGAAAACAAGTGTCGTTTTGAAAACGCGTCCTAACTCTAGCCCATTTATTATCAACCAGTTTAAAGTTATTAAAAATAAAATAATCCCAGAAAAGAAAGAAAATAAAGTTAAAATGGCGTTATTACAACCCAAAAATAAATAATAAATAAAGCAGACTTAATGAAAACCAAACACTTATTCAAAAGCCCAATGGCGATCACCGTGGCCACTCTGAATCCCCTCCAGCTCCAAGTCCCCAAATCAAGGCTCACCTGCAAGGTTAAGGAAAGGGGGTGAGTTTGGCAACTCAGTGTGCAACAAGCCCCTTTTAGAGCCCAAAACAATATAAGCTTACTGGGTCGAAGCCCAAAACCAATCTCAATCTATACTGTGGCAAAGCCTTTTCATATTTCATATTGCATAATACTGGGCCGAAGCCTTTTCATATTTCATATTACTGGGCCGAAGCCTTTCGTTTAATGGTTACTGGCCCGTAGGTGCATTACATTATCACGAGTAATGTCAATGAAAGAATGAATGCAAGCCTATTTGGGGAGACTACTCGCCCACCATCCGCTACTCTCCACCCGTACCAACCAACACACCATGTGGGGAATGACTCAACCCACCCAACCAACACACCACTTGCAGCATAGCTGCTTTATCATATAACTGGAGGCCTAGCCTCTTTTAATAACTGGGGCAAAACCCTTTTGATAAACTGGGGCAAAGCCCTTTTCAATAAACTGGGGCATAAGCCCTTCTGCACTTCCTCTATCCATATAAAAACCCAACCCAATGCATTTATGAATACATCATGTGCATTTCATACATATCATGTGCATTTTATACATATCATGTGCATATCATATCAATCATGTATAGCATATCCCACGTATCAAAGTTGTAATTAAACCCTAGGGGTATAATGGTCATTTTTACCTAGGGGCAAAACAGTCATTTTCATACTATAAGGGTAATTTCATAATTTTACCAAATATTAGAGTTTCCCATGTTCATTAACAGTTACTAACAATTCATATGTTCTAAACAGCGATTTTAGCCCGTTTTTAGCATGGCCAAAAACCCCTAATGGGCCCTACTTAGCCGATTTTGTCATCTAGGCCCATTTAGCCTAAACTCCATAATGTTGTTACCCATCTTAATGTGAAATTTAACAGGTTTTCATTTTCTACCAATTTTACCCAAATGGGCCCGAAAGCCTATTGGGCCCAATTTCAGCCCCTCGAGGCCCAACTTACTGTAATGCTAAAAATCGTGCTTTTACCTGTTCCAACGATCCCGATCATCAACTTAGCGAATCTAACTAACCAATGAGCATTCGCTTGCTCACAAGTTCTCGAAATGCCAGAATTTTGGCATTTTGGCTTGTCGGCATTTATCGTTTCCAGCTATGAAAAAGGGTTTGTTACACACCTATTTTGCGATATTCCTCGACGAGATCTCCTACACAATTTCTCCTATAATCAACCGCTAATAGATCAGCTCACAATAATTGAACCAAATCGAGAACCATCTAATATCAACACTTACATATTCGGCCACCCTCCATAATGGCCGTAGGAACCTTACCTTTGCCGAAATTGATGACTAGCTCCAGCCACTCCGATGATCCAAACTAATCCAAGTCGACCCTATGCCTTGCTGCTCCTCCACTAAACAAGCCATAAAAAGATTAAAAGAAAAACCCAGTAGAGCCTATACCCATATTCGGCCATCTCTTAAACTATAGGGGTTTCGGCTTTTGTCAATAGTTACTATAGGAATCGTTTAGAGTTCGAGCACTTGCCACAGTCTGTCTTCTTGAATCCGTTTATACCTAGAAGATAAGGGAATTGACCACTAAAAAGTGAAAAGAAAAAGAGGTTTGCTGGTCAACAAGAAATCACCACCCCCTAGCTTCACAGATTTTGACCTTTTGCGGTATTTCAGCTGTAGTGGTGGTAAGAAAAACAATAGGTGAATGAAGGGGAGTAGTGGGCTGGTTTTCGAAAAGAAAAAAAAGAAGAAAAGATGAATGGGAGGAAGGTTGATTCGGCTGGAAAAGAAAAGAGAGAAAAAGACTACACCAAAAGGAGAAAATAGCACACCCTAGACCCTAATGCCGAAAATCCCTAACTAAAACCCCTCTGCCAAAATCCCCTCTCTAATCTCCTCAATTCGACTAAGCTCTATCCTTCTCTCAAATCCCTAAAATCTCTCCCCTTATCCCTCCTTAATCCATGCATCTGACTGTTTCAAACTCTCTCCCACAGAGTTCCATCTAGCTTTAAACTCTAGCATGCGCAAGCATAAAAATAACATTACCTTTGCCATCACAGGGAATCGATCCCAGGTCTTCCCCCAACACTTACACGCCACCTTTATAGCTCCCTAGTGGCGTCATTTAGCCACTTTACCAAAGACTCATTTGTGTTACATTTTACCCACAAATTTTAATAAGACTACCTATCCAAGGCTTCTAACTTATTAAGTCCAAAATTCAAAAATTCTACCAGGTTTTGGCCAACACATGGGCCTTCCATAAGCCCATTTACCTACTCAAATTATGAATTCCACAACCAAATACCAAATTTTAAAAACTTTACCAAAATATCGAGAATCGCAAAAAACCCGAAAATCAGGATGTTACATCCAGCTTTCCTCGAATATCTTCCCCTCGAGTCTGCAAAACTAGCTTTTACACTCTAAAATTTTTCTTTCTCCACTCTCTCTGGGCAGTCTCTAATAAAATGATGCAGAGAACCACATCGAAAACATTCATTCGATCTACATGGGCCAAAGTGATTTCTACCACACCGCTGGCACTCGGGCTTAACAAATCTTGAATTTTCCACACTAGCCATGGAATTAGTCTGAGATTTAAAACCCACATTTTTGCTTCTTAGAATTTCCATATGATTGTCCAACCGAAACCTGAGAACGAGGATTCATATTTTTAGATTTTCTAGATTGCCATGAGAATGAACTGCTCGTCAATCTTTTCTTCCAATTTCTAGTATCAGCCTCTACTTTTTTCTTCTCTTTGAGTAGTTCTTCAGCCTTGCAAGCTCGATCAACAAGTTCTACCATTTCTTTTAATTCGAGAATCCCAACAAATACTTTAATGTCTTTATTAAGTCCGTCTTCAAATCATATACACATTTTATCCTCTGTAGGAATATATTCTCTAGCATACTTACTCAACCTGGCGAACTCCCTTTCGTATTCAGTAACTGACATGTTGCCCTGCTTCAACTCAAGAAACTCTTTACGCTTCTGATCAACAAATCTTTCATCGATGTATTTCTTCCAAATTCTTCTTGAAAGAACTCCCAAGTTACTTTCTCTTCGGTACTCATCAAATCAATGTCTTCCACCAATGATAGGTGAATCCTCAACAATGATATAGCACATTTCAAGCATTCCTCAAGTGTACAAGACAATTCATCAAATACCGAATAGAATTCTCAAGCCAAAACTCGCTTTCTCGGCATCATCATCAACGCTTGCCTCAATTCTTCCCCTTGCTTATAGATTCATCAACTAGAGTTCTGTGAAATTTCATCAGATCTACACCTTGAGGCGTCGGGGGTACAGGTTGAGGAATCGAGGGAGTTGGGGGAGGTTGTGCATTCGGGTTCGTACGAACGAACTCAGTATACCAGGCATTCATCATCTAGAGAAAGGCTTCCCGAGCCCCTTCTCCTCCTCCTTGACCAATAGTAGGAGGTGGATTTTCAGTTGGCACCACCCTTTCAGCCAGAGCTGGTGCATTACTCTCTACATCATCAGCCACAGCTGGATCGGGATCCATTTACTATAAAAAAACATCATTTAAAAGGTCAGAAGTCGTCACACTATCACAATATATATATATATATAGCATGGCATGTATAGTAAAACCTGTACATACAACACGTTAGTTCGAGAGCCGACTAAACCTGCTCTGATAACAATAAATGTAATGCCCTCACGCCTGAGACCGTCGCCAGAGTCAAGCTTGAGGTGTTACTAAACTTAATTCATTAATTAAACAGCTCAAACAATTTATTTTTAAAATTTTCCAGACAAGCTGGCCAACTGCGTCACAGTCGCTTAAAAATTCATATCTCAAGTTCCAAAACTAGAAATTAAGATCTGTAAATTTTTCCTGAAACTAGATTCATATATATATCTAATAATTTTTTTCTAAAATTTTTGGTCAGTCCAATTAGTACAGTTTACTAGTTAAAGTCTCCCCTGTTTTAGGGTTCGACTACTCTGACCCCTATATATTACGATAAAACTAGACTTGATAAGGAATCTGTACATATAAAGTACAACTTCTAATTATTTTTTTACAATTTTTGGTGAATTTCTAAATTCAGAGACCACTATGACCCTGTTCCACCAAAACTTAAATATCCCATAAAATATAACTCATTTACCTATTTTGTTCCATCCATATGAAAATAGACTCATCCAGCTTCAATTTCATAACTTATTCATCATTTAATTCCATTTCTACTATTTTTTAGTGATTTTTCAAATTCACATCATTACTGATGTATGACTCTGTTTTATGGCCAATTTTACCATTCCAAGGATTTTCATGGTTTAGTTAAGACATAAAGCATACATGTTATCATATATAAACTTGATTAGCCATGCCAATAGCTAATCATTTACAAACCCTTTTCCTTCCAAACCATAACCATATCATATGATCATTTACACAAAGTGAGCATAGTGCTATACTCATAGCTAAATAGGCTCAATAGCTTTTTAAATCTATGTAGCCAAGCTACCATGTAACCCGCCCATAAACGAACTCAGACTCAACTTAACGAGCTTGGGCGTTAGCATCTATAAGTGAACTCAGACTCAACTCAATGAGCTCGGATGCCTAGTTACATCTCACGAACTCGGACTCAACTCAACGAGTTTGGAACTCAACCATCCTAGTGACATATCACTTGTACACTAATCTATTCCCAAGGTTCAAATGGGATTCTTTTCAATTACACATTTCGATCGCCTTCTTCGGAATATAGAAATCGATACTTGCTAACATCTCATACTTATCAAGTTGTTCACATAATTTGTATATCATCAAATAATAATTTACAAAAAATCATATTTCATGATAATAAGTATCATGTCATATAAATAACATTAAATCACTTAAAATAAAAATTATGTTACCTTATTTACACATGAACTTACCTCTATACAAAATATTAGCAATCAAGCCTATTCCTCGTGAACTTTGTTTTTCCCTCGATCGCGACTTGAATCTCATTTCTCTTGATCTATAATGCCAAATTAATTTATTTAATACATACATTCATCAAAACAGCCCCTAATACGGACTTTGGCAAAATTACCATTTGCCCCTAAACTTTCACATATTTGCACTTTTACCCCAAGGCTCGTAAATTAAACCTCATCCTATTTTCTTATGTTTTATGACATGATGATCATTTTTCCCTTGTATGGCAACATCAAATTCACACTCTAACATGTACTTATGACTATTAGGTATTTTTACCGATGAAGCCCTTTTACTCGTTTTCACTTAAAACCGAGTAGCCCAAGTTGTCTAACATAATTTAAAACCTCATATTCTAACATAAAACACAAAAATACACAAATCTAACCTATGGGTATTTTTCCAAATATGAACCCTAGGTTGAATTATTGCTAGCATAATTTAATTCGAGCTACCGGGATTCCAAAAAAGTAAAGAATATTAAAAACGAGGCTTAAAATCACTTACTATAGAGCTTCGAAGCTTGAAACAAACCCTAGCTATGGAGAACCCTTGAAATTTTGGCCTTGTGACAGCCCAAAATTGACCCTAGTCGGGAAGTGGTTTCGGGACCGCTAAACCGAGTCACCAAAATGTTTGAACGTAATATTTATTGTCTAGAATATGTAATTATGAATGTGTGAAAATTTCAAGCTTCGATTTAGCCGATAGCATGTGAATTCAGTTAGTAGGACTTGTGTGACACTTTTGAAAAGTGATAGGCTAATCTATAAGGACCTAATAGTGCATGTAGCCAAAGGGAGGACTTGCATGTCAAATTTCCCCCCTAATAGTTAGTGGCCGCCATGACAAGAGATTATGGGTAAAAACATGTCATAAAACATGTTGGAACAATGGTGTATGTAAGAAAAAATAAAATAGTGAGCATGGGAATTTAATAATGAAAGGAACAAAAAAAAAAAGAAAAAATGGTCTCATGCATGCCCATTGCCGTGAGTGTGGAGAAAGAAAGAAGAATTTTTGTTCATCATTTTCATTTCCTTTGGGCTGAAAATTCTAAGGAAGAAGGAAGGAATTCTTGTTTCATGTTGGTTTGGAAGAGGTTTAGGAGGAGGTTTGGCCATACTTGTACCTAGATTAAGGTAAGTTTGATGTTTTGCCATGAGATTCATGTATATTTTAGTTGCTAGCTTGATGTTCTTGTTAGCCCATGGTTCAAATCTTTGTTATGTCATGGGAATGAAATTCGCCAAAGTGAATATGGTGTTAATGCCATTGCATGCTAAATATCAAGCTTGATAATGATTCATGTGATGGTGGATTGAGGATTCTTAGATTTTCTTTTAGCATTTTTGAATGAGATACTAAGTTCTTTGTTTAACCATGACCAAATTGAAACGGTATGGTGTTGTGGTATTCGCCATGTTGTATCCATAAGTATGATTCATGCATGTTGCATGGTAAGTAAGATTTAAGCTTTGGATATGTGTGTATATTTGGATATAAGCCACTTGAGAATTCGCCATTGCACCTACATGAATATATGTTTGCACATGATGAATTGGTATGACATGTATACTATTTTAAGGTGTCTATTTGCTTGTGATGTTGTTTGGTTATGAAATAAATGAGAGATGTGTATAGAACTACAATATGTAATGCATTAATTAGGAAAATGTATGCTGTTTTTTTGTGTAGTATTAAGTGTAAAATTAGCCTCCACATAGACATGCATATTCGCCAAAGGAAGTAGATTGGTGTGCATGTATTCGGTTAGAGGCAACCATATTGAAGCCTTATCTTGGCTTAGATTGTTGACCAAATGGGTAATAAGTGAGGATGGTTGCGAATATACAAACATACATATGCATGTGTAATTGAATTATGAATGTTTAGCAAGAGGGTTAAACTAGTTGATTTATTGATTAAGCTCAAGGAGTTAAAGAAGGAGAATCAAGCAAGGGAAAGACGAAGGTCATCGAGTAGCCGACTTGGACTGTTTTACCCAACACAAGGTAAGTCATTAAGCGTATATTTGGTGTTGATTTAAATGATCAATATATATATGCAAATGTGTTTAAATGAGTTGGTGTTATGTGTATGGAATGATGCCATTGTTGAATGTATAAAGGCAGCAAAATACATAAGGTATTGGTCTCGGCACTAAGTGTGCGGGTATAAATGGACACGGTGACAAGATTGGCACTAAGTGTGCGGGTTTAAAATTGTACAGCACTAAGTGTGCGAGTTTGATTATATAGCACTAAGTGTGCGAGTTGAATACATATAGCACTAAGTGTGCGGATTCACTATATGCTCTTGCATTACAATTGGCACTGAGTGTGTGACATTTATCGAGCTAATCCCGGACAGCGGATCGGGTAAGTACCTCGAGCTCATGACGAATAGAGAATACGCTCATGCTTGGGGTTGAATTTGGTAAGCCTTAAATCTATGTGATGATTGAAATTGTATGGTTGTGCTGGAAAATGAGTTAATGTGTAAAAAAATGCTTCGATTATCTTGTTGTGTAGAATATGAAATGTGGATGTATGAATTGGTACGAGATTGGACCGAAAGGTCCGAGGTATTATGGTATAGATTCGATATGGACGAGTACCTAGCCTCATTTGTTGTACATGTAGTAGTAACTTTATCGGTGGATTGATGAATGCTTATGACTTACTGAGTTGTAAACTCACTCGGTGTTTTCTTGTCACCCATTTTAGGTCTCTTGGACTCAGATTGTTATGCGTGCTCGAACCGTCGTTGAAGTCATCACACCGGCTGAAATCTTGTGGTATTGTTTTTGTTGTTGAAGAACATTTGGCATGTATAGGCTATTATATTTTGTCGAATTGTGGGTTGTAAACTTTAAGCCATGTGAAAATGGCCTATGTGGTCGCCGAGTGGGATGCTAGAACCTATAGCCACGAGTCTTAGAAACTCAAATTTTGATAAGGTGGCCATAATTTGTGTCATGTATGATGGATGATTAAGGCCAAGGAAAATTCATGAAATTGGCATAGTCTACTGCAGTAACTGTTGCGGACAGCAGCAGTGAGATGAGATTGAAAAATCACTAAAAATAGTAGAAGTAGAATTAAATAGTGAGTAAATTATGGAACTGAACCTTGATGAATCTATTTTTATATGGATGAAACGAAACGACCATATGAGCAGTATACTGGGAAATATTAAAGTTCTCGTGAGACAGGGCCAGAACGGTTTCTGGGTCCCCTGTCGCGACTTTGAAAATTTACAATAAATTATCCAGAAAGAATTAGGAGTCATTCCTTATATGTAAAGATTCCATTTTGAGTCTAGTTTCATTAGAAACAAACAGCACCAGTATTAAAGCCCTGTACAGAGAGATATTCAAGTTGTAACGCGCGAAGGTCAGAGAAGTCGGTCCCTGTAACATGGGTGACTTTAACTAATAAACTGTACCAATTGGCCCAACCAAAAATTCTAAAAATAAATCCATGGATGGGTATATGAGTCTAAATTCAGGGAAAATTTACGAAACCAGTTTCCGAGTTTTGAAACTCGAGATATGATTTTTAAGGCAACGGTGATGCAGTTTTCCAGCCTGACTGGTAATGTCAAATTGGTTGGTATCTTGAGAGGGTTTGGCCGTTAACCCCTCGTGTCCGACACCGGCGTCGGTCACGAGTTAGGGGTGTTACAGGCCTAATGAAGAAGATGGACAAAAATTGGCTTTTAATTTTATTTTTAATTCATTTTAATAACTAATTGACCAAAATGCCCTTAATTAAAAACTATGGTGTTTTATCTTCCTTTAGGTATTTTTGTCCAAACTAGTATAATGGTCTAATTACTATCCAAGGACCTCCACTTTAAAAACCCATTACTCACAATTACTTAATACCTTTGTGAACTAGAACACACATTTTACAACTTTTGCAATTTAGTCCTAAATATCAAATTGGACCCTCCATCGATAAAATTTCTAAACGAACTTTTCACACAATCATGCAATCATGCCATAGACCTTAAAATGATAATAAAATAAAATTTTTTACCTCGAATTTGTGGTCATGAAACCACTATTCTGATTAGGCCCTAATTCGGGATATTATAAATAGACCCTGTCTAAGAGTACATTTGTCATAATTAAGCGGAGTTGATTGCACGCCTAGACATAGAGTGACAAGATTTTGCCAGATTAGGGTGAAACCTAATAAGGGGATCCATAGATCGAGTTAATGCAACCCTAGGGTGTTAATTAGAGAAAGGCTCAATTATTCAATCTAGGGATTAGACGTTATTAATGTTGAATAGGTATAATAACATAACTTAGGGATCTCTACGGAACAAGTTAAATGAATAAATCGTCTGATTTAGAGCCAGAATAACAAGTACAGTCTAGGTGGATTTTTCCTCAGGTATTGTCTTAATTTAATCAATTTTCCCAAAAGCAATTCCCCAATTCTATTTTTTGTGAGTTCTTAGTTTAGATAATTAGTAAGTTAAAACAAAACCCCATTATTCTTAGGCTAGATGATAAAAAGACACTCATTACTAGTACTTTTAGTTCCATTGGGTTCGACAATCTAGTCTTGCTAAAATTATACTACTGTTCGATAGGTACACTTGCCTATATCGCGATAATAGTTAGTTTCAATAGCGATTAATTATAAATATTTAAAACCTATCACGAAGTCCTGCGATCATAATGGTATATGACATGTGATGCTAATGTAAAATTGTGGTATGTTTTGGTTGGCCAAAAGAATTATTCAATGTTGAGAAGTTTTGGTAAGTTTTGAGCATTTGATTGAATGATGTATTAATCATATGTTTATGTATGATTTTAGTTTAAGTTTTGGTATGAATTGATTGATGTATTGAGTTTTAAAATGATTGGTAATGTTATAGCAGGAATTATGTATGGTTTGGTATAGATATTGGCTGAAATGGTTGTGCATATATGCTTGGTTTGGTGTTTGTAGGTTGACCCAAATTGGGGTGGCAAATTGGCTATTCAAATGGCCTATTTTTGTCCACACGGGCAGAGACACTGGCGTATGTCTCAGTCGTGTGCGACACAGAGTCATGTTACATGGCCGTGTGTTCCCTGGGGTACCCTACAAATTAAAGTCAGTATAGCCTCCAGTTTTGACACAGCCTAGACACACGGGCGTGACTACCGACTGTGTGAGGCACACGAGCTAGCACACGGGTGTGTGGTTGGCCGTGTGGCCAAGACAGTAGCCTCCCTAATTTTCACATGGCCTGGTACGCAGGCGTGTCTTCTGGCCGTGTGGACAAGTCAGTATGTATGCCCTGTTTCACCATGGCTTAGACACACGGGCATTTTTAATGCCGTGTGAGGCGCACGGTCTGTTCACACAGGCGTGTGACCTTTTAAAAGTTGAAAATTTTGTAAGTTTTCAAAACTTTTATATTTTATCAGATTGGTCTCGAATGCATGAGTTAGGCTTTGTATGCTCGATTTAAGTTCTTATTGAATGTAAATGAATGAATTTTACTGTAATGATATGATTATTTTATAATGATTGTTCTGAATGTTATTATAAGTCATGTAATGCCTCTTAACCTATTCCGGTGACGATTATGGGTTAGAGGTGTTATAGAAATTGTAATTAATAGACACAATACTTAATCAGTGCATGTTTAATCATCTAAGGTAGTTGAGGGTTAAATTAGCAATGGCATCTGACGATACATTTGCCTTGCATAACTTGCAAGATTATTGTTGTTAAACTGTTTCAAGGTAAGGATACTTTGTTACCTCACATAGTTTTTTATGTGCTTATTAAATTGAGTTAATTGTTTGAATTGACATAGGGATATGTTTAAGAGATTATTTCGATCTAATAAGTATATATGTGCAATAATATATTTTCCTATTAAGATTTGTTTAATCGATTGAATTGACATGGGGATATGTCCAAGAGATGAATGGACTTTGGTAGGTGTGTATGTTCATAAGTTAGCAAATTACCGAGTTGCTGTGAATTTATTCGTAACAATATAAACATGAGTTTAATAATTCTAAGTTAAGAAATGTAATTGATCTGAAACAATTATGTCATCTTTATTAATATCACATTTTGAAATCGTGCATTTGAGATTTATTTATTTTGTTTACTTAGTTTAAAATCTTAGTTTTTGATCACCCTCTTCAAACAAAATATTTTTCTTCACCATAGTATTTTAAATAGCATTGATAAATAATTCTTTTCACAGTCCCTGTGGGTACGATAACTCGACATTTACTTGTCACTTTATTACTTGTTACGATTTTGTACACTTGCATATTTTCATCGTTCCAAGTTTTTGGCGCTGTTGCCGGGGACTGTTTTAAAAAGTCATTATTTGTGAATTTGTTTGTTTTGCATTTTGGTTTAATTTTCTGTTTAAATTTTAACTTAGTTAATTTTTTTGTGATTATTTCAGGTGTTGATGAGTATTGACCGAATCATCGATTTACTCCCTGTAGACCCTGAGATTGAACGAACTTTCCGATAGTGAAGAAGACAACCAAGTCAGAGAAGGACCAAAGAAATGAACTTTGAAAATCCAAATCAAGGAAATAGAGAAAACCTTGCTCAAAATCCTATCCTTATTGCTGATGATAAGGATAGAGCTTTAAGATAGTATGTCGTGCTAGTGTTTAATGATCTTAATCCCTGGTATTAGGAGGACCAAAATCGAGGCACAACAATTTGACCTGAAGCCAGTCATGTTCCAGATGCTTTAGACAGTGGGCCAATTCAGTGGAATGCCAACTAAAGACCCTCACTGACACTTAAGACTGTTTATGGAGGTGAGCAATTCTTTCAAGTTAGCCGGAGTACCCTTAAAGACTTCAGAAGCAGAAGTAGGAAATTTAATTCAAGAAGTTCCTAGACATATTCAAGCAACTTCATATCAACTTCCCGTTGGTTGAAGCACTTGAACAAATGCTGAAATATGTGAATTTCATGAATGATGGTATCCCTAACAAAGGAATGCAGCGCATATCTTCAAAATAAACTACCCACAAAGTTGAAGGATATTGGATGTGTTACCATACCTTGCAACATTGGAGTAACATATTGTGGTAAGGCACTATGTGACTTGGGTGCGAGAATCAACTTGATGCCCATGTCAATATTTAGGAAGTTGGGGATAGGTGAAGTTAGACTTACTACAGTTACACTTCAATTAGCAGATCTATCCTTAGCACACACAGAAGGAAAAATTGAGGACGTATTGGTACGTGTAGACAAATTTATCTTTCCTACTGACTTTGTGATTCTAGACTTTGAAGCAAACAAAGAGGTGTCGATCATCCTAGAAAGACCATTCTTAGCAACCGGAAGGACCCTTATTAATGTACAAAAGGGCGAGCTTACTATGCATGTTTAGGATGATCAGGTAACATTTAACGTTTTTAAGTCTATACGATTTCCTGACACAATTGATAGTTGTTCTACAGTTTTCGATTTAGAGGAGTTAATCATGGAAAAGGAACTCAACTATGTTGAGTTTCCATTGGAATGGATGTTGACATCAGATCCTCCAAATGATGAAGAGGAGGATGAATACTTAGCTTTGTTAGAAGCTAATCAGAAGGTATTTAATCCGCAATCCCATTTTGACTCTTTGGAATTAGAGTAAAGGGATTATGCCCAACCAAAAGCGTCAATCGAGGAGCACCTAAATTAGAGTTGAAGGTACTTTCCTCACATTTGAAATATGTTTATTTAGGTAACTCTTCTACACTGTCTGTGATTGTTTCAGCAGAATTAACTATTGAGAAAGAAGAGAAACTCATCCTGGTGTTGAAACAATTCAAGAAGGCTATCAGATGGAGCATAGTCGATATTCGCAGTATTAGTTCATTTGTATGCATGCACAAGATTATCCTAGAAGATGGAAAAAAAGGGACAATTAATGGACAATGAAGACTAAACTTCATCATGAAGGACGTAGTCAAGAAATAAATCATCAAGTGGTTAGATGCAGGTATAATTTACCCCATCTTAGATAGTTTACGGGTAAGTCCGGTCCAGTGCGTGCCAAAGAAAGGAGGTATCACAGTCATTGAAAACAAAAATAACGAGTTGACACTGACTAGAATGGTTACGGGATGAAAAATTTGCATCGATTATCGGAAGCTAAACAAGGCTATTAGGAAAGATCACTTTCCTTTGGCATTTTTGGACCAGATGTTGGATAGACTCACAGGGCGAGGCTATTACTATTTTTTTGATGGATACTCGGGGTATAATCAGATTACAGTAGGATCAGAAGATCAGCACAAGACAACATTCACCTGCCCATACGTTACATTTGCATTTAGGCGCATGCCATTTGGTTTATGTAATGCACCTATGACATTTCAAAGATGTATGATGTCTATTTTTACTGACATGGTTGAGAAATATTTGGAAGTCTTTATGGATGAATTTGCAGTATTTAGAAATACATATGATGATTGCCTAGCCAATCTAGCCAAAGTACTAAGGCGATGCGAAGAAACAAACCTCGTACTCAACTGGGAAAAGTGTCATTTCATGGTACGAGAAGGTACTATTCTAGGGCATTAGATAACAAGGCATGGAATAGAGGTTAATAAAGCAAAGGTAGATGTTATTGAGAAACTCCCACCTCCAACATCTGTAAAGGTTGTTAGGAGCTTTTTCGGCCACACCGATTTCTATTGAGGATTCATCAAGGACTTCTCCAAAATTGCTAAACCCTTATGGAAATTATTGGAGAAGGACATGACGTTCAAATTTTATGAAAAGTGCTTAAGAGCTTTGAATGATTTGAAGAGTTGATTAGTTACAGCACTTATAATAGTCACACCAGACTAGGATTTGCCATTTAAATTGATGTGTGACGCGATAACACCCTGAATTTTGGGCCTAGAAGTAATGGGCCTTGACTTTGGGATCGGTTAGAAGGCGGCTTAAATAACTTAAATGTGTTTAAATATTTTATAACTGCATATTTAGTTTAATTGTTAAGTGATTTAGGAACGGTTGGTAGTGAGAAAAAAGTCCTAGATTCGATCTAGGGCTATAGCAAAATTTTGCATTTTTTTTTAAAGACCCTGAGCATTAGGTGGAAGGCTTATTAATAAGGCCTGGTAAACTCTAACACAAGGAAATGCTTGGCCTAGTGGAAAAAGGTGTTGGTAGTAAGCAGGAGGTCCAGGGTTCAAGTCTTGGCCTTGGCGAAAAATTTTATTGTGCATATGATTAGTAGGAATGCTAGCGTTTATGCTTTATAAAAATGTTTGGTGGAAATATGGCACAAGAGCGCCTGGGGGGAAATGGTGAGGAGCATGGTATGGATCTGAGGGGTTGTAGGTTTGAATCATAGTCCTGGAAAAGTTTTAAATTTTTATTCTTTAAGGAAATTGAGACTTTGGCATATAAGCCTTACAGTTAATTGTGATTGAATGCTAGCACAAGATAGGTGGCGGTGCAGTGGCCAGCAGTGTGTTGGAAAGTTGGAGGGCTGGTGTAACACCCCAATCCCGGCCCAGACGCTATGGCCAAATCTGGTGTGTCACATTGAAGTGTTTTAGCAAAAACTGTGTTTTCATTGAAAACCCTTCTTAAAATAAAAGAACATCTTAAAAAAAAATAAACACCTTTCTATCACTTGCTTGAAACATAAGATTTGATGAAAACATGTCACTTAAAAATTTAGTTGCGGAAACGTAGGAAAACATACTATAATTTAAGAAATCCATGTTCAACTTCTCGTAATTACAATAAAAATAATAATAATTCGAGTAATAATAACATAATGAAAACCTTATTACAATCTGATCTGAACACACTTAAAAAGAAATAAAAACTTAAATGCTTAAAAAAAACCAAGTCTGAATTATCTCACTAGTCGGCCACCCAAAGTCCCTCCAAACATCGAATCTTCTACTAAGCATCACCTGAAAATAAAATAAAAGAGGGGGCGAGTTTTCGCAAACTCAGTGTGTACAACCCTCAAAGAGAAACAAGCATTCAATGAGAAATCATCAAACATGCAATGCAATCCCATCCAAATTATCCATCCACTACATACCAGCTTCGTCCCTCGTCACGCCATGTGGGGATATAAATATCGACCCACCCAGCCCACATACCAATGGTAGCCCCGTTGCGGAACTACTTTCATTTACATATTGGTCTTTAAAAGCCGTTGGTGGATCCACGATTATTAGGCAATCATACGATCCTCATATACTTCCTTCGTTCCAAAGTTCCCACCCCATATGCAACCTAAGCAGAACATCATATGTATGCATGTCACATCCATAAAACTTACATTCAACACCTAAGGGTATTTTGCTCATTTTCGCCCTTAAGGGTATTTCGGTAGTTTTTTCTTAATTATGGTTTTGACTTACCTTGACCCGTTAACAAGTCCCGTGAGCTAAGATGAATGAATAACATGTACCAGGTAGGATTCTGAAGAAGAGGAGGTGGGTCATTAAGACCACTTATGTACCAAGATCTCCCTAGATCCAGTCCTAGACATGCATATACCTGTTGCCACACCTTAACCCTTTGACTCGTCTACGGTCGCGATATATTAATTAAGTCTTATGTAGTTATCATATACTAGGCCCAAAACCCCTTACAACACCCAAACAAATTCACATACCTGTATCTGACCCATTAAGCCCAATCATATTCATATGGCCCATTTGGCCCAAATCACCTGTATATGGCCAATTAGGCCCAAATCACATTTATATGGCTTGTTAGGCCTAGTCACAAACATATTGATGCTCACATACAAATTCCTATCACATAGCATCAATATTCAGTTTTTTCCTATTATGGGCCAAACACCCATCGAGCCCATTTAGTCCATTCTGGACCGTATGGCCAAATCACAACCCAAGTCCACGGAATCGTCCCTGTGTCTCAAGAAACCTATTGGTCTCCCCCTTACGAGTGTTCGTGCACTTGCAAGACTACTGTAGCCAAACTTTCAACTTTTCGACATTTTGGCTTTTCGGTATTTCGTCATTTTAGCTTTTGCCGATTTATAGTGTGTGCAGTGTATGTACACACCTGGTAAGCAAGCATGCCATGATTCCCTTAGTCACCAACCTACAATGATATCACCCTTCCATTAATCGTATGTTTAATCCATGTTCTACCCAAAAATCGAAACCTCACCTTAACCTTACCTTGAACACCAATCCTTAATAGCTTTCCTTGATCACCTACTCCCTAGATCTGCATTAATATTACTCAGTAAAACCAGAATAATAGATGACTCGTATCCAGGAAAAGTCCCCTTACCTTAACTATGAACATTTTGGCCACCATAGCCAATGGGAGAGGAATACTTACCAATATCGTAACACCTAAGAAGCAATTCGGCAATGAGTTAAGGTCCGAGATCCGATGCTAATTCCCTACCACAGTTGATTAGAAAGAGTGAGGGACAATATTTGATACTTAGCAAAGAAAACCGATTGGAAGAGTAACACTTACACTAGATTTGACCGAAGTAGAAGGAGTAGTGATTGCACTAAGGGTATTTGGCCAAATAGGTTCGGCCCTTTACAATTTTGTATGACAAAAGAAGGTTATTTGAATCTAAGGAAAATGAAAGAAAAGTAAGAAATGAGGTAGAGGAAGAATAGAATTCGGCACAAGGAAGAAGAAAAAGAAAAAAAAGTAGAGGGTTTTCGGCTTTTAGAGAAAAGTGTTTCTAGTAACAGGGTGAAGGAAATTTGGCATTAGCTTCATACCCAAGCATTTGGCACCTATTTATAAGCCTTATAGTTGAATTTTCCCATGCCCAATTCCCCATTCGACTCCTCACTTCTCCTTTCTCATCTCCTCGTTTTTCTCCCTGATAACCACTTGACCTTTCCTTAATTTTCTCTCCTGAACACTTCCCTTGGAGTGCACTTTCATGCCACTTCCATCCTTCTAGAAGGCCAAAATTAAACTTCTAAAAAAACTAAGCTAGGATTCAAACCTTGGACCTCCTTGTTAGCTATTAACGCCACCTCCCTACTCTCTAAGTGGCCTCACTTAGCTACCCTTCTACAAGGTTTTTTTGATCCTATTTCCCCTAACTTTATTTAAAAGCCCAACTACTTGCCATTCCTGATTCTTTTAATATCTAAACTATAATTTCATTTATTCCTAGGTTCGAACTCAAACCTTAACTAAGACCTACTAAAATTATCGCTTGGATAAGAATATTAAACACAATTTTTATCAAAATCGAAACAAAGAAAGTTCAAGATTTCGAGAGTTTTAGGTTTTGGAATTTTTGGGGCATTACAACTCTACCCCCTAAAAGAAATTTCATCCTCAAAATTTCCAACTACTAACACAGACTACCACACCACACTTCCACTGCAGACTCTAATTCCAACTTAGGTAAATAGCACAGTATGGGTAAGTACGCACCATTATTCACCTCTGGAGTGTCTCCATCCACTTGACGACATGCTGCATAGACCAAAGCTGGCTGCCTCATCTCAGCATGATAAGTACCTCTGCCTGGTAATCCACGACCCAAACCGTTCCACCCCTAGCCTGATCACGGCCTCTCGGTGGTAGCTGACCACCCCTCGGTGGTTGTACACCACATCGGTCCACGACTGGCACCTGAGCTGACATTCTAGGGAAATTCCTTATACTATGCTCCATAGACCCACAAGCTAGACAAGCTCCCGTCCTCTTCCAACACTCGCCTACATCACCTTTCCCACAATCAGCACAAAGTGGCTATAACGCCCCAATTTTCAGGTTTTCTGTGTTTCTGTTATTTTTAAAATTTATATGTGTTCTGGTTGGTTAAAATATATATTTTAGTAGGTTAATGGGCCTTTGGAAGGCCCAAACTTAAGTTAAATCTGTGGTAGTCTTCGGAATTTTAATTTTATGAACAGGTGATGCAATTGGAGTTTGGGCTTTTAAGAGTAAAGGGGCAAAAGATGACACAAAAAGGAGTATGGTGTAATGGAAAGGTGGCGCCACATAGGGGACAAGGAAGTGACGCCATAGAGGAAGCAAGGGGTCCAAGGTTCAAGTCTTGGCTCTTGCAATATATTTTGGTTTTTCTTTTCAATAAATCTAGAAGCAAGTAGGTGCGCTTTAAAGTTTAATGTGTTGGATTTATGACACAAATGAGTTGATGGCCTAATAGTGGTGGCGTGAGTTGGCATGTGAGAGGACTTTGGTTCGAATCCCTTGGCATGCAAAGGTTGATTATTTTACTATGTTGGGATGGCAAGAGTTGGTGTTGGTTTTTCTTTTCAATAAATCTAGAAGCAAGTAGGTGCACTTTAAAGTTTAATGTGTTGGATTTATGACACAAATGAGTTGATGGCCTAATAGTGGTGGCGTGAGTTGGCATGTGAGAGGACTTTGGTTCGAATCCCTTGGCATGCAAAGGTTGATTATTTTACTATGTTGGGACGGCAAGAGTTGGTGTTGGTTTTAAACTCTAATGATGGAGGGATCCCACATCGGGAAGCTAACATAAGAGTAGATGGAGAGCTGGCTTTAAATAGAGCAAACCATGAGGAGAGTAGGCATACCTTTCTTGGCTGATCCCTTTCACTTTGTGACGTGCTTGTTTGGGTTGGGCGTCAGCTAAGAGTGTCTAGAGCACGGATTAACTGCAATCTCCTAACAGGTGTGTATTTCTCATTACTCTAGCAAGAGGGATGCCTATTTCGTGTCGCGATAATGAAATGGGCCATGTGGTCCCAATGGGTCCGTAGGCCCAAGTGGATAAGTTGTATAATTACTAAAATACCCCTGTAGGGTAGGACTACCGATTTACCCTTGAGGGTAAAATGACTATTTTGCCCCTCGTGTGTAAATGACTAACTTGTGTGATGATTGGGTTAGTTGACGTAGATTTACATTAGTTATCATTAATTCGTAAGTCTATTATGTTAGTGATCGATTGTAGGATTATCGCGTGGGAGATATCGTCATCAATCGTCATCAACCAGGTGCGTAAACGACACCCTCCCTTAGACTGAATCGGTAAAAGATGAAATACCGAAATGTTGGTATTTTGTGAACTCGCGAGCATGCGAGCGCTCATGAGATAGTTGTTAATGAATATGGTGTGTTTGGATGATTACAGTGCAAAGTGTGCATTTTCGTGCACAACGGTATTTTTGGGCTTAAATGGGCCAATGGGCCCACTTTGGTAAAAAGACGAGGTAAGTACCTCTGATTACTTGGTAAACGTTAGAATGAGCATGAAACCTTAGCAATAGGTAATAATAACTGAAATACCCTTATGCATGCAAAATTACGATTTTACCCCTAGGGTTATTTTTTTCTAAAAAGCATGATGTTCTGTTTCTGTATACGTATGCCATGACATATTATTTCTGTTGCATGGGACATGGGTTTATATTGATGGAGGAAGCATTCTGGCAGCCTCGCTGCAATCTGGTGGCCTCACCACATATATCTTGTCTGGTGACTTCGTCACAATATCCGGCGACCTCATCAGCAAACTGTTGCTATTTACATATATATATATATATATATATATATATATATATATATATATATATCTGTGCTAGTGGCCTAGCCATAATATTTGTATCTGGTGACTTCGTCACAATATCTGGCAGCCTCGCTGCAATTTCTGTGGTGTGTAGCGGTTGGGTGGGTCGAGTAGTCTCCCCACATGGTGTAAGGCTGGTACGGGGGTGTTATGGACGGCTCTGGGTTGGGATTTCTGCATTCATGATATATTTGTTCTGTATCTGCTATGGGCCTATGGGTTTCATTCGATTTCAGATCGGCCAAGGCCTAGATAAGTCGACTTTAAGGTTTGATCTGTTTTGGGCTATGGTTGGGTTATGTTACACACTGAGTTTACCGAACTCACCCTTTATTTTCATCTCTACAGGAAATCCCCAACCATAGTGGGCTTGGAGCTGTGAGGGATTCGGAGTGGCTGCATCATCTGCAAATTTGGTTTTTCTAAGTTAGTTTATTTTTATTATTTTTATATTCTGATTTAATTTTGGGTTTTAAGTTGTAATAAGGCCGTTATTTAAATATCTTTTTCTACTATGGTTTTATTTTCTAATTATATTTATACTATGTCTAAATCATGAGTATTAGGTTTGCTGGTTTTTAAAATTAATGAACGTTTCCAAGACTCAACAAGCACAACAAATGGATAGCCTAAAGATTGATAAATCGGCTTTTCATTCAACCGTTGTTTTTATAAATACCACCCCAATCACTTAAACCAGCGAATGCATACTAAGTCGTATGTCCATGTGACACATCAGATTTGGCCATAACATTTGGGCTAGGTTTGGTGTGTTACATTTAGTGGTATCAGAGCCAAGTTGCAACAAATCGGCTGTGGAACGGGTCTAAAAAGGGAGTTTGTAAAGAAAAACTGGATAAAGGTTTTCAAAATTTTTTTTTTGGAACTTGATTATAAATTGTTTTCGAGAATGTTTCCAATATTTTCTCTTTACAAATAGATGATTTTAAAGATTAAAATCGGTGTTCTAAAATTAGGTTTTTTAGAAGGTGGCACACCGAATCTCCGGCCCAAGTTTGTATGTTTTCTTAGCCTTTCTGATTGTTTCTGAAATATCTGTTATATGCTTGTACAAAACCTTATCATGGTACTTTATTTAGGGTAACACTGGAACTATAGAAACTTTGATAAGTAGACTGATACTGTAGCTAGGCTATCGCAAAAGGAAACAAACTCAAACTCTGAATTACTGTTATTCATAAGACATCTATAATAAACACTGAAATATTAAACTGATTCATAAAATTCTTAACCAGATAATATGAAATGAGTACACGAGAAGCTCATAGAAGAGGCCGTGGACGTGGTCGAGGTAATTCTCAGGCTGAATTTTCATCTTTAGGACATGTGCCGGCAGCAAATGCACCGTACCACCAGCAACAGAGGTAGAGTCTCATGATTGAGGTGCCGGGGACGATGCTCTTTCCCAGGCAATGCTTTGAGTTTTGGAAAGGGTTCCTGGGGCAAGTACGAGAAATGAAATTCAGAGGTCTATTTCTGAGTGGCTCCGGGCTAATGGAGTAGAGATATTTAGGGGCGTATCTGGTGTAGCTTCGAATGTGGCTGAGTATTGGTTAGAAGCCACAGAGCGGATTATGGATGATCCGGATCGCCTGTGGGAGCGTGGTGAAGGAGCCATATCGTTACTCAGTGATGAGGCTTATCAATGATGGCTCATGGTGAGAGATGGAACTCCTACTGACAGTGTGACTTGGGAGCTATTTAAGACAGCTTTCAAAGGAAAGTATGTTGGGGCTAGTTACGTGGACGCTCGCCAGAAAGAATTTCTGAACCTGGTCTAAGGGAGTAAGTCAGTGGCTGAGTATGAGTCTGAGTTTCTGAGACTGAGCCGGTATGCTTCTGGATTGTCGCTATAGAGTATGAGCGTAGCGTATGCTTCGAGGATGGTCTGAGAGATGAACTTAGGGTGCTGATTTCTTCGCAGAGGGAGCGTAACTTCGTTACTTTAGCGGAAAAAGCTAACATAGCTGAGAAAGTGAAGCATACAGAAAGACAGAATCGTGAGAAAGATCGGAACCATTTTAGGAGAGATTCAGGACTTTCAGGTGGTATGAACAGGAATGTTAAGAGAGCAAGGGGAATGGAGCAAGTTCGAGCAATACTGATGAATGCTGTTAGACCGTAGGGTTGTAGGAATTATGGGAAGATGTATATGGGCGAGTGTCGAAAACGTTCTGGTGCTTATTTTCAATACGAATCTATGGAGCATAAGGTTAAGGATTGTCCCCAGGAACCAGATCAGGTTCAAGTTTTAGAGTAGAGGGTCGCTTAACCATTGAGGGGTAGACCACAGTTTCTGGGAGGACGTGGGCAAGGCAGAGGTGGTAATGGAAATGGCTGAGGAAGAGGAGCGCCTGGCAGGGGTGCTGGATTTGCTGAGGCTCGTCAGCCAGCATTGGTGTATGTAGCTCGTCGTCGAGAGGAGGGTGATGCACCTGATGTCATAACTGGTATGTTTCTGATTTCCAGTATGCCATACACTGCGTTGATAGATGTTGGATCTACCCATTCATATATTGCATGTGCTATATCTGGGTCACTGGGTATGTGCTCTGAGGAGACCGTGAGTGGGGTATCTGTACTAAGTCCTTTGGGTCACTCGGTTAGGGTAGATAAACTGTATAGAGATGTGCCTATAGAAACTCAACGAAAAGTTTTCTCTGGAGATCTGATGGAGCTACCTTTTGGAGAATTCGATCTCATTTTGGGAATGGATTGGCTTGTTAAGCATAGGGCTACTCTGGATTGTGCTGCTAAGTGAATAATGTTAAAGACCACAAAGGATGAGGAGGTTTTGGTGATAGGCGAGCGTAGGGATTATCTGTCTAATGTGGTGTATTGAGAGCCAAGAAGTGGATTCGAAAGGGATGTGAGGCTTATTTGGCATTCGTAAGCCAATCAAAAACTGAGGATCTGACAGTGGATAAAGTTAGAACCGTCAAGGATTTTCAAGATGTTTTTCCAGAGGAGCTTCCGGGTTTGCCCCCAAACCGAGAGGTTGAGCATGGAATTGACTTGTTGCCTGGAACGGCATCGGTGTCCATTGCACCTTATAGGATGGCACCGAAGGAGTTGGTGGAGTTGATGTGACATCCCTAATTTGACCCTAGTCGGAAAGTGGTTTCGGGACCACTAAACCGAGTCTTATAAGTAATTAAAAGTTATATTCTATGTTTATGATATTAGTAAATGCATGTGTGAAAGTTTCATGCATTAATTTGATCATTTCTATGTGAATTTATTAAAATGGACTTGTATGAAACATTGTTGAAAGGTGATAGGCTAATCTTACAATGGTCTAATAGTACATGCATGCAAAAGAGTGGTTTTGCATGTCAATTTGCCCAAAAAAGGGAAGAGTGGCCGGCCATGACAAGAATATGGCAAGGGAACATGTTTCCAACATGTTTAGTTAGTGGATTATGTAGAAAAAATAAAGAAATGAAAAAAAAAGAGCATGGATGCCCCCTTGTTGCCGTGAGTAGAGGAAAAGAAAGGAGAAAAATTTGTTCATCCATTCTCAAATCTTGGCCGAAAATACTAAGGGAAAAGGAAGGATTTTTGCTTCATGCTTGGTTTAGAATAGAACTAGAAGGAGATTTGGTCATACTTGTGTCAAGATTAAGGTATGTTTGAGGTTGTGTCATGAGATTCATGCATGTTTTAGTTGCTAACTTGATGTTCATGTTAGCCCATGGTTCAAATCCTTGTTATGCCATGGAAATGGTATTTGGCCAAGGTTGATATTGTGTTAAAGCCATTGCATGCTAAATGTGAAGCTTGTTGATGATGCATGTAATGATGGATTGACTACTCTTGAAATTTCCTTTAGCATTCTTGAGTAAGACATGGAGTTTTCTTTGTTTAACCATGACCAAAAATTGAAAGGGATGGTGTGGGATGTATTCGCCATGGCATGCTCATAAGTGCGATTTATGCTTGTTGCATGATAGGTAAAAATTGTGTTTTGATATGTGTGTATATGTGTTTGTACATGATGTTACAAATGGATGTGAAAATATATGCTAGATTGGGAAAATTTGATTAAATGTTCATGAGATGAAATTCGTGATTAAAAGATGTTAGTTGACATTGTACATATATATATATATTCGCCATTAAAGTGAGTATGTAGGTAATGTTGAATCAAGTTTTTGGTGCATATTCGGTTAGGTGTATAATCGACCAAATGGGCGATTAGTAAGAATGGTTGCCGAATATACAAGCGCATATATGCATGTGTAGTTGAATTATGAATGTTTAGCAAGATGGTTAAACTAGTGATTTATTGATTAAGCTCAAGGAGTTAAAGAAGGAGAATCAAGCAAGGGAAAGACGAAGGTCATCGAGTAGCCGACTTGGAACTATTTTACCCAACACGAGGTAAGTCATTAAGCATATATTTGGTGTTGATTTGAATGAACATAATATATATGCAGTGTTTAAATGAGTTGATGTGTAAATGGAAATGTATGTGTATGGAATGATGCCATTGTTGAATGTATAAAGGCAGCAAAATGCATAAGGTATTGGTCTCGGCACTAAGTGTGCGGGTATAAATGGACACGGTGACAAGATTGGCACTAAGTGTGCGGGTTTAAAATTGTACAGCACTAAGTGTGCGAGTTTGATTATATAGCACTAAGTGTGCGAGCTGAATGTATATAGCACTAAGTGTGCGGATTCACTATATGCTCTTGCATTACAATTGGCACCGAGTGTGCGACATTACCGAGTTAATCCCGGACAGCGGATCGTAAGTACCTTGAGCTCATGACGAATAGGCAATATGTTCATGCTCGGGGTTGAGCTTGGTAAGCTTTAAATCTATGTGATGATTGCAATTGTATGATTGTGGTGAAAATGAGTTGGTGTGTGAAAATGCCTCAAATATCTTATTGTATAGAATATGAAATGTGGATGTATGACTTGGCATGAGATTGTACCGAAAGGTCCGAGGAATTATAGTATAGTTTCGATATGGATGGAGTACCTAGCCTCGCTTATCGTTTCATGTTGTGATAATTTTATTAATGGTTGGTTGATGAATGCTTATGACTTACTGAGTTATAAACTCACTCGGTGTTTTCTTGTCACCCATTTTAGGTCTCTTGGACTCAGATCGCTTATGCGTGCTCGGAACCGTCGTTGAAGTCATCACACCGCTGGAAATCTTTTGGTATTGTCTTCGTAGTTGAACTAGGAGAACATTTGGCATGTATAGGCTATTTTGTTTTGTTGAATTGTGGGTTGTAAACTTTAAGCCATGCAAAATGGCCTATGTGGTCGGTTGAGTGTGATTCTAAAACCTATGGTCACGAGCCTTAGAAACCTTAATTTTGATAAGGTGGCCATAGTTGCATTACGTATGATGAAATAGTTGGCCATGGAAGAATTATGAAATAGTCATTGTTTGCTTTAGTAACAGATGCTGCCAGCAGCAGCGAGGTGAGATGGAAAAATCACTAAAAATAGTAGAAGTAGAATTAAATAGTGAATAAATTATGAAATTGAACCTTGATGAATCTATTTTCATATGGACAAAACGAAACGACCATATGAGCCGTATTTTAAGAGATATTCGAGATTTCGTGAGACGGGACCAGAACGGTTTCTGGGTCCCCTGTCACAACTTTGAAAATTTACTATAAATTATCCAGAAAGAATTAGAAGTCATGCCTTATATGTGCAGATTCCATTTTGAGTCTAGTTTCATTAGAAACAAACGGAACCAGTATTAAAGCCCTGTACAGAGAGATATTCAAGTTGTAACGCGCGAAGGTCAGTGTAGTCGACCCCTGTAACATGGGTGATTTTAACTAATAAACTGTACCAATTGGCCTGACAAAAAATTCTAGAAATAAATCCACGGATGGATATATGAGTCTAAATTCAGGGAAAATTTACGGAATCAGTTTCTGAGTTTTGGAACTCGAGATATGATTTTTAAGGCGACAGTGACGCAGTTTTCCAGCCTGTCCGGAAATGCCAAATTGGTCGGTACTTTAAGAGGATTTGTCTCGTTAACCCCTCGTGTCCGACACCGGCGATGGTCTCGGGTTCGGGGTGTTACAGTTGAAAGCCCAAATTCAAGAGTTATTGGATAGAGGCTTCATTAGACCAAGTGTGTCTCCGTGGGGAGCACCAGTGTTGTTCGTAAAGAAGAAAGATGGGTCAATGCGGATGTGTATCGATTATCGGCACTTGAACAAACTTACGATTAAGAACAAGTACCCACTACCGAGAATTGATGATTTATTCGACCAACTTAGAGGAGCTTCAGTATTTTATAAGATTGACCTTCGATCTGGGTATCATCAGTTGAGGGTTAATGAGGTGGTTATTCACAAGACGGTATTCAGAACTCGTTATGGTCACTATGAGTTATTGGTTATGCCATTTGGGTTGACAAACACACCTGCGGCATTTATGGATTTGATGAATCGAGTGTTCCAACCATACTTGGATCGATTCGTGGTCATCTTTATCGACGATATTCTGGTTTATTCTGAAACTGAGGAGAAGCATGATGAGCATTTTCGTATTGT
This sequence comes from Gossypium arboreum, assembly GCF_025698485.1. NCBI lineage: Eukaryota > Viridiplantae > Streptophyta > Magnoliopsida > Malvales > Malvaceae > Gossypium > Gossypium arboreum. Next base: position 32,016,636 of record NC_069073.1, read on the forward strand.
GCTGTAAGTGCTGAGGGAGAAGGAGCTTTATGCGAAATTCAATAAGTGTGAGTTCTGGTTGAGAGAGGTAACTTTCTTGGGGCATGATGTCTCTGCTGAAGGGATCAAGGTGGACCCTCAAAAGATTAAAGCGATTCTGGAATGGAAGCCACCAAGGTCAGTGTTGAAAATTCGAAGTTTTTTGGATTTAGCTGGGTACTATAGAAGGTTTGTGGAAGGATTTTCTGTGATGGCAACACCTTTGACAAAGCTTATAAGGAAGGGAGTCCCGTTTGTTTGGACTGAGAAACAACAAGAATCTTTTGAGAAGCTGAAGAAAGTTCTGACCGAGGCACCTGTACTGATTTAGCCGGAGTCTGGAAAAGATTTTACCGTATGCAGTGATGCATCACATGTAGGGTTGGGCTGTGTACTGATGCAAGAAGGTAAAGTGGTTGCTTATGCATCGCGACAACTTAAACTACATGAAGTTAGCTATCCTACTCATGATCTGGAGTTGGCAGCGATAATCTTTGCGCTTAAGATTTGGAGACATTACCTGTACGGAGAAAGGTGTATTATATGCACAGATCGTAAGAGTCTTAAGTACTTGCTGACTCAGAAGGAGCTGAACCTTAGGTAGCAGAGATGGATAGAGTTGCTTAAGGATTATGACTGCGCGATTGAGTATCACCCAGGCAAAGCTAATATGGTGGCTGATGCCCTAAATCGTAGAACTGTATCTGATCTGAGAGTCATGTTTGCTCGTTTGAGTCTGTATGACGATGGTAGTCTGTTAGTAGAACTGCAAGTTAGGCCGACCTGGGTGGATGAGATTAAGGAAAAACAGTCAAGGGATGAGTCCCTGGTTTCTCGATTCTGGCAGGTTAAGAATGGGGATACTTCTGAGTTCGGACTGAACAGTGAGGGAGTTCTATGTTACCAAGGTAGAGTTTGTATTCCGAAGGGCTCTCACTTAAGGTAAGCAATTCTGAAAGAAGCTCTGTGTGCTATGCATCCTGGAGGGAGTAAAATGTATCGTGACTTAAAGGAGTTGTATTGGTGGCCTGGATTGAAGTGAGAGGTAACGGAAGTTGTGGGAAAATGTCTGACTTGTCAGCAAGTGAAAGCTGAACATCAATTACCTTCCGAACTTTTACCGCCAGTGAAAGTACCACTTTGGAAGTGGGAGAGGGTAACCATGGATTTTGTGAGTAGGTTACCCTTGACACCGTCAAAGAAGGGCTCAATTTGGGTAATTGTGGATAGGTTGACCAAATCTGCTCATTTCATACCTGTCCGCACTGATTATTCACTTCAGAAGTTAGCCAAATTGTATGTGACGAAAATAGTGCAACTTCACGGAGTGCCAGTGTCGATTATTTCTGATCAAGATCCTAGATTCACATCTCGGTTTTGGCAAAAGTTGCATGAGGCATTGGGTACGCGGTTGAACTTTAGTACAGCCTTTTATCCTCAGACTGATGGTCAGTCGAAAAGGGTTATTCAGATTCTGGAAGACATGTTGAGGGGATGCGTTATCGACTTTCGAGGAAGTTGGGAGGATTACTTACTATTGGCAGAGTTTGCATACAACAACAGTTATCAGGCAAGTATTCGAATGGCTCCTTATGAGGCACTGTATGGGCGAAGATGTCATACACCTAGTTGTTGGACCAAGTTGGGTGAACGACAGGTTCTTGGACCTGAGTTAGTGGCAGATACTGAGGATAAGGTCAAGTTGATTAGAGACCGGTTGAAGGAAACATCTGATAGACAGAAGCCATATGCAGATTTGAAGCGCAAGGAAATTGAGTACTCTGTGGGTGATATGGTCTTCTTGAAGGTTTCAACTTGGAAGAAAGTATTGAGGTTTGGGAGGAAAGGCAAGTTAACTCCGCGGTTCATTGGGCCTTATCGGATTCTTAAGCGAGTAGGTCTAGTGGCTTATCAGTTAGAGCTACCTCCAAAGTTGAATATGATTCATGATGTCTTTCACGTCTCCATGTTAAGGAAGTATCATTCTGGCCCTACTCATGTTGTGCCGGTTGCAGAGATCGAGTTCCAAATAAACTTGACTTTTGAGGAAGAGCTTGTGCAGATTTTGGATCGAGATGTTAAGATTTTGAGGAGGAAATCAGTTTCGCTAGTAAAGGTGCTGTGGCGTAATCATGGTAGAGAGGAAGCTACTTGGGAGCCAGAAGTGGCGATGCGTCAACAATATCCTCATCTGTTTGATTCAGGTAAATTTTCGAAGACGAAATTTCTTTAAGGAGGGTAGGGTTGTAACACCCTAATTTTTGGGTTTTCTGTGTTTCTATGTTTTTTAAAATTTGTGTGTGTTCTGGTTGGTTAAAATATATATTTTAATAGGTTAGTGGGCCTTTGGAAGGCCCAAACTTAAGTTAAATCCGTGGTAGTCTTCAGAATTTTAATTTTATGAACAGGTGATGCAATTGACGTTTGGGCTTTTAAGAGTAAAGGGGTAAAAGATGACACAAAAAGGAGTGTGGTGTAGTGGCAAGGTGGTGCCACTTAGGGGACAAGGAAGTGACGCCATAGAGGAAGCAAGAGGTCCAAGGTTCAAGTCTTAGCTCTTGCAATATATTTTGGTTTTTATTTTCAATAAATCTGGAAGCAAGTAGGTGCGCTTTAAAGTTTAATGTGTTGGATTTATGAAACAAATGAGTTGATGGCCTAGTGGTGGTGGCGTGAGTTGGCATGTGAGAGGACTTTGGTTTGAATCCCTTGGCACGCAAAGGTTGATTATTTTGCTATCTTGGGACGGCAAAAGCTAGTGTTGGCTTTAAACTCTGGTGATGGAGGGATCCCACATCGGGAAGCTAACATAAGAGTAGATGGAGAGCTGGCTTTAAATAGAGCAAACCATGAAGAGAGTAGGCATACCTTTCTTGGCTGAACCCTTTCACTTTGTGACGTGCTCGTTTGGGTTGGGCGTCAGCTAAGAGTGTTTGGAGCGCAGATTAACTGCAGTCTCCTAACAGGTGTGTATTTCTCATTACTCTAGCAGTAGGACGACTATTTCGGGTCACGATGGGCTGAAATGGGCCATGTGGTCCCAATGGGTCAGTAGGCCCAAGTGGATAAGTTGTAGAATTACTAAAATACCCCTGTAGGGTAGGACTACCGATTTACCCTTAGAGGGTAAAATGACTATTTTGCTCCTTTTGCGTAAATGACTAACTTGTGTGATGATTAAGCTAGTTGACGTGGATTTATGTTAGTTATCGTTAATTCGTAAGTCTAATGTGTTAGTGATCGATTGTAGGATTATTTCGTAGGAGATATCGTCATCAATCGTCATCAACTAGGTGTGTAAACGACACACTCCCTTAGAATGAATCAGTAAAAGTCGAAATACCGAAACGTTGGTATTTTGTGAACTCGCGACTGTACGAGTGCTCGTGAGACAGTTGTTAATGAATATGGTGCATTTGGATGATTAGAGTGCAGAATGTGCATTTTCGTGCATAACGGTATTTTTGGGCTTAAATGGGCCAATGGGCCCACTTTGGTAAAAAGACGAGGTAAGTACTTCTGATTACTTGGTAAACGTTAGAATGAGCATGAAACCTTGGGAATAAGTTATAATTATTGAAATACTCTTATGCATGCAAAATTACGATTTTACTCCTAGGGTTATTTTTTTCTGAAAAGCATGATGTTCGCTTCAGATCGTATACCAAGACATATTATTTCATTGCATGGGACATAGGTTTATATTGATGGAGGAAGTGTTCGCGGCCTCATTTGCAACTGTGGCCTCGCCACATATATCTCTGCTCGTGACTTCATCATAATATCCGGCACCTCGCTGCATCCGGTGGCTTCGCCACATATATATATATCTGCTCCGTGGCCTAGCCACAATATTCATTTGGTGACTTCGTCACAATATCCGCACCTCGCTGCAATTTCGTGGTGTGTAGCGGTTGGGTGGGTCGAGTAGTCTCCCACATGGTGTAAGGCTGGTACGGGGTGTTATGGATGGCTCTAGGTTGGGATTTCGCATTCATGATATATTTGTTCAGACGGCTATGGGCCTATGGGTTTCATTCGATTTCAGATCGGGCCAACGCCTGATAAGTGTGACTCGAGGTTTGATCTGCTTTTGGGCTATGGTTGGGTTATGTTACCCACTGAGTTTACCGAACTCACCCTTTATTTTCATCTCTGCATGAAATCCCCAACTATAGTGGTCTTGGAGCTGTGAGGGATTCGGAGTGGCCACATCATCTGCAAAGTTGGTTTTTCTAAGTCAGTTTATTTTTATTATTTTTATATTCTGATTTAATTTTTGGTTTTAAGTTGTAATAAGGCCGCTATTTAAATTTCTTTTTCCGTTATGGTTTTGTTTTCTGATTATATTTATACTATGTCGAAACTACTAGTATTAGGCGTGCGGGTTTTAAAAATTAATGAACGTTTCCAAGACTCAACAAGCACAACAAATGGATAGCCTAAAGATTGATAAACCGACTTTTCATTCAACCGCTATTTTTACAAAGACCACCCAAATCACTTAAACCAGCGAATGCATACTAAGTCGTAAGTCCATGTGACACGTCAGATCTGGCCATAACGTCTGGGCCGGGTTTGGGGTGTTACAGTGGCACCCCTGGATTAACAGTAGGGGGCCCTGCTTTATCTGGCCATTTAACTCTGGCCCTAGCCCTAGGCATCTATCCTACACCAGGAGTCTCAGCCTCCTTCTTATTTCTACCCCTTTCATTCTCCCAATTTAAGCGCTCAGTGCCCTTTACCTCCTTCGCTATCATTGCCTTCTCCACCAACTCTGAGAAAACTTGCTTCCTTTGTGGAGCTATTAGTACCCTAAGGCTATCTTTAAGTCCATCCTCAAACCTCAACGTTCATACTCCGTTGCCACCATTACTCTCGCATTCCTACTAAGGCATAAAAACTCCGCCTTATACTCCGCCACCGATTTGTTCCCTTGGATCAAATTCAGGAACTCCTTCCTTCTAGCATCCATATAGCTTGCGCTCACATACTTCCCTTGGAATGTAGCTTTGAAAAACTCCCAAGTGACCCACTACGGTTGGGTGCCCTCTTTCACCGTCAGCCACCACTGGTAGGCTTCTTCCCTAAGCAGTGACACTACTCCTTTCCACTTTTGCTCAGGTGAGCAGTCTATGTAACGCCCCCACACCCGAGACCGTCGCCGGAGTCGAGTATGAGGTGTTACTAAGCTTAGTTTAACATTTTTAGAACTTTGAATTATTTGTTTCTACATTCACAGCTTTTAAGCTACTTGCGTCATAGTCACAAGAAAAATCATATCTCGAGTTACGAAACTCGAAATTAAGATCCATAAATTTTCCCTGAATCTAGACTCATAAAACTATCTACTAATTTTTTTTTAGAATTTTTGGTTGGGCCAATTAGTACAGTTTATTAGTTAAATTTACCCCTATTTCAAGACTCGACTGGTCTGACCTCTGTTTACTACGAACCGTATTTCTCTCTGTACAAAATTCATATGACTATGAGGTTTGTTTATACTAAAACTAGACTCAATAAGGATTCTGAGGATATAAAATACACCACCTAATTATATCTTTACAATTTATGGTGAATTTCTAAAGTAGGAACAGGGGATTCAGAAACTGCTATGACTCTGTTTCACTAAAATTAAAATATCTTCTAACATATACTTCCTTTACTTGTTTCATTTGTTTCATGTGAAACTAGACATAATAAGCTTCAATTTGATATGTATTTCACCACCAAATTCAATTTCTATGATTTTTAGTAAATTTTCAAACTCGCGTTAGTGTTGCTGCGGTATTCTGTTTATGGTAAATTTCATCCTTTTTATGAGTTTTTATGCACTAAGTATCTTAATAGTTTTCCTTAACATCAAAAATAATCTAAACTAACCATTTTCATAATTTATCATTATCAAGCATTTCCTCAACCATTTCACAACCATACCATAAGATCATTTACACAAAATGGGTATATTGCTATACATGCCATACTTAAATTTACAAGCCATTTACCAAAAATCTTCTGGATAGTGTGACTGAGCCTTCGACCTATCCCGACTCCTGAGCTGGCTCGTCCAAAACTACAATGAGTAAGAAGGAGGGAGTAAGCATAAATGCTTAGTAAGTTCATATGCAAATAATAAGTAACATAACAAACAGTTATACCAGTCAACATTAGCATACATCACTAAAACACATATCACATTTTTAATCATTCTTCATCATCTTATCACCTTATCGTGGTTGTATCAATACTCAACCCGAGGGTTAAATACATACCTGTCCGAAATATCCATTTCAGTATCACTTACCAATACGCCTCTTTACATCTCAAATTTTCCTCCATTTGAGTAGAACTTTACCCGCTGAACACATCGAATATAATTCGGATACACGGATAAATTGCACATAAGTGCCACATATTCAATCAAGCAATCATGTAACCCGCCCATAAGTTTAACTCGGACTCAACTCAACGAGCTCAGGCGTTCGATCCATAAGTGAGCTCGGACTCAACTCAACGAGTTCGGATGCCTAGTTACATCTCACGAACTCGGACTCAACTCAACGAGTTCGGACATTCGCATCCATAAGTGAACTCGGACTCAACTCAACGAGTTCGGATGCTCAACCATCCTAGTGACATGTCACTTGTATCCTAATCTATTCCTAAGGTTCAAACGGGATTTTCTCTAACACTTATCCTTGCCGCCTTCCGTAGAATGTCAAATCAATACTCGATAACAATTATATTTAACAAGTAGCTCACATAATTTACATATTATTTGAAATTAACCACAAAGCATACATTTCATAATGAAATTTAGCATAACACATAATTAATATCAATAACTTAAAAATAACAATTATGCTACATTATTTACACATGAACTTACCTTGGTACCAAAATACAAAGATTTTGCAATTTAGTCTACAATCTTTTCTTTTCCTCGATTGAGGTCGATTCCACGTCTTTCTTGATCTAAAATAACACATTTAGCTTATTTAATACTCACATTATCAAATTAATCCTTAACTCAAATTTTGGCAAAATTACAATTTTACCCCTAAACTTTTGCATATTTACATTTTTGCCCCTTGGCTCTGGATTAAACTTTATTCCTTATTCTTATGTTTTACAACATGCTGATCACTTTTCTCTTCTATGGCAACATCAAATTCTCACTCTAACATGTACTTGTGACTATTAGGTATTTTTACCGATTAAGCCCTTTTACTCGCTTTTGCTTAAAATCGAGTAGTACAAGTTGTCTAACATAATTTAAAACTTCATATTCTATCATAAAACATCAAAATACACAAATTTCACCTATGGGTATTTTTCCAAATATAAACCCTAGGTTAAATTATTGCTAACATAAGCTTTATCGAGTTACCGGATCTCAAAACGTAAAAATCATTAAAAACGGGCTTGGAATCACTTACTATGGAGCTTGGAAGCTTGAAACAAACCCTAGATATGGAGAACCCTTGAAATTTCGGCCTAATGAAGAAGATGGACAAAATTGGCTTTTAATTTTGTTTTTAATTCATTTTAATAACTAAATGACCAAAATACCCTTACTACTAAACTTTCCAAAATTCCTTCCATGTCCTAATTTTGTCCATCAACTTAAAATTGGTAAAATTGCTATTTAAGACCTCCTCATTAATATTCCAAAACAATTTCATACTAAAAACTTCTAGAATGCAAGTTTTGCAACTTATTCGATTTAGTCCCTACTTTCAATTTAAGCACTTTAGGCATAGAATTTCATCACGAAATTTTCACACAATCATGCAATCATATCATAAACATCAAAATCATTGTAAAATAATTATTTCTATCTCGGATTTGTGGTCACGAAACCACTATTCCGATTAAGCCCTAATTTAGGATATTACAGTCTAGGTCCTCCATTATCCTTTCAGTAGCCTCAAACCAATATTCTGCCACATTAGGAGCGACGCTAGCCATGCCTTTAAAGATCTCAGCCCCATTCGAACGAAGTCGCTCCAGAATGGACCCCCAATTTTCGCTACCACTATTGGGCCCAGCGACCCTTTCCAAAATTCTCAGTATTGCCTGTGACAATGCATTTTCTCCCGTGGCCCGATCATACAGTCCATTCTCACCACAAGTGAGGCCAGAACCTCTTCTACTCCAACATTGGGCACATGGCCTGATGCTGATGATTCAGCCCTAAAACTTCCGCGACCTCGGCCATGGCCCCTTGCACCTCTTCTAGCACTCATCGTTGATTCGTGTATTACCTGGACTAGAAATTTTATGAAGTCTTAGTTAGTTTCAATAATTAACCGGATGATTTATAGAAGTACTTAAAGGGAAGATTTTTTTTGAAAATCTTCTACAGTTTCAAGTTCCTACGGGTTTTAGTTTCGTTCTAACAATCATCTAAAATAGCCCTCTAACTATCTACTATATAACAATTTAAACAAAATTAAATAAAAGTACTTACTTGGTTCGACGTCGGAGACTAGGTGTGCCGCTCAGCAAGATTTCCATTTTTCCATAACAGTGTGATCCAAAATATTTTAAAATAGAAAAAGAAACCAAATAGTAATAAGGCCCACTTCACAGCCCGAGTTTTCCAACCTAGGCTCTGATACCACTAAATGTAGCACCCCAAACCTGGCCCAGACGCTATGGCCCAATCTGGTGCGTCACATTGAAGTGTTTTAGCGAAAATCGTGTTTTCATTAAAAACCCTTCTTAAAATAGAAGAACATCTTTAAAAAATAAACACCTTTCTATCACTTTTTTGAAACATAAGATTTGATGAAAACATGTCACTCAAAAATTTAGTTGCGGAAATGTAGGAAAACATACTATAATTTAAAAAATTCAACTTCTCGTAATTATAATGAAAATAATAATAATAATTTGAGTAATAATAACATAATGAAAACAATAGTACAATCTGATCTGAACACACTTAAAAAGAAATAAAAACTTAAATGCTTAAAAAAACCAAGTCTGAATTATCTCACTAGCCAGCCACCTAGAGTCCCTCCAAACATCGAACCTTCTACTGAGCATCACCTGAAAATAAAATAAAAGAGGGGGTGAGTTTTCGAAAACTCAGTGTGTACAACCCCCGAAGAAAAACAAGCATTCAAGGAGAAATCATCAAACATGCAATGCAATCCCATCCAAATTATCCATCCGCTAAACACCAGCTCCGTCCCCCGTCAGACCATGTGGGGATATAAATATCGACCCACCCAGCTCACACACCAATGGTAGCCCAGTTGCAAAACTACCTTCATTTACATATTGGGCTTTAAAAGCCGTCGGTGGATCCATGATTATCAGGCAACCATGTGATCCTCATATACTTCCTCCATTCCAAAGTTCCCACCCCATATGCAACCTAAGCAGAATATCATATGTATGCATGTCACATCCATAAAACTTACATTCAACACCTAGGGGTATTTTGGTCATTTTCACCCTTAGGGGCATTTCGATAATTTTCATTTAATTATGGTTTTCACTTACCTTGACCCGTTAACAAGCCCGTGAGCTAAGATGAACGAATCCTATGCACCAGGTAGGATTCCAGAGAAGAGGAGGTGAGTTATTAAGACCGCTTAAGTACCAAGCTCTCCCTAGCTCCAGTCCTAGACATGCATATACCCGTTGCCACACCTTAACCCTTTGACTCGTCCATAGTGACAATATATTAATTAAGTCTTATGTAGTTATCATATACTAGGCCCAAAACCCAGTACAACACCCAACCAAATTCTCATGCCTAAATTCTAGAAATGCATATATGGCCTATTAGGCCCAAATCACCTGTACATGGCCCATTAGGCCTAAATCACATTTATATGACCTGTTACGCCTCGTCACATTCATATTCATGCTCACATACAAATTCCTATCACATAGCATCAATATTCAATTTTTGAGTATTATGGGCCCATCAGGCCCATTTAGCCCATTCTGGCCTGTGACAGCCCTAGTGTGACCCTAGTCGGAAAGTGGTTTCGGGACCACAAAACTGAGTCATAAAAATAATTAATTGCTATATTCTATGCTTATTATGTGTGTACATGAGTATGTGGAAGTTTCATTCTCTAATTTTGCCAATTGCATGAGAAATTATTAAATAGGGATTAATATGAGACATAGTGAAATATGATAGGCTAATTTTAAATGGCTTATTAGTGCATGTTAACACAAAGGTGGACTTGCATGTCAAGTTGCCCAATTTCTTTATAGTGGCCGGCCAAGATGGAATGTTGATGGGCAATATATATGTTTAATTAGATATTATAATAAGAAATTGGGTTATTGGAAATAAAATAATGTTAGTAAAAGAAGGAAAAAGAAAAAAAATGCTCATCTCTCTTCTCCATTGCCGTGACTTGAGAAGAAGAAGGAGTGTTCATGTTTTCTTTCTTTTGCAATTGCCGTAACTAGAGGAAGGGGAAGAAGGAAGATTTGGCCAAGGTGGTCCTCTAGATTAAGGTATGTTCAAGGGTATCTTTGGAAGTATATACAACCTTTGGGTGATGAGTCTAAATTCTAACTATCTCATGGTTGGATTTGGGGTTGATGGAGAGCTAGAATTTGGCTAAGAAGCCTAAAAATTTTTGTTGATACCTTGATGCTATTAGCATGCTAGTTATATGGATGTGTTAAGTTGCTTGGGATGCTAGCATGAAAGTTGGAATTGTTAAGCTAATTTGTTGGAAGTGCCGAATTTAGGACTAAGAAGAGAATGAGTATTCGGCTAACATAGTGAAAAGGTAGGTGTTGCCGATTGTTAGATTTAGACCATGGGAGTGGCTATAATGGGCATTAAGATGTAGAACTTAAGAAATGTAGTTATATGTGAATTTACATGATGTTACAAATAGATGTGAAAATATATGCTAGATTAGGAAAATTTGATTAAGTGTTCATGAGATGAAATTAGGTGTTTAAAAGATGTTATAGTTGACATTGTATATATATACATACATTCGGCCAACTAATTGAGTATGAAGGTGGTGTTAATCTAATTGTGATGCCCATTTGGAAGTGTATATATATATATATATATAAATATACATAAGTATGCCCGTTCGTGATGTTACCTTTAATTATGTGTATAATCGACTAAATGGGTAATTAGTGAGGATGGTTGCCGAATATACAAACATACATATGCATGTGTAATTGAATTATGAATGTTTAGCAAGATGGTTAAACTAGTTGATTTATTGATTAAGCTCAAGGAGTTAAAGGAGGAGAATCAAGCAAGGGAAAGACGAAGGTCATCGAGTAGCCGACTTGGAACTATTTTACCCAACACAAGGTAAGTCACTAAGCATATATTTTGTATTGATTTGAATAGACATAATGTCTATGTAATTATGCCGAAAGGAATGATAAATTTATATACATGTATGTACGTGGTGATGAAAGTATTGAATGAAAAGAAAAGAGGTGAGATGTATTGAGTTGTTGATTTCGGCACTAAGTGTGCGGGTATAAACATTTATGATCATAAGATTGGCACTAAGTGTGCGGGTTTAAAATTTGTACAGCACTAAGTGTGCGAGTTTGATTATATAGCACTAAGTGTGCAGACTCACTATATGTTTTTGAATCACTATTGACACTGAGTGTGAGACATTATTGAGTTGATCACGGACAGCGGATCGGGTAAGTACCTTGAGTTCATTGCTAATAGGCGCTATGTTTATATTTGGAGTTGAGCTTGGTAAGTTTTGAACCTATGTGACAATTTTAATTGAAGTCACGTACATAAGAATTATCGTGGAATAAGTGAAAGGTCATTTAGTTGTATGATTGTAACGAAAACAAAATGATGTATAAAAATGCCTCAAATATCCTATTGATTAGTATATGGAGTGTGAATGTGTAACTTGGTATGAGATTGAACCGAAGGTCTAAGGAACTATGGTATAGTTCGGTTTGGATGGAGTAATTAGCCTCGCTCCATTTTGTTTCCTCTTGTGATAATGTTATTAATGGATGGTAGTGCATTGCTTATGACTTCATCGAGTTATATACTCATTCGGTGTTTGCTTGCCACCTATTTTAGGTTCCTTGGACTCGTCTTTTTGCGTGCTTGGACCGTCATCTAAGTCATCACACCGGATTGCAACTTTTGGGGTATCTTCTTCTTAGTTGGTCTAGGAGAACATTTCGCATGTATAGGCTATTATGTTTTGTTGAACTTTGGTATGTAAACTTTAGCCATGCGAAAATGGCATAAATATTAAGTTGAATTTTGGTCCTATGATACTTCGTCATAAGTCTTAGTAAAATTGGTTTGATAATGTTGTCATGGCTGATTATTCTCGGTGTTAAATTCATGATATGTATGATGAATTATTAGTTAGATTAAGGAAAAATCACAAAATAGGCATAGTTTGCTTTAGTAATGATGCTGGTAGTAGCAGTGATGTGAGATTGAAAAATCACTAAAAATAGTAGGAATGGAATTAAATAAGGAATAAATTATGTAATCGAAGCTTGATGAGTATATTTTCACATGGAAGAAACCAAACGACCATATGAGCTGTATGTTAGGAGATAATTAAACTCTTGTGAAACAGGGCGAGTGAATTCTGGATCCCTGTTCGACTTTAGAAATTCACCATAAATTAATCAGAGACAATTAGAAGTCATGCCTTATATGTATAGATTCCTTTGATTCTAGTTTCATTAGAAACAATCGGCATAAGCATTGAAGCTCTGTAAAGGGAAATATCTAAGTCGTAATGCATGAAGGTCAGAGTAGTCGAACCCTGAAACCGGGGTGACTTTAACTACAAAACTGTACCAATTGGCCCAACCAAAAATTATACAAAAATTCTACCATATAGATATAGGAGTCTAATTCGGGGAAAGTTTACGGAAATGGATTTCAAGTTTCAGAACTCAAGATATGATTTTTGAAGCGACTAGTACGCAGATTGGCGACTTGTCCGGGAAATTTTTAATAAGTGGTTTGAAGTCATTAACACCTCGTGTTCGATTCCGCTGACGGTCTCGGGTTCGTGGTGTTACAATTTAATTCAGATCGAGCTATGGTTTAGTCGGTTCTAGGACTACCATAGCGGAATGAGTCTAGCTATACATGCCTTAATGTTAATGTTTAAATGTGTGATGACTTCGACGGTTAAATTTTTGTTTTGATTAGTAAATGGATCGGTGTAGAGAGAACCTTCGGATGACGTTGAAAGTGTAGCGGTTGCTCTCGCACAAGGGACGCCACTGTTGAACCTCGGTCATCTGCGAATAATCAAGGTGAGGGGCTAAACAAGCCTTCTTTACCATGATGAATGAGTGGGTCGCGTAATATGCCCGAACCAATCCACTGCCCAACAATTCGAATTTGAATAATCCACCCCAAGAGCTCAGAATGGCATCACTTACTAATCTGTGAGGTTGAGTAAGCCACCGTAGACTTGATTAGGAAGCGGGGCCGAGGAGTTCAGGCCATAGTTACCGATGATGCCGAAAGGGCCGAAGTTCGCTTGATAACACCATTTGGGTGTTTGATGAACTATCATGCACACTCGATGAATGTCTAAAGTGTGCTATATCCTTGTTGCGGGACTCAGCCTACTATTGGTGGAGGACCTTGATTTCCATAGTCCCAAACGAACGAGTTACTTGGGATTTCTTTCAAACGGAATTTCGAAAGAAATATCTTAGTCAATAGTTCATCGATCAAAAACGTAAGGAATTCTTGGAACTCAAGCAAGGCCGTATGACAGTATCTGAATATGAACATGAGTTCGTAAGACTCAGTCAGTATGCCCGGGAGTGTGTGGCTGATGAGGTTGCTATGTGAAAAAGATTCGAAGAGGGATTGAATGAAGATTTAAAGTTACTAGTGGGTATTTTGGAGATAAAAGAATTCATAACACTAGTTGAACGAGCCTGCAAGGCGGAAGAACTTGGAAAGGAGAAGAAGAAGGCTGAATTTGAAGCTAGAGACTATCGTAAAAGATAGACGGGTAAAGCTCCATTCTCGGCTGTAAAGAAGTTCAGGGAGGACATTAATAAATCGAGGATGACGGCGGGAATTTCCATTAGAGCACGACCATCGACGGACCCGAGCTACTTTGGTAGCTAGTGTGGGCAATAATCGTCAAGAGAAACCCGAATGTCCCCAATGCGAAGACGACACCTAGGTGAATGTTGGGGTAAGTCTACTAACAGGCTGTTATGGATGCGGTTCGAAGGACCACTTCATTAGAGATTGCACGGAGCTTGATGAGAAGAATAAGATGTAAGGTGCAAGACCTAGTGGAATGACAGCTAGAGGTAGATCACCGAGAATTTCAGGGGGTAGGAGTGGTAGTCAAAGCGGGGCCTCTGATACGGCTGTAAGAGCCGAAACCCGTACTCCTGCTAGAGCATATGCCATTCGCGCACGAGAGGAGGCATCCTCCCCTGATGTCATCACTGGTACTTTCACTCTCTTTGATACTAATGTGATTGCATTGATTGACCCTAGCTCTACTCATTCATATGTATGTGAAACCTTAGCATCCAGTAAGACTCTACCTGTTGAGTCTACTAAGTTCGTAATTCAAGTGTCAAACCCTTTGGGTCAATACGCACTTGTTGATAAAGTGTGTAAGAGATGCCTCTAATAATCGAGAACTCTGTTTTCCTACCGATTTGATGCTTTTACCGCTTGACTAATTTGATGTTATTCTTGGTATGGATTGGTTGACCGTACATGATGCGTTGGTGAATTGCAAAAGAAAAACCATCGATTTGAGGGTGCAAATGATGAGGTAGTCCGAGTTGAGTCTACCGAGTTGAAGGGTGCCAGCGATAATATCTTCAATGACCGCTCGAGATATGTGAAAAGGGTGTGAAACATACCTTGCGTATGTATTTGATAGCAAAGAGACGGAAAGGAAACTTGAATCAAGACTAGTGGTTTGTGAGTATTCGATGTTTTTCTTGAGGAGTTACCGGGTTGCCACCGGTTCGAGAGGTGGAATTCGCATCGAGATTGTACCGTACCACGCCAATCTCAATAGCCCCGTATCGTATGGCATTAATTAATTAAAGGAATTGAAAGTTCAATTGCAAGAATTGATGGATAGAGGTTTCGCTCGATCGAAGTTTCCCTCCATGGGCGCACCCGTATTGTTTGTGAAAAGAAGGATGGAACCATGAGATTGTGCATCGACTATCGCCGTTGAATAAAGTGACCATAAAGAATAAATACCGTTGCCACGTATTGATGAATTGTTTGATCAATTAAAGGGAGCCTCAGATTTTCCAAGATAGATTTGAGATCCGGTTATTATCGTTGAGGGTTCGAGACTGGACATACCCAAAACCGCTTTTAGAATGAGGTACGGTCACTACGTAATTCTTAGTGATGCCGCTTGGGCTCACTAATGCCCTCACGGTATTTATGGATTTAATGAATCGAGTATTCAAGCCATACTTGGATCGATTTGTGGTTGTGTTTATTGATGATATTTTAGTTTATTCACAAGGTGAAGCCGAACACGCCGAGCATTTGAGGTTAGTATTACAGATTTTGCGAGACAAGGAGTTATACGCAAAATTCAGTAAATGTGAATTTTGGTTGAAAGAGGTTAGCTTTTTGGGGCACGTGGTGTCCGCATCGGGTGTTAGAGTGGATCCGAACAAAATTTCGACCATACTCGGTTGGAAACCTTCGAGGAATATTACTGAAGTTAGGAGCTTTTTGGGACTTGCCGGATACTACCGACGGTTTGTAAGGGGTTTCTCGATGATAGCTGCACCATTAACGGAACTACTCCAAAAAGATGTTGAGTTTGAATGGACGAAAACCGCCGAAAAGTTTCGATCGACTAAAGACTGTTTAACCAAGCTCAAAGTGATAGTACAACCGAGTCCGGCAAAGAGTTTGTCATTTATAGTGATGCATCCTTACTTGGGCTAGGTTGTGTGTTGATGCAAGAAGGTCGAGTTGTGGCTTACGATCGAGACAATTAAAGCCGCATGAGAGAAACTATCCGACCCACGATCTTGAATTAGCAGCCATAGTGTTCGCCTTGAAAATATGGCGACATTACTTGTTTAGAGAAAGGTGTCATATTTATTCGGACCACAAGAGTCTAAAATATCTGATGACTCAAAGAGATCTAAATCTACGACAAAGACGTTGGCTTGAGTTGTTGAAGGACTATGAACTTGTTATTGATTATCACCCGGGAAAGGCTAACGTGGTTGCCGATGCTTTAAGTCGGAAAGCACTGTTTGCTTTGAGAGCGGTGAATGCTCACTTATCCGTCTCACCCGATGGGGTCCTAGTAGCTGAATTAGAGGCCAAACCATTATTTATTCGTCAAATACTTGAATCTCAAAAAGTCGACGCTGAATTGGTTACTAAACGAGCTGAATGTGCTTCGAATGAGGAATCGGAGTTTGGATTGACGACAATGATTGCTTGACGCTCAGAGGTCGATTATGTGTTCCAAGAAATTGAACTTATTTCGACGATTTTGGACGAGGCTCATAGTAGTCGAATGTCATCCACCGGGTAGTACTAAAATGTACAATAACCACAAACGCCAATTTTGGTGGTCTTAGATGAAACGAGACATTTCGAATTTGTCTCAAGGTGTTTGATATGTCAACAAGTGAAAGCGGAACATCAAGTGCCATCGGGATTACTTCACCAATCATGATACCCGAATGGAAATGGGATCGAATAACAACGGACTTTGTATCCGGGTTACAGATTGACTCGAGTAAGAAAGACTTCGATGCGGGTCATTGTCGATAGGTTGACCAAGTCCGCTCATTTTATCCCTGTCCGTACAGATTTTTTGCTCAATAAATTGGCAGAATTATATGTCTCCCAAATAGTTGATTGCATGGGGTACCCATTTCCATTGTGTCGGATAGAGACCCAAGATTTACCTCACGATTTTGGAAGAAGTTACAAGAAGCATTGGGTACTAAGATGCATTTTAGCACCGCATTTCACCCCTAGACTGATGGCCAATCTGAACGAACAATTCAGATACTCGAGGATATGTTGAGATGTTGCGTCTTAGAGTTTTGTGGTTCATGGGAAAGATATTTGCCTTTGATTGAATTCGCTTACAACAATAGCTTTCAATCAAGCATTAAGATGGCACCTTACGAGGCTTTATACGGTCGTAAATACCGAACCCCATTGTTTTGGACGGAACTTAGTGAAAGTAAAATCTTTGGGGTTGATTTGATTAAAGATGCTGAGCAGAAAGTTCGAGTAATTCGTGAATGTTTGAAAGCCGCTTCGGATCGTCAAAAGTCGTACGCGGATTCAAAGAGAAAAGACATTGAATATCGGGTTGGGGACAAGGTATTTCTCAAAGTTTCACCCTGGAAGAAGGTGCTTAGATTTGGCCGTAAGGGCAAATTGAGTCCGAGGTTCATCGGCCTATATGAAGTATCCGAATGAGTTGGACCAGTCGCATACCGATTAATTTTGCCCCCTGAGCTTGAGAAGATTCACAACGTTTTTCATGTCTCGATGCTTGACGATATAGGTCCGATCCATCGCACGTAATCACTCCATCCGAGATCGAGATTCGCCTAATTTGAGTTATGAAGAAGAGCCGATTCGCATTTTGATGCGTGAAGTGAAAGAATTGCGAAATAAGAAGATCCCATTAGTGAAGGTGTTGTGGCATAAACACGGAATCGAAGAAGCCACTTGGGAACTTGAGGACTCTATGAAGGATCGATATCCTAAATTGTTCATCGGTAAGATTTTTGGGACGAAAATTTCTTATGTGGGGAGAGTTGTGACAGCCCTAGTGTGACCCTAGTCGGAAAGTGGTTTGGGACCACAAAACCGAGTCATAAAAATAATTAATTGCTATATTCTATGCTTATTATGTGTGTACATGAGTATGTGGAAGTTTCATTCTCTAATTTTGCCAATTGCATGAGAAATTATTAAATAGGGATTAATATGAGACATAGTGAAATATGATAGGCTGATTTTAAATGGCTTATTAGTGTATGTTAACACAAAGGTGGACTTGCATGTCAAGTTGCCCAATTTCTTTATAGTGGCCGGCCAAGATGGAATGTTGATGGGCAATATATATGTTTAATTAGATATTATAATAAGAAATTGGGTTATTGGAAATAAAATAATGTTAGTAAAGAAGGAAAAAGAAAAAATGCTCATCTCTCTTCTCCATTGCCGTGACTTGAGAAGAAGAAGGAGTGTTCATGTTTTCTTTCTTTGCAATTGCCGTAACTAGAGGAAGGGAAGAAGGAAGATTCGGCCAAGGTGGTCCTCTAGATTAAGGTATGTTCAAGGGTATCTTTGGAAGTATATACAACCTTTGGGTGATGAGTCTAAATTCTATCTATCTCATGGTTGGATTTGGGGTTGATGGAGAGTTAGAATTTGGCTAAGGAGCCTAAAAATTTTGGTTGATACCTTGATGCTATTAGCATGCTAGTTATATGGATGTGTTAAGTTGCTTGGGATGTTAGCATGAAAGTTGAAATTGTTAAGCTAATTTGTTGGAAGTGCCGAATTTAGGACTAAGAAGAGAATGAGTATTCGGCTAACATAGTGAAAAGGTAGGTGTTGCCGATTGTTAGATTTAGACCATGGGAGTGGCTATAATGGGCATTAAGATGTAGAACTTAAGAAATGTAGTTATACGTGAATTTAAATGATGTTACAAATAGATGTGAAAATAAATGCTAGATTAGGAAAATTTGATTAAGTGTTCATGAGATGAAATTAGGTGTTTAAAAGATGTTATAGTTGACATTGTATATATATACATACATTCGGCCATCTAATTGAGTATGAAGGTGGTGCTAAATCTAATTGTGATGCCCATTTGGAAGTGTATATATATATATATAAACATACATAAGTATGCCCGTTCGTGATGTTACCTTTAATTATGTGTATAATCGACTAAATGGGTAATTAGTGAGGATGGTTGCCGAATATACAAACATACATATGCATGTGTAATTGAATTATGAATGTTTAGCAAGATGGTTAAACTAGTTGATTTATTGATTAAGCTCAAGGAGTTAAAGGAGGAGAATCAAGCAAGGGAAAGACGAAGGTCATCGAGTAGCCGACTTGGAACTATTTTACCCAACACAAGGTAAGTCACTAAGCATATATTTTGTATTGATTTAAATAGACATAATGTCTATGTAATTATGCCGAAAGGAATGATAAATTTATATACATGTATGTATGTGGTGATGAAAGTATTGAATGAAAAGAAAAGAGGTGAGATGTATTGAGTTGTTGATTTGGCACTAAGTGTGCGGGTATAAACATTTATGATCATGAGATTGGCACTAAGTGTGCGGGTTTAAAATTTGTACAGCACTAAGTGTGCGAGTTTGATTATATAGCACTAAGTGTGCGAGTTGATTATATAGCACTAAGTGTGCGGACTCACTATATGTTTTTGAATCACTATTGACACTGAGTGTGCGACATTATTGAGTTGATCACGGACAGCGGATCTAGTAAGTACCTTGAGTTCATGGCTAATAGGCGCTATGTTTATATTTGGAGTTGAGCTTGGTAAGTTTTGAACCTATGTGACAATTTTAATTGAAGTCACGTACATAAGAATTATCGTGGAATAAGTGAAAGGTCATTTATTTGTATGATTGTAACGAAAACAAAATGATGTATAAAAATGCCTCAAATATCCTATTGATTAGTATATAGAATGTGAATGTGTAACTTGGTATGAGATTGAACCGAAAGGTCTAAGGAAATATGGTATAGTTCGGTTTGGATGGAGTAATTAGCCTCGTTCCATTTTGTTTCCTCTTGTGATAATGTTATTAATGGATGGTAGTGCATTGCTTATGACTTACTGAGTTATATACTCATTCGGTGTTTGCTTGCCACCTATTTTAGGTTCCTTGGACTCGTCTTTTTGCGTGCTTGGACCGTCATCTAAGTCATCACACCGGATTGCAACTTTTTGGGGTATCTTCTTTGTAGTTGGTCTAGGAGAACATTTCGGCATGTATAGGCTATTATGTTTTGTTGAACTTTGGTATGTAAACTTTAGCCATGCGAAAATGGCATAAATATTAAGTTGAATTTTGGTCCTATGATACTCGTCATAAGTCTTAGTAAAATTGGTTTGATAATGTTGTCATGGCTGATTATTCTCGGTGTTAAATTCATGATATGTATGATGAATTATTAGTTAGATTAAGGAAAAATCACAAAATAGGCATAGTTTGCTTTAGTAATGATGCTGGTAGTAGCGATGATGTGAGATTGAAAAATCACTAAAATAGTAGGAATGGAATTAAATAAGGAATAAATTATGTAATTGAATCTTGATGAGTATATTTTCATATGGAAGAAACGAAACGACCATATGAGCTGTATGTTAGGAGATAATTAAACTCTTGTGAAACAGGGCGAGTGAATTTGGATCCCTGTTCCGACTTTAGAAATTCGCCATAAATTAATCAGAGACAATTAGAAGTCATGCCTTATATTTATAGATTCCTTTTGAGTCTAGTTTCATTAGAAACAATCGGGATAAGCATTGAAGCTCTGTAAAGGGAAATATCTAAGTCGTAATGCATGAAGGTCGAGTAGTCGAACCTCAAACAGGGTGACTTTAACTAATAAACTGTACCAATTGGCCCAACCAAAATTCTACAAAAATTCTACCATATAGATATAGGAGTCTAATTCGGGAAAGTTTACGGAACTGATTTGAGTTTCAGAACTCAAGATATGATTTTGAAGCGACTAGTACGCAGATTGGCAGCTTGTCTGGGAAATTTTTAATAAGTGGTTCGAAGTCTGTTAACACCTCGTGTTCGATTCCGGCGACGGTCTCGGGTTCGGGGTGTTACATGGCCTGTATGGAAAAATCACAACCCAAGTCCACAGAATTGCCTGTAGGTCTCAAGAAACCTATTGGTCTCTCCCTTAAGAGTGTTCGTGCACTCGCAAGACTACCGTAGCCAAACTTTCAGCTTTTTAGTATTTTGGCTTTTCAGCATTTCGGCATTTCGGCTTTTGCTAATTCGTAGTGTGTGCAGTGTATGTACACACCTGGTAAGCAAGTGTGCCACGATTCCCTTAGTCACCAACCTACAATGATATCACCCTTCCATTAATCGTAGGTTTAATCCATATTCTACCCAAAAACTAAACCTCACCTTAACCTTACCTTGAACACCAATCCTTAATAGCTTTCCTTAATCACGTACTCCAGATCTGCATTAATCTTACTCATTAAAACTAGAATAATAGATGACTCGTATACAACAAAAGTCCCCTTACCTTAACTATGAACATTCGGCCACCTTAGCCAATGGGAGAGGAATACTTACCAGTACCGCAACACCTAAGGAGCAATTCGGCAACGAGCTAAGGCTTGAGATCCTATGCTAATTCCCTACCATAGTTGATTAGAAAGAGTGAGGGAAATATTTGATACTTAGCAAAAAAAACCGATTGGAAGAGTAACACTTACACGAGATTTGACTAAAGTAGAAGGAGTAATGACTGCACCAAGGGTATTCAGCCAAAGAGGTTTGGCCCTTTATGATTTTGTATGGCAAAAGAGGGTTATTTGGCTCCAAGGAAAAAGAAAGAAAAGTCAGCAATGAGGTAGAGGAAGAATATAATTCGATACAACGAAGAAGAAAAAGAAAAGAAAGTATAGGGTTTTTAGCTTTTAGAGAAAAGAGTTTCTGGTAACAGGGTGAAGAAAATTTGGCATTAGCTTCATATCCTAGCATTCGGCACCTATTTATAAGCCTTATAGTCAAAATTTCCCATGCCCAATTCCCCATTCGGCTCCATCACTTCTCCTTTCTGATCTTCTCGTTTTTCTCCCTGATAATCCATTGATCCTTTCCTTAATTTTCTCTCCTGAACACTTCCCTTGGAGTCCACTTTCACGCCACTCCCATCACTTCTCCTAACTTTTTTTAAAAGCCCAACTACTTGCCAACCCTGATTCTTTTAATATCTAAACTATAATTTCATTTATTCCTAGGTTCAAACTCAAACCTTAACTAAGACCTACTAAAATTTTCGCTTGGATAAGAATATTAAACACAACTTTTATCAAAATCAAAACAAAGAAAGTTTAAGATTTTAGGATTTTTGGGTTTTGAGATTTTTGGGGCATTACAGCTGAAGTTCGAATGGTTTTTTGCGCAAAAGGGAATTTAATTTTTGCTGTGCAATGCAAGGATGGATTGCCATTCAGTGGAAGCAATTTGAATGAAATTTTTGGCTTAAATCAAGGTTACGATGGAGGTAAGCATAAGGATTAAGTGTGGATATGATGATGATAAAATTGGAGATATTGAAGGGAATTTAACTTGACGAGTTTAAGTCGATTGGGGAGTGTAGGTTTGTATTTTTTTAGTATATATACGTGTGTCGTATGGTGAAGTTAGGGTATTTGTTGTTTTTGTGTGCCTCATTCGCATATTCTTGGGGGAAATTTCTTCCAACCTATTGACTCTTTTGTTTTTTTTTTTTTGCAAATACATGAGTAATCTCAAACCCTTCATCTCCTCTTTTCTTTAAGCCAAACTCTTGATCTTTTCTTCCCTATTTTAATCAAATCAACCTTTTCCCTCTTTAACTTAGACGGTTACTTTTTTTCATTTAAGAGTCGATTCATACAGTTTGGGGATTGATTTCTTGTTAGTAAGCGATCTCATGATCGGTAAGTGAATTAGATCTTCTTCGGCTTTTGCTAAATATTTCTAAGCTCTTTTGTTTCTACACTCTTCAAACCCAATTTTTCTTTATCCTTTCCAATACCATTACTTTCGTTAACCTATGGTTTCAACATTTATTTCTCTTTCTCCCTCTCATTCAAGAGTGTGATCGCTGGCTAAGTAGTAGTTGATGGAAAAAAGGGGTTCTAGCAGAGAGGTTGGGATAGAGGCTCCCAGTTTAAGCGACGTAAGGTGTCAGCCGTTAGGGACTTTTTGCCTAGATACGGACGGGGGACTCTGTCAGATTTCGAGTTCCGTAGGCAGATCGCAGCTGATCAATATAGTCAAGGCAAGTATAGGTTGTTCTTCGGTAAGTAGTGGATTTATTTTGAATTAATGGGATTGACTAATGGAGTACAATGTTGAATATATGTTCGGGCGACTGTGAATACTTAGTAGTCCAGGTGATAAGGTGTGTACTTCTACCCTATGATAGCTTGATATAAAGCCGAAGGTGTGCACATACACTGCACACACGTTAGATCAACAAATCAAGAAATGTCGAAAAGATGAAATGCTGAAAAGCTGAAAGGCTGGCTACGATAGTCTTACAACTCGCGAGCACTCATAAGGGGGAAATCGATACGTTGACTGAGGCCCCATAAGCAATCTCATGGATCTAGGCCGTACTTAGGCCATCTGGGCCGGAATGGGCTAAATGGGCCCAACGGGCTGTGGGTCCAAAAGAAGCGAATTTTTTGATTTGATAATAAGTGATGAACCAGTCATGTTGGTTACATGGCTTGGAATTGATTCGGGCTGGATGGGCCATATGAATGTGATTTGGGCCTATTGGGCCATATGAATGAGATTGGGCCTAGTGGACCATATGCATGTACGTAGACTTGTTTGGGCTCTGTAAAGTGTTTTGGGACTAGTATTCGATAACTGCTTAAACAGACATAAAACTTAATTAATTAATTAATAATGACTGTGGGTAAGTCATAGGGGTAAAGTGTGGCAATGGGTATATGCGTGTCTAGGATTGGATCTAGGGAGAGCTTGGTAATTAAGCGTTCTTAATGACTCACCTCCTCTACGCTGGGATCTTTCCTGGTACATAGTATCTGTTGACTTTAGCCAATGGGGACTTGTTAATGGGTTGAGATAGATAATAAACCCATAATAAAGAGAAATTACCGAAATGCCCCTAAGGACAAAAAATAACTAAAATACCCCAATGTGTTGAATGTAAGATTTATGGATGTTACATGTATTCCTGCTACATTCATATGATATTCTGTTTAGGATACATGTAGGTTGGGAATTATGGAACGGAGGAAGTATACGAGGATCACATGGTTGCTTGACGACCGTAGATCCACCGATGGCTATTAAGGCTAATATTTGATTAGCAGCTTGCTGCAATTAAGGTAGTACCGTAACGAGGCTACCATTGATGTGTATCTGATGGTGAGTCGATATTTATTATCCCCACATGATGTGTACAAGGGGACGGAGTTAGTGTGCAGTGGTTGGACTATTGGGGTGGGTTGCACAACATTGCATGTATGATATTATTGTGATATTATTGCGATGTGGGCTTCGGTCCAACTGAGGCTAATATGAGCTAAGGCCCAAAGGCCACCATTATTGAATTAGGCTCGGGCCCAAAATGGCTAATGATTGATTTATACTCATTGAGGGTTGTACACACGAAAACTCACCCCCTCCCTTTAAATTTTTCAGGTGATCCTCAGTAGGCGGTTCGACGGATGGAGGGACTCGAAGGTGGCTAACTAGCAAAAAGTTTAGACTTAGTCTTTTATGTAATTTTTAATATTTTGATTTTAAATTATATTTTTTTTTATTTTGGGGTGTAATAAGGCCTTTCCTCTAGTTATTATTTCAAATTAGGATTATTACTATTTTTATGCTTTATATTTGTTAGAAGTAGATCACGGTTTTTCCTAAACCATAACTTTTTTTTAAATACTATGTTTCCACAACTTAATTTTTAAATGACAAGTTTTCATAAATCATGTGTTTTAAATAAAGCTTCTGCAACTGAAAAGAGATTTTACAAAGTAATTATTATCATACAAGAAGGAATAGCTTTTTTTAAATACACCTCGCTTTGAAAACAACAAATATAAGCTGGGATTTTACTCAAGGTTTTTATTTTAAAGAAGGGTTTTCATTGAAAATAAGGTTTTCGAAAGACACTTCAATGCGACATGCCAAGTTCGACCATAACGTCTAGGCTGAGTTTGGAGTGTTACATTTAGTGCTATCAGAGCTAAGTTGCAAAACTCGACTGTGGAATGAGTTTTAAAATTGGATTTCTGAAAGAATTGTTTCAAAAAGGTTTGAAAAGATTTGAAGTATTTGAAATGTTTTTCTGAATATTTTTCTAAAAGTGTGGTTACCGAGTCTCCGGTGTAGAATTTGTAAGTTTTAAGTTAGACTGTACTTAAAGTTAGATTTTATATTTATTCAGTGTTTGTTCTGGAAATCAGATTTTTTTTAAGTTAGCAATAGTACTATGATGGATTTCGAAGGCAAACAAGGTCTCAAGGAGTTGCCCGTCTCCCCGGAACATGAGATGGTTCAGGAAACTGTAGTCAAGGTAAGTCAGCCAACTTCGGGCAACAATAACCCGAAGCTTGGTATAGAGGGACTGACCCAGTTGGTAAGGGAAGTGCTGGAAGAAGTGTTCGAGCCATGAGTTAAGGCCTATGGTGAAACATTTCAAGCTAGGCGCTTGGAGTGCATCAGGAAGAGGAACCACAATCCTCTGAAGTAGAATCCTTGTTTTGTGAAACACGTTAAGACACGCTTGAACTTTTCATCTTGCTAGCGTTGCAAAAGGCGCCATCCAGGTGAATGCTGGAGGAATCAGGAGTGTGTCTCAGATGCGTGTCTAAGGAGCATCGGGTTCGGGATTGCACAGTTCTTTTTAAGTCAGGTGTGTTTTGTTGGATGTGATGTTTGAATAGCAATTGTATGCATCTGCGGTAAATATTTGTTTGCTTTTGTGGTTAGATGTTCGGTTAGGTGTGAGAGGTTTTGAGATTAAGTTAAAAATGTATTAGTGTAGTTTGGAACTAGAGTACGCAGCGGGAGCGTAGTGGTGTAGATTGAGCTAAGCGCTTGTTCAGATAGTTGGAAATTTTGAGGATGAAATTTCTTTAAGGGGGTAGAGTTGTAACGCCCCGAATTTGGGCCTAAAAGTATTTGGCATTGAGTGTGGGTCCGTAAGGAGGTTGTATATAAGCATTTAATTGTGCAAGGAAATGACACAATTAAATGTCTAGTTTGGTGTTTATGGCCCTGAGAAGTGTTAGAAATCCTGGGTTCAAACCCAGGCTTTAGCAAAAATTTTGATTTTAAGTGAATAAAACCCTGGGTGCTTGGATGAAGGCTTTTTAAATTATTGTGGTAAATAAATGACATAAGGAAGCATGTGGTCTAGTGGTTGTGGCGTCATTAAGGTTGCAAGGGAGCCTAGGTTCAAGTCTTGGCTCTTGCAATTTATTTTGCTTTTTCTTTTAAAGGAATCTGGATGTTAGACAGATATGCCTTATAATTAATTGAGGATAAAATATGACACACAAAGAGCATTATGGTGTAGTGGCAAGGTGGCGTGTTGTGTAACTGTGAGGTCTAAGGTTCAAGTCTTGGGATGCACAATGGGGTATTTATTTTGCTATTTGAGCTGTGTAGGAGGTGGAGTTAGACTGGAACTCTGTGGTTGAAGTGGTCATAAAAAAATAAGGAATTTTCCTAATGGTTGAAAGTAATCCCACATCGGGAAGCTGACTTTAAATAGAGCGAACCAGATGAGTTGGAGGGGGAGAAAGGGATTAAGACTGAATGCAGGATGTGCAAAGGTTGGCAATCATGGACTTCGACGCGTTCTCATAAACAGGTGTGTATTTCGCACTACTCTAGCTGTAGAACGGCAAATGCCGGAATGCCGAAATGCCAGTTACATGGCGATGGCAGCCACACGAGCGTGTGAGCGCCTGTGTGGGAGCTTTGACGTGATGGTTGAGGCCATTATGAGTGCTCTTATGGGCTTAGGTTGCTTCGGGCCGGGATGGGCCCAAGTGGATAAATTGTATGATTATATAGTAAATATTGGATTGGACTATGTGAATCTCAAATTTGTAGGCTAGTATTACTGAAATACCCCTGTATGGTAGAATTACTGAAATACCTCTATAGGATAGAATTACTGAATACCCTTGGTTTACAAAATTACAAAAATACCCTCGATTAGAAAAATTACCAAAATACCCCTGGTTTGTAATATTACCAAAATACCCCTGGTTTGTAAAATTACCAAAATACCTCTAATTTGTGAAATTATCGAAATACCCTTAACTTGTAAAATTACCAAAATACCTTCAACTTGTAAAATTACCGAAATACCTTCGATTTGTAAAATTACCAAAATACCCCTGATTTGGAAAATTACGAAATACCCTTAATTTGGAAAATTATAGAAATACCCCTGATTTACAAAATTATAGAAATACCCCTAATTTACAAAATTATAGAAATACCCTTGACTTTTAAAAATTATAGAAATACCATTGGTTTCCAAAATTACCGAAATACCCTTTGGTTTGTAGATTTACCAAAACACCCTTGTAGGGTGAAATGACTAAAATACCCCTAATAGGTAAAAAGATTGTTCTGCCCCTCTAGGATATATGACTCACTGATAATACAATTTGATTGATTTGACTATGTTTTGATTGAGAATGTATGACTATGATTGGACTATTATGACTCTGATTTGTATGATTTTATATGTCGTGTGTATATTTGCTGCATTCATATAATATTATGTTGCACATGGGTGGGGATTATGAAACGGAGGAAGAAACTGAGGATCGCATGGTTGCTTGATGACCGTGGATCCACCGATTGAGGATCGCATGGTTGCTTGACGATCGTGGACCCACCGATTAAGGATCGCATGGTTGCTTAACGATCGTGGATCCACCGGTGGCTTTTAAGCCCAATATATGATTATTGATGACTCTGTGTCTATAATATTTAACCGAGGCTATGTGCCGACTATATTACCGCCGCTGATGGCTATGTGCCTAACATGATACAGCTACCGATGGCTTAAAGCCAATTATTCTGATTATGGCTTTGTGCCAACCTACATATGGCTCTATGCCAACCTGATTATGGTTGTGTGCCAAACGTATTTACCTAAGGCTATGTGCCAATATATGATTATTGATGACTCTGTGTCGATCACATTTACCTAAGGCTGTGTGTCGGTTATGTTACTCCAATTGAGGGCTATGTGCCTAACATAATGCAGTTATCGATGCCTTTGTGCCATTGTGCCATTACCGCTTCCAGTCATCCTGTTATTTGGCAACGTTGCTACGATGTTTACAGTTATGTGCTATTCTGTTTTGGGCTATGTGTTGTCCTGTCTACGGCGTTGAGCCGTCCTGTTGACTTAGAGCTGCATTTTGTGCTAAGCTTAGTGTATTGGCTGGGTGGGTCGATTTTATCCCCACATGGTATGCTGGTTGGTATGGGTGGTGTGTTGGTTGGATTGGGCCGGTAATCCGTCTACATATCTGTATATGATGCTGATTCTGTAATGGGCTCCGGCCCAAACTGATTCTGAATTCTGTATGTTTACTAACTATTTTAGTTTAGGAGGGGATTACACACTAAGTTTTCAAAAACTCACCCCGTTTATTATCTGTGCAGGTAATCCCTAGTGTTAAGTGGATCGGTGTCGCAAAGGGACTCGGAGACGACCATACAGTTGCACATGTTTTTCTATTTCCTTTATTTACTTTAGCACTTTGGCTATTGATTTGGGTTGTATTAGGGCCTCTTTATTTTTTTAACTTTTTATTTGGGAAATTTATTTAGTATGCTTAATATTTGTTAGAAGTAGGACGTAGTTTTCCAAAACAACTATTGGTTTTCATAATATCAGGTTTCCTCAACTGTTTAAAATTAAGCTTCCGCAGTAAGTAAGGTTTTAAAGGAATTAACATTTCACAAGTTTTAAAATGGCCAGAGGTTTTAAATAGTAAGAAGGGTTTTCAATAAGAACATGGTTTTAGAAAAACACTTCAATGTGACACGCCAGATTCGGGCTGAACTTTTAGGCTAGGTTTGGGGAGTTACATTTAGTGGTATCAGAGTAAGTTCAAAACTCGGGCTGTGAAATGGGCTTTGCTTTTTGAGCTTTAAAAATTGCTTACAAATGATATTGAGGTGGTTTTGAAAGATCCTATTGTGTGGCACACCGGGTCTCCAACGTCGAGCCAAGTAAGTTCTCTTACTACTGAATTATATTGAACTGTTATACTGCAATATGTCTTAAGCTATTAGTTGTTTATATTCAATAGGATTTCCTTAGATATCAGATTGTATTAAAACACTTGAATCTGAATTTGATACTTATTTTGTGTGTTTGAGAATGTTTGTGATATGTAGATGTTTTGGATATATATTAAAATTATTAGGATCAGATTGCGCAGTGGTAGCATAGTGGGATAATTGATACTTGACTACCCTATTATTTAGAAATTTCGAGGACAAAAATTATTTTAGGAAGGGTGAATTGTAACAACCTAAATTTTGGGCCTAGAAGACATGGGTCTTGAGTTTGGGATCGGTTAGAAGGTGGCTTAAATAACTTAAATCTATTTTAATATTTTATAATTGCATGTTTAGTTTAATTGTTAAGTGATATAGGAAGGGTTGGTAGTGAGGAAAAAGTCCTGGGTTCGATCCAGGGCATTAGCAAAATTTTGCATTTTTTTAAAAGACCTTGAGCATTAGGTGGAAGGCTTATTAATAAGGCCTGGTAAAATCTGATACAAGGAAACACTTGGTGTGACAGCCCTAATTTGACCCTAGTCGGAATGTGGTTTCGGGACCACAAAATCGAGTCATAAAATTTAGTTAAAATTTTAATTGCATATCTTATATGTGTGATAGTACTTGTATAAAAATTTGATGTTTTAATTTTATCTTAGGAATGTGAATTTTGCTTGAAAGGATCTAGTTGAGAGACTTAGAAAATTATGATAGGTAAATAAGTAAGGACCAAATAGTATTAAAATAGGAAAGTTTGGGTTTGCATGTCAAAGTGCCCAATTCATGTTAAGTGGCCGGCCAAGCATGGTTCCATTCCTCCAAGTTTATGTTGTTTATTATTTAATATTGGTAAGTAAATTAAAATAAATTAAAGAAAGGAATTAAAAGGAAAAGATGAATAAAATAAGGAGGGAAGAGGGAGTGTTCATCTTTTTTTCTTTGGCTATTGCCGTGAGTGAGGAGAAGGAAGGAGATTTGGTTATTTGATTTTGGCTTGGAAGATGGCTAGAATGAGGTATGTATTGAATGATTCTTGAAAATCTATGCATGTTTGAAATGGTTAGTTCAAATTCTACTCATCCTATAGATTAGACTTAGGATTTTGAGGTTGAAATTCACCAAGAAGCTTGAAACTCTTAGTAGATGTGTTAATGTCATTAAAATGGATAGTAATGTAGGATATGGTGAGTGGTTAATTGCTTTTAACTTGAAAGTTGAGGTTAAAATGGGTTAAGTGATTGCGAATCTAATTTAGGGTGGAGGATTGTGTTCATGTTATATTGGATAGGTAGAGGTTGTAATGAGGTTGAAATTGTTGAATTGTTAGTTGGGTAACAAATGAAGCAATCGGCCATATGGGGTAAAAATGGGATTTTCATTTTAGTTGTTGTTTCATTTTTGTGAGAAATGGGTCAAGTGTTCATGAGATGAAATTTTGTGATTAGATGAATTAAAAGTAATAGCATAGTTGATATATATATATATATAGATATATAGATATACATATTCGGCCATCACTTAGGAGCTTATGTGATGTTGAGTTTAAGCTTTGCATATTCGGCTATATATACATATCTATGTAAGCCCATTCGTGATATTACCTTAGGACTATGTATATATAACCGACAAAAAAATGGGAAAAACTAGCAAAGGTGATTGCCGAATGTCCAATGTATACATATGCATGTGTGATTGGATTATTAAAAGTATGGTAATTGCATAAGGTTATTAGCCGAATAGCTAAGAACATAAGGTAGCAAGATAAAAATTTTACTATGCCGTTCCGTATGTCATAAAATCATTAAAATGTGAATACCAATATATGTAGCAAAGCGGTTGAATGAGTTAATTTATTTGTTTAAGCTCAAGATCCTAAAGGAGAGGCGTCCAACAAGGGGAAATCAAAGGTCATCGAGTAGCCGACTTGGAATTATTTTACCCAACACAAGGTAAGTCATTAAGCATATAGTTGGTATTGATTTAAATGATCGTAATACCTATGCAATTGTGTTTAATGAGATGAAATGTATACAAATGTATATGTATGTAGAGATGAAATTGTCGAATGTAAAAAGGAAGTGAAGCGTATAGAGTGGCTGGTTTTCGGCACTAAGTGTGCGGGCAATAAGTGTTCACGGTTGTGAGATTGGCACTAAGTGTGCGGGCTTGAAATGCATGGCACTAAGTGTGCGAGTTTAAAGTACATGGCACTAAGTGTGCGTGGTTGATTATTAAGCACTATGTGTGTGAACCCACTATATATATATATATTTTCTATCAATTATTTATATTAAGGGTGCGACCTTACCGAGTCGATTTCGGACAGCGGAAAGGGTAAGTACCTTGAGTTCATGGCTAATAGGTGCTATGTTTATATTTGGAGTTGAGCGTGGTAAGTTTTGAACCTATGTGATGATTATAATTGAAGTCACGTACATAAGGTTCATCGTGGAATAGGTGAAAGTTCGGTTAGTTGTATGATTGTAACGAAAATAAAATGGTGTATGGAAATGCCTCAATTATTCTATTGAATAGCGTATGAAATGTCAATGTAGGACTTGGAATGAGATTGAAACGTAAGGTCTAAGAAACTATGGCATAGTTCGGTATGGATGGAGTACTTAGCCTCATTTCGTTGTTTCCTCTTGTGAAAATTTTATTAATGGATGGTAGTGTAATGCTTATGACTTCTGAGTTATATACTCATTCGGTGTTTGCTTGTCACCTATTTTAGGTTTCTTGGACTCGACTTTTTGCATATTCGGGACCGTCATCAAGTCATCACACCGGCTAGCAACTTTTGGTATTTTCTTCTTAGTTGGTCTAGGAGAATATTTCGCATGTATAGGCTATTATGTTTTGTTGAAATTTGGTATGTAAACTTTTAGCCATGCGAAAATGGCATAAATGTTCGGTTGGAATTGGTTCTATGATGTTTGGACACAAGTCTTGGTAATTCGGTTTTGGTTGAGTATTGGTTGAGGCCTACTCGATTATTATGCCATATGTCATGGTTGATTATTTTCGGTGTTAAATTCATGATTTGGTAATAGTGTAGTGGGGAGATGCTTGGTGATGATTAGCCTTTGGCATGGCTAGTCATGGTCATAAATTGTGACATGTATGATGAATTATTAGTTAGATCAAGGAAAAATCATGAAATAGGCATAGTTTGTTTTAGTAACAGATGCTGACAGCAGCAGTGATGTAAGATTGAAAAATCACTAAAAATAGTAGAAATGGAATTAAATAATAAAAAAATTATGAAATCGAAGCTTGATGAGTGTATTTTCATATGGAAGAAACGAAATGACCATATGAGCTGTATGTTAGGAGTTAATTAAATTCTTGTGAAATAGGGCCAGAGCGATTTCTGGATCCCATGTTTTGATTTAGAAAATTCACCGTAAATTTTATCGAGATAATTAGAGGTCATGCCTTATATGTACAAATTCATTATCGAGTTTAGTTTCATTAGAGACAAACGGCATAGGCATTGAAGCCCTGTACAGGGAGATATTTAAATCGTAAGGTACAGAGGTCAGTGTAGTCAAACCTTGAAACAGGGGAGAATTTAACAAATAAACTGTACTAATTGGACCAACAAAAAATTCTACAAAAATTCCCCCATATAGATATATGAGTCTAGTTTCAGGGAAAATTTATGGAATTAGATTTCAAGTTTCAGAACTCAAAATATGATTTTTAAAGCGACCACAATACAGTAGCTAGCTTGCCTGGAACAAAAAAAAAATAGGGGGAAATAAATGAAGTAAGCCGGTAACACCTCGTGTTCGATTTCCAGTAACGGCCATGAGTTCGGGGTGTTACACTTGGCCTAGTGGCAAAAGGTGTTGTAACACCCCGAACCCGAGACCATCGCCGGTGTCGGACACGAGGGGTTAGCAAGCCAAGTTCACTTGTTTTGCCCATTCATTGGACATTTCCAGTCAGGCTGGAAAAACTGCGTCACTGTCGCCTTAAAAATCATATCTCGAGTTTCAAAACTCGGAAACTGGTTTCGTAAATTTTCCCTGAATTTAGACTCATATATCCATCCATGGATTTATTTCTAGAATTTTGGTCGGGCCAATTGGTACAGTTTATTAGTTAAAGTCACCCATGTTACAGGGATCGACTGCTCTGACCTTCGGGCGGTATAACTTGAATATCTCTCTGTACAGGGCTTTAATGTTGGTGCCGTTTGTTTCTAATGAAACTAGACTCAAAATGGAATCTGTACATATAAGGTATGTCTCCTAATTATTTCTGGATAATTTATAGTAAATTTTAAAGTTGCGACAGGGAACCCAGAAACCGTTCTGGCCCTGTCTCACAATAGCTTTAATATCTCTTAACATGTAACTCCTATGACCATTTCGTTTCTTCCATATGAAAATAGACTCATCAATGTTCATTTACATAGCTGATTCACTATTTAATACCATTCCTACAAATTTTGGTGATTTTTCACATTCACGTTACTGCAGCTGGCAGCATCTGTTTTAAGGTAGGTCTTACCTATTTTGTAGTCTCCATGAACCAACTAGTCTTGCCTTACATAGGTCCACATATGATCATTTTAACCATGCCAATGGCTGATCATGTGACCAACATTCCCATTTCCAATTCATAGTCACATCATGACACCATATATATATATACAAACCGCAAATAGTTTAAGTTGATACTTCACTATTACGAGCCATTTTCGCATGGTCGTACACATATACATCATAACATATTTAAACCAACAAGGGGTAGTCCTATACATGCCATTTCAAGTTCAACCAAGAATTTATACCAAAATGGGGGCTTGATAGTGTGGATGACTTCGACTTCAACGATCCCGAATCCGATTGCTATCGAGCGTAAATCTAGAAAACCGAGAGCCAAAAGCAGAGTAAGCATTTTATGCTTAGTAAGTCTCAAGGAATATAATCAACTCTAATTACAGCAATACATTCACATAGTTAAATGCATCATTTCATTAATGCACATTCACATAATCATACTTACTTCACCATCCCAACTCTTATGTTCATACACAAATAACGGCTTCATTAAGGCCGATAACCTGTTCCATCATAGGAGCGGATATTCACACGCTTACTCCTAGCGCAAAGCACACACCGCACTTACCTTGTCATTGGGAAATTTCACAAGTGCATTAGCTGAAATTTTCCAGCAAGCTTATAATTTTCAAATCACATACCTTCGAGTTTAACCGGATGTCGCTACTCGATCAATCGCCTTGGGACATAGCCCGGTTATGGTAACCCGCACCAAGGCCTACGGACTTAACCCGGATATCACGATTTGCACAAATGCCTTTGGTCTTAGCCCGGATAGAATGACTCGCACGAATGCCTTGGTCTTAGCCGGATGTAGCCACTAGCACAATTGCCTTCGGTCTTAACCCGTTATAATTTCCAGCATAATTGTCTTCGGGCTTAGCCGGATATCAATCAATTTCTCATGCACACATACATCAATAATCATTGGACATACATATTTATTTTCGTTACTAAGGCTCAAACACAATTATAATCACTAACATAATCGCCCGGGACTTAGCCCGGTATCATTCAATACTCATACACACATAAATCAATAATCAATACATCCATATTTCATTCCACATAATTCAAGTAAGGTCACTTCTTGAGGACTTACCTCGGATGTTGTCGAACGGCTTTTACGGCTATTCGATCACTTTTTCCTTCCCTTGTCCAATTGTGGCCCTCTTAGCTCTTGAGCTAATTCAAACAAATTCAATTTATCAAAACCTCATTGTGCTAGCTTATGGCGAATATGACAAGGAATTTAAATGGTCATATGGCCACCCTTTAGCTTGAATACACAATGGTCATGCACATTTTATACTACATCAAGCAATTCAATACAATTTATTCGAGCATCAAGGAAAAGCTAAGGCCTTCAATAGGCTACCCAAGGCGAATATACTTGTCCATGTTGAGGCCAATTATGCACTTAATACCACACAAAACAGCATGCATTTTACTAGTTAATGCTTTGCATATTGTAGCTCAAAACTTACAATATAGCATCAAGCACTCATATGTGTGCTAGGCGAATGTGCTTACAATTTCACAATTATTCTTCAACATCTTCTTCTTTAAACAAACTTATTCATCACTTCCTTCATAACCAAAACATCATGTGCAAACATATATATACATATATGAGCATGGCGAATTTCAAGGTGTCCATAGCCATCCAAAACACAAATTTTAACTAACATGCAAGAAGCATGAACCATGCTCATGAATGCATCATGGCGAATATGACAATCATGCTCCTTTTCAACTTCAATCATGATAAAACAAAAGAAAGCTCAAAATCTTACTCAAGAGTAGACAATCCATCATTGCATGCATCATCATCAAGCTTCACACTTAGCATGCAATGGCTTTATCACCATAACAACTTTGGCCAAATACCATTTCCATGGCTTAACAAAGATTTGAGCCATGGCTAACATGCACATCAAGTTAGCAACCAAAACATGCATGAAACTCCTAACACAACCTCATACATACCTTAATCTTGATGCAAACTTAGCCAAATCTCCTTCTAGATCTCTTCCAAACCAAGCATGAAGCAAAAATCCTCCTTCTTCCTTAGTTTTGGCTCAAAGAAAGGATGAACAAAATTTTTTTCTTTCCTTCTCTACAACTCACGGCAATGGGGGGGGATTACCACACTCACACACATTTTTTTTTCATTTTTTTATCACCCATACACCTTTGTTTATTATTTCACCCTAATGCACCAACAAAACATGTTTCATGACATGTTTAGCCCATCCTCCCTTGTCATGGCCGCCACCACCTATAAAGGGGGAATTTGACATGCAAGTCCATTATTTTGCATGCATGCTTTAATTAGTCATCACACATTTCCCTATCATACTTTCAAAGTTCATTACTAAGTCCTTTCTTGTGGAATTCACCCTTATAACACTAAATCAATCATCATAAAATGTCATACATGAGCACACATATTATAGGCATCAAAATAAATTTTAATTATTTTTATGCCTCGGTTTTGTGGTCCCGAGACCACCTTCCGACTAGGGTCAATTTTGGGCTGTCACAGGTGTTGGTAGCAAGTAGGAGGTCTAGGGTTCAAGTCCTGGCCTTGGTGAAAATTTTTATTGTGCATATGATTAATAGGGAAGCTAGCGTTTAGGCCTTATAAATATGTTTGGTGGAAATATGGCATAAGAGCGCTTGGGGGGCAGTGGCGAGGAGCATGCTATAGATCTGAGAGGTTACAGGTTTGAATCCTAGGCCTGAAAAAGTTTTAAATTTTTACTCTTTAAGGACATTGAGACTTAGGCATATAAGCCTTATAGTTAATTGTGATCAAATGGTAGCACAAGATAGGTGGCGGTCCATTGACCAGCAGCGTGTTGGGAAGTTGGATGGCTGGAGTTCGAGTGATTTCATGTGCAAAAAGGAATTCAATTTTTTCTGTGCAACGCAAGGAAGGATTGCCATTTGGTGGAAGCAATTTGAATGCAATTATTGGCTAAAATCAAGGTTATGATGGAGATAAGGATAAGGATTAAGTGTGGATATGATGGTGATAAAATTGGAGAAATTGAAGGGAATTTAACATGACGAGTTTAAGTCGATTGGAAAGTGTAGGTTTGTATTTTTTTTAATATATATATGTGTGTCGTATGGGCAAGTAAAGGCATTTGTTGTTTTTGTGTGCTTCAGTCGCATATTCTTGGGGGAAATTTCTTCCAACCTCTTGACTCTTTTGTTTTGTTTTTCTTTTGCAAATACCTGAGTAATCTCAAATCCTTCATCTCCTCTTTTCTTTAAGCCAAACTCTTGATCTTTTCTTCCCTATTTTAATCAAATCAACCTCTTCCTTCTTTAATTTAGCCACTTTTTTTTCATTTAAGAGCCGATTCATACACTTTGGGGATTGATTTCTTGTTGGCAAGTGATCTCGTGATCGGTAAGTGAATTAGATCTTCTTCGGCTTTTGTTAAATATTTCTAAGCTCTTTCGTTTCTACACTCTTAAAACCCAATTTTTCTTTATCCTTTCCAATACCATTCCTTTCATTAACCTATGGTTTCTCCATTTATTTCTCTTTCTCCCTCTCATTCAACAGTGTAATCGCTGGCTAAGTAGTAGTTGATGGAAAAAAGGGGTTCTAGCAGAGAGGTTGGAATAGAGGCTCCCAGTTTAAGTGACGTAAGGTGTCAGCTGTTAGGGACTTTCTGCCTGGATACGGAAGGGGGAATACGTCAGATTTCGAGTTACGTAGGCAGATCGCGGCCGATCAATCTAGTCAAGGCAAGTATAGGTTGTTCTTCGGTAAGTGGTGGATTTATTTTGAATTAATGGGATTGACTAATGGAGTATAATGTTGAATATATGTTCGGGCGATTGTGAATACTCGTAAGGGGGAAATCGATATGTTGACTGAGGCCCCATAAGCGATCTCATGGATATGGGCCGTACTTAGGCCATCTGGGCCGAAATGGGCTCGACGGGCCGTGGGCCCAAAATAAGTGAATTTTTTTATTTGATAATATGTGATGAACAAGTCATGTTGGTTACATGGCTTGGAATTGATTCGGGCTAGATGGGCCATATGAATGTGATTTGGGCCTAATGGGTCATATGAATGAGATTGGGCCTAGTGGGCCATATGCATGTATGTAGACTTGTTTGGGCTCTGTAACAGGTTTTGGGCCTAGTATCTGATAACTGCTTAAACAGACATAAAACTTAATTAATTAATTAACCGTGACTGTGGAAAACTCATAGGGTTAAAGTGTGGCAATGGGTATATGCGCGTCTAGGATTGGATCTAGGGAGAGCTTGGTAATTAAGTGGTCTTAATGACTCATCTCCTGTACGTTGGGATCCTACCTGGCGCATAGTATCTGTTCACTTTAGCCAGTGGGGACTTGTTAACAGCCCGAGATAGATAATAAACCCATAATAAAGAGAAATTATCGAAATGCCCCTAAGGGAAAAAAATGATTAAAATACCCCTATGTGTTGAATGTAAGATTTATGGATGTTACATGTATACTTGCTGCATTCATATGATATTCTGTTTAGGTTGCATATGGGTTGGGAATTATGGAACGGAGGAAGTATATGAGGATCGCATGGTTGCTTGACGATCGTGGATCCACCGATGGCTATTAAGCCCAATATTTGATTAGCAACTTGTTGCAATGAAGGTAGTACCGCAACCGGGCAACCATTGATGTGTATTGGATTGGTGGGTCGATATTTATATCCCCACATGATGTGTACCGGGGGACCGAGTTGGTGTGTAGTGGTTGGATTATTGGGGTGGGTTGCACAGCATTGCATGTATGATATTATTGTGATATTATTGTGATGTGGGCTTCGACCCAGCTGAGGCTAATATGGGCTAAGGTCCAAAGGCCACCGTTATTAAATTGGGCTTGGGCCCAAAATGACTGATGATTGCTTTATACTCATTGAGGGTTGTACACACTGAGTTCTCGAAACTTAACCCCCTCCTTTTAAATTTTTTAGGTGATCCTTAGTAGGCTGTTCAACGGATGGAGGGACTCGAAGGTGGCCAACTAGCAAAAAGTTTAGACTTAGTCTTTTATGTAATTTTTAATATTTTGATTTTAAATTATATTTTTTTTTGGGGGTGTAATAAGGCTTTCCTCTTGTTATTATTTCAAATTATTACTATTTTTATGCTTTATATTTGTTAGAAGTAGAACATGGTTTTTCCTAAACCATAACTTTTTTTTAAATAAAACCATAACTTTTTTTTAAATACTACGTTTCCCCAACTTAATTTTTAAATGACAAGTTTTCATAGATCATCTATTTTAAATAAAGTTTCCGCAACTGAAAAGAGATTTTACAAAGTAATTATTATCATACAAGAAGGAATAGTTTTTTTTTTAAATGCACCTCGCTTTGAAAACAACAAATACAAGATGGGATTTTACCCAAGGTTTTTATTTTAAAGAAGGGTTTTCAATGAAAACAAGGTTTTCGAAAAACACTTCAACGTGACATGCCAGGTTCGGCCATAACGTCTAGGCCAGGTTTAGGGTGTTACAGACACAAGTGACTCTACGATAGGAGCTGTTATGGGCCAGCAAAGGAACAAAGACTTTCATCCTATCTACTACACAAGTTGAACTCTGACAGAAGGTCAGTTGAATTATACGGTAATAGAGAAAGAGTTACTTGCTATTGTATTTGCTTTTGACAAGTTTGATCTTATCTTGTAGGTACCAAGGTGACTGTCTATACGAACCACTCTGCGATTAAGTATTTGCTTGCCAAGAAAGACAATTAGTCGAGATTGATCTGATGGGTACTTCTACTTCAAGAGTTCGATTTAGAAATTCAAGATTGAAAGGGAGTAGAAAATCAAGTAGCAGATCACTTGTCCAGATTGGATCTGCAAGAAGGGAATTCTCCACTTATACCAATTCAGGAAACATTTCCAGATGAAACATGTCCATAATACCCCTTGGTTTGCTGATATTGCTAACTATTTAGCTTGTGGTTTGATTTTTATTGGTAAGACGTATCATCAAAGAAAAGAGTTTATTCATGATGTGAAGTACTATTTTTGGGAAGAACCATACTTGTTTAAAAAGTGTGCAGATCAGATGATCAGGAGATGCATGGTAGAAGATGAAGTACATGACATTTTATACCATTGTCACTCAACTCCGAATGGGGGACACTTCGGAGGTACAGGTACTGCAGCCAAGGTACTGCAAGCCAGATTATTTTGGCCAACACTATTTAAAGATGAATATGCTTACATAAAGAGTTGTGATCAATGTCAAACGGTTGGAAATGTTACCAACTGAAATGAGATGCCTCGAACAAACATCATTGAAGTAGAATTATTTGATGTTTGGGGTATTGACTTTTTCGATCCTTTCCCTCCGTATTTTGGTAACAAGTACATATTAGTAGCAGTAGACTATGTGTCTAAGTGGGTTGAGGTAGAGGCATATCCAACAAACGATGCTAAGCTTGTAATGAAGTTTTTGTAGAAAGAAGTGTTCACAAGGTTTGGAACCCTAAAAGCCATCATCAGTGATGAAGGGTCCCGTTTTGTGAACAAGTGGTTGAAATGATTATTAGTTAAACATGGAGTGAAACACAAGGTCAGTACAGCTTACCATCCGCAGACGAATGGGCAAGCTAAACTGGCAAACAAGGAGATCAAAGGTATACTTGAGAAAGTAGTTTGCCCGAACCGACGACATTGGTCCAAAAGACTGGATGATGCTTTATGGGTTTACAGGACAGCATAAAAGACACCTTTAGGGATGTCACCCTATAGGTTAGTCTTTGGGAAAGCCTGCCATCTACTCTTGGAGGTAGAACACAAAGCTTACTAGGCTCTCTGACAACTTAACTTGGATCTTAAGCTTGTTAAAGAGAAATGGAAGGTCCAACTCAATGAGTTAGAAGAATTCCAAATGTTCTCATACGAAAATGCCAAATTGCTCAAGGAGAGACTTAAAAAATGGCATGACAAGCACATTCGAGTTCGTGAATTCAAAGCAGGTCAGCAAGTTTTGTTATTTAATTCCAGATTAAAGTTATTTCCAGATAAGTTAAATCACATTGGTCCGATCTATTTACGATTCATCGAGTCTATTCGTACGGAGTTGTTGAACTTTAAGGTAAGGGAGGTAATTTTTGAGTTAATTCTCAACGCTTGAAACATTACTAGGGAGATAAAATTGAACAGAATCAAATCTTGTTCATTTTATCAGATATTTAATTTTTCTTGTTCTTTGTTTTCAATAAATGATTTAGGGTATATTTTTGGGATCAATATGTTTAAATAAATTCTGTCTAGGAGATTGGAACTTAAGCAAGACTGCCTATGACCCCACCAATCTTTCTTGGGAATTGATTTTGACATAATTTTCCGAGAAATTATCCCGTAAATGGCAAAATAAATTTTTAAATTTTCAAATAAAAGGGTCAATTTTGATCTAAGTTTTAAGTTGCAACACGATTTCGAAATTTCATTAAGTCTAGGGACTTAATTGAACTATTTTTAAAATTTGGTTGCTCTTTTGTAAATATTAAAAATTAGATGCCTCTTTTTGTAAATATTTTCAAAAGGCTTCTAGAATAAATGTTTTAGTTTAATAAAAGAAGATGATAATTATTAATATATAACTATATCTATTATAATTTATATTAATTATTATCAACTTTACATAAATTTAGGATTAGTTTTAATTTAATCATATTTTATTTGATAAGTTTTGTTATCTACTTTGAGTAGAATTAGAACTTAGAATTTTTAATTATTAAATTATATTAAGAATTCTACTCTAGTTCCTACTCCTTTCACTATAAATTCCACCCATCTATTCTTATTTTTTTCATTCATACACTATTCCCTCCAAAAACACCAAAACCCTTAAGTGCCGAAATCTCCTAGCCATTCCCTAGCCACAGCATCGCCCAGTTGATCGGTCAGTAGGACGCCGTATGTCCACCTCGCGCACGCTTGCTCCATCATGCGCCTGGTCCTGCTCAAGACTGAGCTGCTCCTTGGCACGCCTGCTGCTCCAGCCCCAACTGCCTAGGTCGTGTCCCGCACTAGTGCCCAGCTTTAGCACACGCCCACACCAGGCCTGCTCAATGATCCATACGCAGCTCGCATCCCTTGCTACGTGCTGCTGCTTTGCACACCTGAGCGACACACCACTCTTTCACCCATCCTTAGCCAAAAACCTCCCAACCTCTTTTAATTTTCCATCTTTTGATTCAAAATTATTTTTCTTAAGAGCTTTTAATTTTTACAAAAAAGGTGGTAAGACTAATTTTTCTCCTAAAATTTAATTTTATTCAATTATCTAATTTTTCAAATTATTGAATTATTAATATTTTATATTAATTAAAGTTTTGAGAAAATAATTGTTACCATCTTATGATCAGGTTAATCGTGCCTCACAAGAGAACTCTTGCATCTGCCCAAATTGACAAATCACAAAACAAGTTCCACTGTGAAGAAGCCAAAGCAAGATACAAGAGTATCTTCGAGAATCAACAGATGTATCCAGAGAAAGGCTTCACATTGAAAGAAAGCAACTATTTTGATTTTATGGCGCGTATTCTTTAGGTTGCTAAAACTCTCAGTTCGCGGAATCAAGGTACCAATAACTTTAAACACTATTAATAAGTTCATTGAATTACTTGATTTTGAAAACGACGAATATTCTTCCTTGATGAGAAATATAAAGCCTAAAAATTTGCAATAAATTCTCAAGGAACTTACAGTTCTAGGTTCTAAGTGGACCGTGTTAAAGCAAGGAATCCATACTTGTTGAAGAGAATATCTGAAACCACTCACAAAGATATGGTTCTACTTCATCCGTTTCAGCCTTAAGCCTAGCTCACATTGGACTAAAATTTCATTATAGCGAATGGTATTATTATACTCGATTTTAACTGTGAAGACCATTAATGTGGGAAAAATCATCCTAAAAGAGATGCGGAATTGTACCGTTAGATGTTCTAGCCCAGCTTACTTTCCTTTTACAATAACAATTATGTGTTTGAAAGCTAAAATTCTTGCAAACATAAAGAAGACAGGCTATAGCTAGGGCACAATCACAGATTGGGACTTCTACTGAATAGCTGAAGAATCTATTTTATAGTAATGAGTTGAAAAAAAGTGAAGACCCCGAAGAAGAAGAAGATCCCACAATGCAATTAGATAAAGTCACAGATAAGGCAGAACCAACCAGAAGCTGAACCTAATGCCAAAACTTTAATGTTCAGAGCTCAGTCACATCACCCAGATCTTCGAGATGAGCTGTCAAAGTTGATAGACATAATGCAACATATGCAGTGGCAGCAACAAGCTTACTAGAGATACTAAAAAATAAGGGATGACTCAATGAGAAACGCTT
The DNA here is from genome assembly GCF_025698485.1 of Gossypium arboreum. Taxonomy (NCBI): domain Eukaryota; kingdom Viridiplantae; phylum Streptophyta; class Magnoliopsida; order Malvales; family Malvaceae; genus Gossypium; species Gossypium arboreum. The sequence continues at coordinate 32,059,726 of NC_069073.1, forward strand.
TTACGAAAATATACAATGACCCATTTATTTTTGTGCCTAAGTTTCCAGATTTCATATTTGAACCGCGGAGTCCACTATTGAAGAATGAGCGAAGCAATTCATGGAAAGGCAATAATGATGGAGCAAAAGATGAGTCAAATTCGGAAGGATCTGTAAATAAATAAAAGGGGGGATCTTGACTTTATTTTATTTCTGTTCTTAGGTCATTTTAGGATTAAGCTTAATTAAGAATTATTATTTTTGCGTAATAAAGCAAGAGATGAAATCATGAATAAAAATGAATAAGAAGGGGGACTGAAAAATTGAAATTATTTCCACTCAGAATAAATTTTTCTTTTAATTATGATTAGGATATATTTTGTTCAAAAATTTGAAATTTTGTTAAGTATGCTAAACTTCAGTATAAATAAAGTTCGATTGTTTCGATAAATTGTTATGGTAGCTTAATAATGACATAAATGCATTTTTAATAAAGCATGCAAATTGTACCATAAAATTTTTAGTTCCTTAGGAAAGTTAGGCATGCATAAAAGTTTAAGTCTTTAGAGTTGACTTAGTAGTTTCTTGAGGCAAAATCCTAGGAATCTTGGAATGTTGAAAATTATTTAGGCAACTGTTGTTTGGACCGTTTGAGCCTTTCAAGCCAACCATGATGAAATTTTTATCCTTTGAAACCCAACTTTGAGACTATATGGCCTAATTTTATTTGAACCCTTGCAAATTCGGCCATCATTTCTCTCTTAACTATCTTAAAATTGTCCCAAACACTAGACTCAGTACTATTCAAAGTATTCTTTGAAATTAAGTTTGGGGGAGTTGAAAAGAAGTATCAAATGCTCTAAAATTGTAGTACATTTAGGAAACTGCTCGTATCAACAAAAAAACATGAGTTCTTAAAATAAGATGTACAAAAGAGCATGTGAAAGCAAAATGTATTGAAGGTAATTATTTCGAAGGTCTGATGCAAGCTGAGTCTAGGGTTTTTAGCCTAAAATTATCTATCTTCTACCTAGCCCTAAGCCCAGCCATGTTACAACCTTGTTAAAGACCTATTGATCCAAGTTCCAATGCTACCTACATTAGTGGAGAGAAATTGCTACGTGCAACATATGAAGGCATAAGTTAAACTTAATGATTGAAGCTTAATCTTGAATAAGGGAATAAAATTAAATTGGTAAGGGTTAACATGACCTTATTAGGAAACATTTAGTCTAATTTTTGGCTATCATAAGAATGATTGAGATTAATTTGAATGATATGTATACTTAAGTACGCATAACTATCAAATTTCTTGTTTTTGAGCATAAGTATATTACATTCATAATTTTGGGAAAAATGTTGTTCTGAAGGAATTTTTCAAAGGTGTTTTCGAGAAATTGTTATTAAATTTATGCATTACATGGGATGAGCAATAAATTAAGTTTGGGGGTGTGGAAACATGGAAATTTACGCATTTTTACATACCCGTTTTAACTTAAAATCATACAGTTTCAATAAAATTCTTATCGAAAAATAATTAATTTTTATAAAATAATTAAACTACACTTAAAATATAAACATGATAAATTTTCGTTAATTTTATAATTATTTTTGACGAATTTTGGTTATTTTCGATAGATTTGCACAAAGGGCAAAAAATGGCTCGAGAGACATTGCTAAAAGCACAAAATCGAAGAGCAATTTGAAGTATCGAGGCAAACTAAATTTCAGCCTAAGACAATCCAAAATTATATGTATTAATTCATAATATAATTAATTTTAATTTCTATCAAATATAATTTGGGTTAATAAATTATTATTAATTAATTATGAAAAAATTGTCCGGTTGAACCGAATAGAGTGAACATAACTGCCCAATAAATGAATAGCCCAAAACCTTCCCAAGAGCTTATCCAAATCAGATTATTACCTGATTATTTAATCTTGCAAAGAGGCCCTCAAAGACTTGTTCAAGTTGCATTCAAACCCCTCCACAATTGGTGGCTTTGTAGATATGCCCTAAGCCAAATTTAGCAAAGTTGAAACCATCAACCTTGCCACATGTATGGCTGGCCAAGGGATGGCTCTTTGGCTACTATTTTTAGCTAATTTTAGCAGCCACCTTCAGCTATAAAACCCCCCTGGGCTGATCAATCAACAAACCTCAATTCATTCACTTTTTTTTTCACTTCTCTCCACTTTCTTTATTCTTTACCATTCTAAATTCTCTTGCTCTCTTGCCGATTCCTTCCCTTCTAAAAGGGGTGTTCATCAGCCATTTTGGAGCAACATTAAAGTGTTCATAGTAGCTTTTATCGACAAGGACAATAGAGAACGAAGAATGGAGCAAGCTAGTCAAGCAACGGAAAAACACCAGATTTGATTCTTGTTCTCTATCTCTTTAATTTTTGTTGTTGTTCTGATGAACATATCTATGAATATATATGTTGTTGGAATGGTTAATTTAATCAATTTATCTTGAATCTAATTCATGTTAGGTTGACTGCATTTTGTCTTCTTAAATTGTTAAAATTGTGTTTATGTTTTTATAGGCCTCGGTAAGATGCTTGATTGAGTAAAATCGTGAATAAGTTATTCTTGCATTACAATTGTTAGGTAACTAGTGAATTAACTATTTAAACGGATTGAAATTGTAATTAATAGACACAGTCCTTAATAAGTGCATGTGATCAATTTAGTCTCGAATCGCTTCTAAAGCATGTTTATGGCCTCGTAAACCATTATAAGGGACAATGTGTTTGTGATTAAATGGTATTTGAGTATGAATGCATAAATGTATGAGTTATGCATGTTAAATGATGTGTATTGATCGGTAAAACCATGTAACTCTACTCCGGCAATGGATACGGGTTAGGGGTGTTACAATAAAGGCTATTTAGCAAACCATTTGCCACCTTTATTAGCACAAGCACTTATACCAATTCAAAAGCACAAATCCATGGTACACTTAGGCAACCAAACATCCACAATCATGGCTAAAACATATCAATGTAATACCATACACTATCATACTCATAACGTTTATTATGACCCAAAATCAATCATACATCTTTCACATTCATTAAGTCTCAATTAGCTACTTTCATGACTCCTATTTGTGCCTAATATAATCATCTCACCAATAAATCACATTTCCAATACAACACATTTATGCTTGAATCTCATTCCAACATACACCAAACATACCATGATCATATCACCAAGGGCATTGGCACATATATAAATATACTTAGGCTTACAATTATGTTAGCCAAAATAAGCCAATTAACATGACAAGGTATCAAATTAACCAATAGCTATTACAAACCAATACATTTGGCCAATCATAATGACACATATAATAAAAAGACCAAGTCCCTATACATGCCATACTTCCAAAACACTAAGATCATCAATGTAACACCCCAAACCCGGCCTAGACATTATGGCTAAATCTACGATGTCACATTGGAGTGTTTTTCAAAAAACATATTTTCATTGAAAATCCGTTCTACACTAAAACCTCTTTGGGATCTTAACAAATATTTAGGTTATCTTGTTCAGTGTTAAAACTCAAGTCATTTTAGCAAAATGTTAATCATATTAGATTGTTATTACACTTTAAAACAGTGTTGTTGCGAAAGCTCTCAGAATATGTTGCGTAAACGTGGTGATTTAGAAAAACATTTGTTTATATTTTGAAAATTCATGACCTACTACTAACCGATATAAATCAAAGTAAATAAATCTCAAATTAAAATAAAAACTTAAAGAGGCCTTATTACAAAACAAATACCCAAATTAAATTACTTATAAATTTAAAGTTAAATAAGGAAGCAAATACAGTTGTGGGGCCACCTTCAAGTCACTCGCAGCACCGATCCGCCTAAGGATTACCTGCGCAGATAACAGAAAGGGTGAGTTTATGAAAACTCAATGTGTAATCTCTTAACAACATCCAGTCATATAGTAGGCAAACTACTAAGCCCCTTCCAGTAACAGTTTAACCTCAGTTAGGGCCTTAGCCCATTATAGTATCAGAATCAGTGTGGGCTTTAGCCCAATTCAGTAGCGGTCATAGAACAAATATGTAATCAGAAATCCTACCCAACCAGTCTCTACACACCACTCCGTCCAACCCTACACACCATATGGGGATAAAATCAACGCACCCATCCTTACACACCAAAATTAGCACCGGTTGCGGCACTAAACAGAATTTGCAGCAGAGCTGCCAGTACAGTACACTTCCTCCAATCATAATAACCCATCCCTATGCAACATATCATAACATCATGCTTGTATGCAACATATATAAAATGGCATGCTCAATACAGTCATACATATCATAAGGGCATATTAGTCATTTTACCTCATAGGGGCAAAATAGTCATTTCATCAGATTAGGGTCTAGGTATACTTACCGACCCAACAGTAGCTCCATGGTCAACTCGGGCGACCCGTACAACCTTAATAGTCAAACAGTGAACAATTGGCCCAAGGCCCACAATGCGGCCCATGTGGGCCCATACGCCCGTGTGACCCACGAAGCCCAAAAATGGCCTTGCCCGTGTAAACAACACAGCCTAGCCCAAAAATCTCCACAAGCCCGTATGGTTTACCCATGTGTGGGGTACGAGCCCGTAGGGCCAGCATGGCCCATTTTGGCCCAACATGGCCCAAAACAGCTTAAACCCATAAAATCGCTCATAGTGACCTCTACAATCAAATGCCCATGATTACGCGTTCGGATTACCACACGAGTGAGTGCATGCTCGTGTAGGATCAATGATCACTTATTTCGGCTTTTGTCGATTTACATTTATAGCAGTGTGATCACACATCTGATTGCGAGAATGCGCTACCGGCCTACGAGTGTTCCAAACCTATCACAGTTCGAACTTCGATTAAACACTTATCAAACGAATTGAAAAGAACCCGAGCCAACACTTGTTCAAGAAATTAGGTATCACTCGCTTTACCCGATCACCCTGGAACCGTTGCAAGAGATCTAATTACAAGGCCTTAAGGGTTTCCTGCACTCCAATAAACCTTCTCAACCATCAAACAATAGAACAGTTCGAACTAGTTGAACAATCAGTTACCAAAACCATAATGTCCAGACTAGAAGAGAATAATATTCAGCCTACACCCATAAGAGCCGGAAGTACATTAATGATAGATGCAAAATGGAACACTTGTACCTTTCAAACAATGATAGATGCAAAATGGAACAACACTTGTACCTTTCAAACAACGGACGCATAGGGAGATGTTTGATGAAACTATTAGTGTGACAGAAGAGAGAAAGGGAAAGAGAGGGAATAACCACGTACCTTCACACTTAACTAGCCGAGTATCAATAGTCCAGAACTGAAAGTATAGAATGAGAGAATATGGTATTTGGCTATAATACTAAGATGAAGAGAGGGAAAAAGAGCAAGAAGAAATCAGTCAAGGCAACTGTATGGAAAAGAATGGGGATCAGTTAACACAGAAGACTCGAGTGAGGGGAAGAAGAAAAGAAGAGAAGAGGTTTGGCTAAAGCAAACTTATTTGAGGAGAGGAAGAAGAAACAAGGGTATTCGGCAATAGGTTGTAGAGGGAGGAAAAAAGTGTTTGGTCAAAAATTGAGCACAAAACACAACACAAGAATGCTCGAATAGTCAAGCAACATACGACGTTAACAAAGAAAAGCAAAGAAGCAATAGAAAACTATTTGGTAGAAAATGCAAAATGGAAAGAATAGACAAAATCGATAATTGAGAGAATAGCTAACTCAGCTGAAATTTCAGTACACCTACTAGCCAATTTCGACACCACTCTACCATTGTCAAATCCCACATAAACCTCCTAAAATAACTCCACCATTATTTTCTCAACCACCAAATTCAAACTCTACCCAACTAGTAGAGTTTCGGTCAACCTCAACTTCCCACATGGTGGAGCAGCAATGTAACACCACATACTCGTAACCCACGCCGGGCGGAGTACAAGGTATTACTTCACTTGATCTTATGCTTACGATCAATCTCAAGTCACCGAAATTCAGTCAAATTTTAAAACTTTTTCTATATCTACTTTAAACTTCTTATTATGGCCCTATGAGTCCCAAATCGATCATTGAAAACTAATCAGAACTATTCCAGGTCCCTAAACCAACTATGAAAAATTCATCCTTGAACAGGTCACATGCCCATTTGGAAGGGTAAAATGCCTATATGACCATCTTAACATGGTCATTCTGATGGCCCGTGTGGCTCACACGGCCTAGACACCTAGGGACATGCCCGTGTCTAATACCCGTGTGGAATTAAATTCTAATTCACACCTACAGGGGTTTTTACACGGCCGGGAGCATGCCCATGTCAATGGCCCGTGTCCCTCACACGGCCATCACACGCCCGTGTTCTAGACCGTTTTCTAGCCTATTTGCAAAAACTTGGACATTTTGTTTCTGACGTTAGCATCCCTAAAATGTCACACGACCATGGTACACGCCCGTGTACTAGGCCGTGTCCTCCACACGGTTGAGACACACCACCATGTCTCTACCTGTATGTTTAATACCATGCATACTAACTTGAAATTTTTATGTGCAGGGGACATACGGTTGAAATACACGCCCATGGGGCAGACCGTGCGTCACACATGGCCTAGACACACTCTCGTGTGTCTACCCGTGTGGAGAATATAAGGCTATTTACCAAGCCTCATTGCCACCCTTATATACCTAGTTCCATGCAAATACCAACCAATGCCAAGACAATACATCTTTTATAAATCAAAATAAGTGTTAGCCATCATTCAAGGCTTAATACAAAATGAAGGGTTCCAAACTCGAGTCATTGCAATTGGCCAATTCTCAAAGACAAAAAATGATAAATTCTAAGCCCTGTACATGCCATATTAAAAAATATAAATCCAATTATACCGGTTCTTCGACTGATAATGTGATCGATATCTCTTACTTCCGGCGATCCTTAAGCTAATCAGGCGGCACTGAAAGGAAATAAAAAGGAAAAGGAGTAAGCATTAAAGCTTAGTAAGTTGCATATAAGTAATATACAAAAACAATCACCATGCTCATGATACCAAGGTAGGCATAAGTATAACTTACTCATTGTCAACCATACAACCCATAAATCATGTATATAGAGTTTATATCTCATACGTACCAATTAGGTACCTGTACCACTCACAACACGGTTATACTTTTCTTCATTGAGATAAAATCACTACTCTGACTGTTGAACCATTCGGAACACTATCAGATATTCCATAAGCCTCAAACATGGGCAATTTACCAATGCCATGTCCCATACATGGCCTTACACTAGCTTTCACATATCTATGCCGACGCCATGTCCCAGACATGGTCTTACACTGACACATTTCGTAGCTGATGCATGTCCCAGACATGTCTTACACTGGCTTACGTCCCGAGGACGATGCATGTCCCAGACATATCTTACACTATATTCGTCTCAATGCCGATGCCATGTCCCAGACATGGTCTTACACTGGCTCTCATAATATGGTCGATGCATGTCCCAGACATGTCTTACACTAGCCTACAATAACCCATATGTCATGGCATGAATATCTGATATATTTCCTAGGTTCAAACGGGAACTCTGCTATCTCTATTATCATCATGCTTTCTCAATTCCAAAATCAAGCAATTCATGCTATGTTAATTTCAAGTATAATTCAGTACATACATTAACCATGTAGTTGTATTATTAATATACAACTTACCTCGGATTACAAAACATACACGACTAGTCGGTTTAGTTGACTTGCTTGGCTTTCCCCAGTCTTGGTTTGGAGTTGGAAATTCTTGATCTATATTAGAAAAATATACTCATTTAGTCACTAATCACAATCAGGTAATTAAAAATTTACACCTTCAGTAAAATGACCATTTTGCCCATAGACTTTGGCAAAATGACCATTTTACCCTTATGCTTGAAAATCAATTTTTATTGAATTTGTTTGCATCTTAAGCTTAACTAAACCCTTATAGAAACTCCAAATTCTGTCTATTTCACATGCTGATCACTTATTTTGCAACTTGTGCAAAATAGTCCCTTTAGGTGTTTTCATGCTAACACCTTTCACAAAAGTTGATTATAAGACAACTAAGACTCATTTTCTTCCATAAAAACTCAACAACCAACACAAATCCTTTCATGGGAAAACCCTAAACTTTTGATCATTTAGCAAGATAGCACCCTCATTTGAAAGCTCATATTTCAAGGGTCTCAAAAGTACAAAAATCATCAACAAAGGACATGAAAATCACTTAGTTGTGAGTGTTTCAAGTTGCTAAAAATTTTAAGCTCTCAAGCCCCCTAAAATGGATGATATTTTCATCTATGAAAGAAGAAAAATGATAGCTTTTCCTTTTTGTGTTATTAAAACTACAACTAGTCAAAATTGGTGACATAAGCTTCACCTAATTTTGACCTTCTCTCCATTTTTGTCTCCCATGGCCGGCCAAGCTAGTTTCTAAGGGTTTAATTACCCTTTAAAGATCCCCAATTTAGGTTCTCTAGCTATTTAACACATTTAGCTATCAATTTAGGACTTTTACACTTTATGCGATTTAGTTCTTTTTCACAGTCGGGCTCACAATTGTCAAAATTAACTCACCAAATTTTTAATGTACTAATATAAACATGCTATGACTCCAAAATAATAATAAAATAATTTTTCCACCTTTGGATTTGTGGTCTCAAGACCACTATTTTGACTAGGCCCTAAATTTTGATGTTATATTTCTCCCCCTTTACCATAAGTCATGTCCGAAAGAATCTCAACCTCTGTCCGTTCAATCACATGTGAAGGATTTGATCTATATCGATGTAGCATGGACACATGAAATACATCGTGAATCTTTTCCAATTTCGGCGGTAAATCCAATCGATAGGCAACTGGCCCTACTTTCTTCGTAATCACATAAGGTCCTATGAAACGAGGACTCAACTTGCCTTTTCTACCAAATCTGAGGATTTTCCTCCACTGAGATACTTTTAAAAATACCTTATCATCGACTTGAAACTCAATTTCCTTTCGTTTCAAATCCGCATTTGATTTTTGTCTATCTGAGGCAGTCTTCAAGTAGTCACGAATCACTTTAACTTTCTCTTCATTCCCATTGACTAAATCGACCTCGTGAATCTGACCCTCTTTAATCTCGGTCCAATATAAGGGCGTTCGACACTTTCACCCATATAATGCCTCATAAGGCGCCATTTTCAAACTTGTCTGATAACTGTTATTATAGGTGAATTCAACCAATGGTAGTTACTTTTCCCAACTACCTTGGAACTCAAGGACACAACACCATAACTTGTCCTCTAATATTTGAGTTACTCTCTCTGACTAACCGTCGGTTTGTGGATGGAAAGCTGTGCTAAAACTCAACTTTGTTCCAAGAGCCTCTTGTAACTTTTTCCAAAACCTTGAGGTAAATCTCGGGTCTCTGTCTAAAAAAATTGATATGGGCACCTTGTGTAGTCTCACAATCTTGGAAACATACAAGTTGGCTAACCTCTCAAGTGAGTTATCGATACCCATTGGTATGTAGTGTGCCGACTTTGTTAGCCTATCCATAATAACCTATACTGCATCTTTTTTTAGGGTTACTGGCAAACCTATTACAAAGTCGATAGTGATCCGATCCCACTTCAACTCGGGGACTATGATAGGCTGAAGTAGACCTAAAGGTACTTGGTGTTCAGCCTTCACTTGCTGACACATTAGGTACATAGACACAAACTCTGAAATGTCTCTTTTCATACCCAACTACCAATACATCTTATTAAGGTCATTGTACATTTTCACACTACCTGAGTGGACGGACAAACAACCACTATGTGCCTCTCGAAGAATCTTCTGAATAATCTCATTACCCATGGGTACGCAAACTCTATATTTGAACATTAAACATCCCTCGGAACTAATACGAAAATCTAATTCAATTCCCCATTCACACTGAGTCCTCTTGGCTTACAATTTCTCAGCACCTTTTTGAGCTTCTCAGATCCCTTAAAGAAATGTCAGTCTAGCTCTCAACTCTACTAGAACCGAACAATCATCAGAAAAAGCCAAATTGGCATTCATTGCCTTCAGCACAAATGGTAATTTTCTACTCAATGCATCGGTGACAACGTTTGCCTTTCCCAGATAGTAGTTGATAATCAATTCATAGTCTTTTATTAGCTCCAACCACTATCGTTGCCGTAGATTCAATTCGTTTTGAGTCATCAAGTACTTTAAGCTCTTGTGGCCGGTAAATACTTGGCATTTCTCTCCATACAAATGGTGTCTCCAAATTTTCAGTGCGAACACCATAGCAACTAATTCTAAATCATGCGTCAGGTATTTTTTCTCATGTGGCTTTAGTTATCTTGAAGAGTAAGCTATGACCTTACCTTCTTGCATAAGCATGTACACCAAACTATTTAAGGAGGCATCGCTATATACTACAAACTCCTTGCCTGACTCCATTTGCACTAACACTGGTGCTTCGGTCAACAAAGCTTTTAATTTTTCAAAACTCTGCTAACGCTTTTCTATCCATTCAAACTTGACATCCTTTTGTAGTAGTCTCATCATCAGCGTAGCTACCATAGAGAATTCGTTTACAAACCGTTTATAGTATTTGGCCAAACCCAAAAAACTTTGAACCTCTGTCATATTCTTCGGAGGTTTCCATTCAACAATAGCTGAGATCTTACTTGGGTCAACAAAGGCCCCATCTCCTGACACAAGATGTCCTAGAAAATCGACCTCCTTAAGCCAAAATTCACTTTTACCGAACTTGGCATACAATCTCTTGTCTCTCAAGATTTGCAACACAAATCTCAGATGCTCTGTGTGTTCGCTCTCATCACGCGAATAAATCAATATGTCATCGATAAAGACAACAATAAACTTATCCAAATAGGGCCTGAAAATGTGGTTCATCAGATCCATAAATACCACCAAGGCATTAATCAAACAAAACGCATAACAAGGAATTCATAATGCCCATATCTCGTCTAAAAAGTAGTCTTTGGTACATCTTGCTCTTTTACTCTCAACTGGTAGTACCCAGATCTTAGATCAATCTTGGAAAATATAGTGGCCCCCTTCAACTAATCAAACAGATCATCGATCCTTGGCAAAGGATATTTGTTCTTCACTGTTACCTTGTTGAGCTACCTATAGTCGATGCATAATCTCATTGATCCATCTTTCTTTTCATAAAGAGTACTAGGGCACCCCACGGTGAAAAACTCGGTCACGCAAAGCCCTTATTTGTTAGCTCTTGCAACTGTGCTTTCAACTCTTTTAACTTAGTTGGAGCCATCCTATACGGAGTAATCGAGATGGGTATCATACCGAGAACCAACTCAATTTCCCTCACTGGAGGTAATCTTGGTAATTCTTCCGGGAACATGTCTGTAAACTCACAAACCACTGGTACCGATTCAATCTTCAACTCAAACACTTGAGTATTCAACACAAAAGCTAGATAGGCCTCATATCATTTCCTCAAATATTTCTTAGTAGTTAAAGATGATATCACTACAGGCAGATTATCTAATCCATCTGGTCCCACTCGAAGAACATTCTTGCCTTTACATTTCAAATCAATAACCTTCCCTCCACAGTCCACTACAACACTATGAGAAGTCAACTAATCCATCCCAAGGATTAGTCAAATTCATTAAACGAAAATAACATCAAGTTAGCTGGAAAACAATGACCTCTAACTGTCAAAGGACAATTCTTACGCACTTTGTCCACTAATGCATATTTTCCTAAAGGATTAGACACTTTGATCACAAACTCAGTGGACTCTACTAGCATGCTCATACGAGGTACCAATTCCATACAAATACATGAGTAGGTAGATCTTGGGTCAATTAAAGAAACAACAATTATATCATGGATAGAAAAAGTACCCATAATCACATCGGGAGACTCTGCATCTTCCCGAGCTTGAATAGTAGAAGTCCTTACAGGCACTCTACCCTCAAACCTCACTGCAGCGTCTCTGGGTGCACCTCTGCTAGAAGCCCTGCTCTCTGAGTTCTTTTGTGGTCTACCCCTCAATGGAGTACTGCTTGCCTTTACTTCTTGCTTTCTCTCTCCCATCTTAAGGCAATCATGAATAAAGTGGTCTAATGATCCACACTTATAGCAACCCCTCTCATTTCCTCAGCACTCACCGAAATGATGCCTGCCACACTGTGAGCATTCTGGCCTATTTGGCTGAGCACTACCGACACTCATGATAGAAGCGGTCTGGGCTCTAGAAGTTGCGTTCTGGCGGTTCTTGTTTCTATTTGAAAACCCTACCGAAACATTCGATCGGGTAGCAAGCTCTTTTGATCTTTTAGACGAGGACTGGTATGATTTCCCCATTTGTCTCTTCTTTGAATGCCGCGACTCAATAGCTTCCTTTCTCCTTTCTTTTACTAACTCCTCAGCCTTGCACGCTCTCTCAAAAAGTACTACAAATTCTCTTATCTCTAAGATGCCAACAAACACTTGGATGTCTTCATTAAGTCCATCTTCAAACCTCTTACACATGGTAGCTTTAGTGGATATGCATTCCCGCGCATATTTGTTGAGTTTCACAAACTCACGTTCATACTCTATCACAGACTTATTACCTTGCTTCAACTCTAAAAATTCCTTCCTTTTTTGATCCATAAACCTCTGGCTAATATACTTTTTTCGGAACCCTTCTTGGAAAAATTCCCAAGTTACTCTTTCTCTCGGTACCGCAGACACGAGATTATTCCACCACTGATATGCCAAATCCCGTAAAAGTGACACTGCACACTTTATGCATTTTTTAGGTGTGCATGAAAATTCATCAAATACTCTGATGGCATTTTCTAGCCAAAATTCTGCTATTTCTGGATCATCTTTATGCTAGCCTGAAATTCTTCGGCCCCTTGTTTTCGGATCTTGTCTACCGGAGGCTTCTCTCTTCTAACATGTCCGCGCCTTGCAGAGCTACTAGGGCATACTGAGGAATCGGGAGAGGTAAGGGGTGGAGTGTTTGGGTTCTCACGAACGAACTCCGTGTACCAAGTATCCATCATCCAAAGGTAGGCTTCTTTAGCCCCTCCATCCTGGCCCATGGTTACGGGTTCACTCTCTATTGGCGCGGTCCCTTCGGTGGGAGCTGATGCATTACTTTCCATGTCATCTGTCGTGGCTCTATCAGGATCCATTCACTATATGTAAAAACATAATTTATAATCGTTAGAGATCATCACACTATCAGTATACAATTATGGCATGTATGGCTAGACTCGTACTCTCACTAGGTTAGTCTTAGAACTGACTAAACCATAACTTTGATACCACTAAATGTAACACCCCATACCCATAACCCATGCTGGGTGGAGTACAAGGCATTACCTCACTTGATCTCATGCTTACAATTAATCTCAAGTCACCAAGATTCGGTCAAATTTTAAATCTTTTTCTATATCTACTTTAAACTTCTTATTATGGGCCTACGAGTCCCAAATCGATCATTGAAAACTAATCAAAACCATTCCGAGTCCCTAAACCAACTATGAAAATTTTGTCCTTGAACAAGTCACACGCCCGTGTGGAAGGGTAACATGCCCGTGTGACCATTTTAACATGGTCGTGCTGATGGCCCGTGCGGCTCACACGGCCTAGGAACTTAGGGACACGCCCGTGTCCAATACCCGTGTGGAATTAAATTCTAATTCACACCTACAGGGGTTTTCACACGGCCTGACACACACCCGTGTTCTAGCCCGTGTGCAAAAGCCTAGAAATTCTATTTTTGACGTCAGCTTACCTAAAATGTCACACACTTGTGTACTAGGCGGTGTCCTCGACATGGCTGAGACACACAGCTGTGTCTCTGCCTGTGTGTTTAATACCATGTACACTGACTTGAAATTTTTACTTGCAGGAGACACACGGCCGAACTACACGCCCATAGGGCAGACCGTGTGTCAAACACAGCCTAGACACACTCTCGTGTGTCTACCCGTGTGGACAAGATAAGGCTATTTACCAAGCCTCATTGCCACCCTTATATACCTAGTTCCATGCAAATACCAACCAATAACAAGACAATACATCTTTTATAAATCAAAAAGAGTGTTAGCCATCATTCAAGGCTTAATACAAAATGAAGGGTTCCAAACTCGAGTCATTCTATTGGCCAATTCTCAAAGACACAAAATGATAAAGTCTAAGCCCTATACATGCCATATTCAAAATTATAAATCCAACTATACCGGTTCTTCAGCTGATAGTGTGATCGATATCTCTAACTTCCGGCGACCCTTGAGCTAATTAGGCGGCACTGAAAGGAAATGAAAAGGAAAGGGAGTAAGCATTAAAACTTTGTAAGTTGCATATAAGTAATATACAACAACAATCACCATGCTCATGACACCAAGGTAGGTATAAGTATAACTTCATCATTGCCGTCCGTACAACCCACAAATCATGTATATAGAGTTTATATGTCATACGTACCAATTAGGTACCTGTACCACTCGCAACATAGTTATACTTTTCTTGATTGAGCTAAACTCACTACTCTCAGCATTGAACCATTCAGAACACTATCGGATATTCTATAAGCCTCAAACATGGCAAGTTATCGATGCCATGTCCCAGACATGGTCTTACACTAGCTCTCACATATCTGTGTCGACGCCATGTCCCAAACATGGTCTTACACTGACACATTTCGTAGCCGATGCATGTCCTAGACATGTCTTACATTAGCTTACGTCCCAAGACCGATGCTTGTCCCAGACGTGTCTTACACTAGCACTCGTCTCAATGCTAATGCCATGTCCCAGACATGGTCTTACACTGGCTCTCACAGTTTGGCCGATGCATGTCCCAGACATGTCTTACACTGGCCCAAAATAGGCTATATGTCATGGCATGAATATCTGATTTATTTCCTAAGTTCAAACGGGAGCTCTGCTATCTCTATTACCATCATGCTTTCTAAATTCCAAAATCAAGCAATTCATGCTATGTTAATTTCAAGTATAATTCAGTACATGCATTAACCATTTAGTTGTATTATTCATATACAACTTACCTCGGATTACAAAATGTACACGACTAGTCGATTTAGTGGATTTGCTTGGCTTTCCCCAGGTCTTGGTTCGGAGTTTGAAATTCTTGATCTATATTAGCAAAATATACTCATTTAGTCACTAATCACAATCAGGCAATTGAAAATTCACACCTTCAGTAAAATGACCATTTTGCCCTTAGACTTTGGCAAAATAACAATTTTATCCCTATGCTCGAAAATCAATTTTAATCAAATTTCTTCTCATCTTAAGCTTAACTAAACCCTTTTTGCTCTTATAGCAACTCCAAATTCTCTCTATTCCACACACTTATAAATTATTTTGGAACTTGTGCAAAATAGTCCCTTTAGGTGTTTTCATGCTAACACATTTAACAAAAGTTGTTTATAAGACAACCATGACGCATTTTCTTCCATAAAAACTCAGCAATCAAAACAAATCCCTTCATGAAAAAACCCTAAAATCTTGATCATTTTTCAAGATAGCACCCTCATTTGAAAGCTCATGCTTCTAGGGTCTCAAAAGTACAAAAATCATCAACAAAGGGCATCAAAGTCACTTACTTGTGAGTGTTTCAAGTTGCTGAAATTTTTAAGCTCTCAAGCCCCCTACAATGGCTGATATTTTCAGCTAAGAAAGAAGAAAAATGATAGTTTCTCCATTTTTGTGTTATTAAAACTACAACTTGTCAAAATTGGTGACATACACTTTACCTCAAAATTGGTGACATACACTTTAACTAATTTTGACCTTCTCTCCAATTTTATCTTCCATGGCCGGCCAGGCTAGTGTCTAAGGGCCTAATTTCCCTTTAAAGACCCCCAATTTACGTTCTCTAGCTATTTAACACCTTGAGCTATCAATTTAGGACTTTTACACTTTATGCGATTTAGTTCTTTTTCACAATCGGGCTCACAACCGTCAAAATTAACTCACCAAATTTTTCATGTACTAATATAAACATGCTATGACTCCAAAATAATAATAAAATAATTTCTCCAACTTCAGATTTGTGGTGCCAAGGCCACTATTCTGACTAGGCCCTAAACCGGGTTGTTACAAGCAAAATAAACACACCTTGTGCGCAACAGGACTTAAACTCAAGACTTTTAGTAGGAATGATACGCCACTTACCTTTTGAGCAGTAGGCCTTTTCTGTCATGCAACACTTACATCAGTTTATAAGCCTACTAACTAAAAGAATGGCTTTATTACTTAAAATCAAAACTTTGTACAAGCCAAGGCTTGAACCAAAACTTCTCAGACACTCCCAGAACACTTAACCACTGAAGTAGATGCACCATTGTGTAACACAACACACAAAAGTAATTACTTAATAACTGGGGCATTACAATCAACACCCAAAATGAGAATTTGATAGTCTGAGGTGAATCTCTGATGATCTCCGATCCGTGCTAGTTTGGTGACACTATAAGACAAGGGAAAGAAAAGGGGAGTAAGCATTATAGCTTAGTAAGTTTCTTGTAACACCCCTT
This sequence comes from Gossypium arboreum, assembly GCF_025698485.1. Taxonomy (NCBI): domain Eukaryota; kingdom Viridiplantae; phylum Streptophyta; class Magnoliopsida; order Malvales; family Malvaceae; genus Gossypium; species Gossypium arboreum. Next base: position 32,076,323 of record NC_069073.1, read on the forward strand.
ACCTGTGTCCGACGCTGGGACAAGGTATGAGGCATTACCGAACTTAAAAATACACATACATGCAAAAACCTGGCCATAAAATTTCTTTTAATTCAAAACTTTTCAAACACATGCATTTCATCCCTTATTGTTACCCAAAATCCCTTATAGCCATTTGCACATCAAAATAAAAAATTATGGCATCATTTTAGTGATTAAACACACCTTAGTAAGACACATTCATAACATTGGCATGTCCTCTTACGTGTGATGCACCTACTCATAAAATACCAAGTCTAGATTCATTAACTCACATTCATAAGACCCGTTATTTTGGTGACTACTTTTACCACTCTGCTAAGGTACCAACTTACCCCTCGGGCACTCAGATTTAACCATCGTCATGTTGTTTTTATAACATACAATTACTACATAACTATGATCACCTCAAATGGTCATAGAGCATACATCCAACATACATGTCATATTACCAACCATGCATGGCAACCAAACATAGTCAAATGATAAACATTGGACATAACATGAATAGCTAGAGTTACAAATCATAATCAATATGAGCCACATATCATGGCCATATACATATAATTTAATATAAGCCAATACATTTGGATAAAATCATGATAACACATGCCATAAAACTAGATCCCTATACATGCCACTCACTTGAAAATTTCTAACATATGCTTCATTATCCCAAAGGTGGTGATTTGATAGTGTGATGCTGCCTTCGACAATCTCCAACCCCGAGCTAACCCGACAAAGCTAAAAGAAATGGAAAGGAGGGAGTAAGCTTCCCGCTTAGTAAGTCCATATAAAAATAATAAGCAATTTATCAATATGCTTCCACAAATTCTTACAACATGATCTCAAGGTAATACTCTCATAATTGTCTTTTTACCTATGTTTAGGTTGAGTTGTTTTCTCTAGTCATAGTCACTAAATTATTTATATTAGAAGCTACGAAACCCCAAATCAAGATAATAAAATTTTACCTGGAACTATACTCACATACCTTCTTAGCACAAATTTTTTAGAATTTTTGGTCTATCCAATAAGTACAGTTTATTCTTTAAAGTTACCCTTTTCTCACTGTCTGATAGTTACGACCCCTATTCATTAAAAATTAATTATCTTTCAATACGAGACTGGAATGATATTCTCGTCTATTTCTCTTGAAAATAGTCTCATCAAGGATTCTAAACATATAAATTATGACCAATAATTCTTTTTTTAAAATTTTCAATGATTTTCTCAAATCAGAATAGCGGATTTCGAAATCATTCTGACTCTGTCTCACAACAATTTAAATATTTCATAATATGAAACTCCTTTCCTTACACCGTTTCTTCTATGTGAAACTGGACTAATTAGGATTTAATTTCATATTTTATTCAGCCTATAACACAATTTTCAAAATTTTTGGTGGATTTTCAAAGTCGGACTGCTACTACTGTCCAAAATTGTTTTAGGGTAAACTAATGATACTAAGTTTATCACACCTTATTAATTCATTTTCACCACACTGGTAAAGATACATAGTTTTACATCATAAGTATAGACCTATAATCACAAAGTCATCACAAAATCATTCCCATAGGGATGAATTACCTATTTACATCTTCACCCAATGTGCATCATAAACCGAAATCATTTCTCATGAGCTTGGCATACATACCTGTTACTCAACATGCTCATATTCATTCCTTACTAATCATAGAACTTGAATTGAATTCACATCTCATCAATTTCATGTAAGTACATGTACCACTCATCACATGGTCATAAGTTCTCTCATTTCGCTATAAACCGTAAATCTCCCATTGAACCATTTGGAAAACTACAGGATATTCAATAGCCCTAAACATGTGATAAGATGCCGATGCCATGTCCCAAATATGGTCTTACACTGGCTAACACACCAAAGTCGATGCCATGTCCCAAACAAGTCTTACACTAACTTTCATATATCGAGGCCGATGCCATGTCCCAGACAAGTCTTACACTGGATTTCATCTATTGGTGTCGATGCCATGTCCCAAACAGTCTTACACTGACACACAATAAGCTGACGCCATGTCCCAGATAGGTCTTACACTAGCTTGTATATCTCGAGGCCGATGCATGTCCCAGACATGTCTTACACTGGCTCTCATAATGTGGCCAATGCTTGTCCCAGACATGTCTTACACTAGCACACATATCACCTAATGTCATGGCATGAATATCCAAATCTATTCCTAATGTTCAACCGAGAGTCTTTATTACATTAATTTCTCAACATGCATACTCATATTCACCATCAAAATAATTTATGCAATATAAATTCAATCACACATCATAACAATATAGTTGCATTATTAACATACAACTTACTTGTTTCTATGGAATATCATATTCCATCAAATTTCTAATGTATTCTATCTTCAGATGAATGTTCTTAACATTCGGCATCACTTTCTCAATATCATCAACATATAATTCAATATAACCAAACCAAGATAGATTTCAAGTATATTAACAATAACATGGATAACATGCTTATTTAGACACACGGACTTACCTCGAATGCAATTTCGGCTAATTATTCTATTTTAGTCCATAACCTCGTACTTTCCAATTTAAGCCCAAATCTCGATTTTTTTGATCTAACATGATGAAATTAACTTATGTAATCATTACATTAATTAAAATAGTCTATAATTCACAATTTGACAAAATAACCGTTTTGCCCTTAGACTTTACAAAAATTATGATTTTGCCCTTAGATCGTAAATCAATTGTTATCGAATCTCCTCCTTTAACAAGCCGAACCAAATTATTTTTATAACTATAGCAACTCACAATTTCAATTACTTCACACATTTACAACTTATTTTACAACTTTACAAAATAACCCTTTTTAGTTGTTTTCACGCAAACTTCTTTCACAAAAGTTGTTTATTAGACAACCAAGACTCAATTTCTTTCACAAAAATTCAGCAAACCACATGAATAGTCTCATGGAAAAACCCTATAATTTCAACCATTTTGCAAAATAGTCCTCTCATTAGCTAGATTATGCTACAAGGGTATTAAAAGTACAAAAATTATCAAGAAAGGCCATCAAAATCACTTACTTGCAAGGGTGGAGACTGGCTGATATTTTTGAGCTTTCAAAACCCCCTCTTTGCTGGTATTTTCGATGGATGAAGAAGAAAGATGAAAAGATGACAACTTTTTCCTTTATGTCTTGTTTTAATACCAAATAACTCACCTAATACCCACCAATTTTGACTTTTCAATTTCTTTATCTCTATGGTCGGCCAACTATTTTCCTAAAGGTCTATTTGCTCTTTAAAGACCCCTATTTATGCTTCTCTAGCTATTTAACACATTTTGCTTGCAAAAAAAAACTTTTGCCGTTAATGCGATTTAGTCCTTTTTCTCAATTAAACTCACAATTGCTAAAATTAATTCACTAAAATTTTCATGTACTTATATAATCATGTTATGCTTCTTTACGGACTTTCATCCTTGAAAGTCTTACAAATAAAAAAATGAGGTGGTAATCGCATAGGCTCTGTAACACCCCAAACTCGGCCCAGACGTTAGTGCCGGATCTGACATGCCACATCGAATCGTTCAAAACATTTCAGGTTGTTGTTCTAGAAAAACTTACTTAGTGTTTTAAAAGATAATTTCAATGCAGGTTAAAGTGAATGGAAGCTGCGCACCAGGTAGGAAACCAGAAAAGAGGAGGTGAGTCCCTCGGACTGCTTAAGTACCAAGCTCCCTTCGGATCCAATCCTATACATGCACACCGCCGTTACCACACTTTAACGTCGTGTATATTTCCAGGAAACCAATTTGATTAAGTCCTTTTTAGGAAAAGTGATTAATTTTGGAAAAATATTCTCATTGTGGAAGCTTTACTTGTTGTCGTGTTATTTTGAAATCAATTATCGTTTTTGAAAACGCTCCCTAATGCTATCCAAATTCAATAGTTAAATATAAGTGATACCTATCTTAATAAAACATATAAAACCCATTAAAGAAAATAATTAAGCGGCCTTATTACATTTTAAAAACCCAAAACCGTAAACGTAAATAAAAAAAATGTCCAATTCACCAGAATAAAATCAACTTGCAGAACGTGTGGCCACTCTGAATCCCTTACAGCTCCAAGCCCACTATGGTTGGGGATTACCTGCGTGGATGAAAAATAAATGGGTGAGTTTGGGGAAACTCAGAGTGTAAATTAACCCAACCATAGCCTATATCGGTTTAAACCACAGAGAACTGAATAAGTTGGCCTTAGCCTGCAATGTAAGTCAAAATAAAGCCCATAGACCCATAATGTAATGTAAGATATTACATGTCTATACAAAACCCAACCCATATCCAACCACATGCACCCCCATACCAACCTTTCACCATGTGGGGAGACTACTCGACCCACCCAACTGCTACACGCCACAGAAATATCCAGCATGGCTACCAGAACAGATAATGTGACAGGGTCACCAAAACAGATAATTGTGGCAGAGCCACCAGAACAGATATATGTGGCAGAGCTACCAGATCAGATAAATGTGGCATAGCCACCAGGACACTTCCTCCATAATATAACCCGTGTCCCTATGCAGCAGATATAAAAACATGCCATACATCATACAGAATTAAATTATCATGCTTTTCAGTCAAAAGTAACCCTAGGGGTATAATGGTAATTTTGCACCTACGGGTGTATCAGTAATTTCCATATGTAGGGGTATTCAAGATCTTTAACTATTCTTCGAGTTTTCATGCATAGCATATCCATTTTCATACGACCAGAAACACTTACCGCATTTTCTTACCGAATTGGGCCCGTTGGCCCATTAACCCATTTTCGGCCCGTTAAGCCCAAAATATCATTAATGCACGAAATTGCACGTACTGTAGTTTTATCACTTTAGATTACCAAAAATATTAACCCACTTATCTTACGAGCATTCACACACTCGCAAGTTCCCAAAACACCGACTTTTCGGCATTTCGACTTTTCGGCTTTTGTCGATCTAGTCTATGAGAGTGTGTCAGTTACACACCTTTTTGTGATGATTCATTGACGAGATCCACATACGAACTACCTACAATTATATTACTACCACGTTAATCTAACTACTGAAATGAACTACATATCAACCCCTTACCCTATTCAGCCAATAACACCTTAGGCACTAGCAATCCTACCTTTGCCGGAATTAGCGACTAGATTTAGATCCCGTTGTTCCCCTTGTCCAAGCCCTTGATCAGCAGCCTCTAGATCACACTATCATCAAGATAAAACAGTTATCACAACCCCTTAGGGCTATAAGTCCAAAACGATAGCCTCCCTAACCTTTAGGGATTTCGGCTTTTTCTAAAATACGAAATAAAGACTAGGTTGAAAAGACTTACCACCGATTCCTTCAGTCAACAATACCTCTTAATCCCCACTCGATTCTGATGCAGTTCTAAACCCTCAAATCATAGCAAAAGTCGAGCCTTCAGTGATCTCAATATTCGGCTAAGTCCCTGGAGTGTGGAGTTTTCGATATTTTTCCCTTGCAACAGTGTAACGAAAGATGAAACAGGAGGGTTTTGCTGTGGTCTTGCTGACAGAAGCTTGAGGTTTAGAGAACTAAAGAATCGGTCAAGATTGATCAAAAAAGATGAGAGAATTGGCTAGGAGAAATCAGCATAGAAGGAAATATGGCTTTCGAGATTTCGGCTTTTCTTATGGCAAATGGCTATGAAGGTTTAGGATCGTCTGAAGAAAAGATGGAGATGAACAGGAGGATAGAAAGATTCGGCTATAGAGAAAAGAAGAAAAAAAAAATTTGATGGAGAGAGGAGAAAAAGAAAAGAAGAGGAGAATAGTCAGGAAATGGCACAACTTACCCCTAGTGCCGAATTTATACTGGCACTTAACCTAGCTGAAATTTGCCCCCCTAAAGCACCCCTTGGCCGGCCAACTCCTGCTCCTCAAGAGTCCACCATTTGGCCAACACCGTTCTCCCTAATCAGCTCCTAAATCCTCTCCCTTATCAGCTCCTAAATCCTCTCCCTTATCAGCTCCTAAATCCTCTCCCTTATCAGCTCCCAAATCTTCTCCTGACAACCTTTCACTTCAGTTCCACTACTTACCTTTTCTGTACATAAAAATTAATATCACTAATTTGCTTACCTTGCGACTCGAACCTTAGCTCACCTTGGTCATCCATAGGCCACCTCTAAAGTCCCCAAGTGGTGTCATATGCCAACTTACCACAGGCTTCCTTGTGTTTTATTTTACCCAGTTAATACTTAAAAGCCTAGCTAACCAGAACCTTTTTTCCCTATGGATTAAAATCACTTAAAATTACCGGGTTTTAGCTTAAGCTTGGGCCTTCTAGAGGCCCACTAACATAATTGAACCTACGCAAAGCAGTCAAAACAGATAAATTTTAAAATTCATTGAAAACCACAGAAATCCCGAAAATCCCGAAGATTGGGGCGTTACAACTCTACCCTCCTTAAAGAAATTTCGTCCTCGAAATTTTACCTGATTCAAACAGATGAGGGTATTGCTGTTGCATCGCCTCTTCTGGCTCCCACGTAGCTTCCTTTCTGCCATGATTACGCCAAAGCACTTTCACTAATGGGACAGATTTCCTTCTGAGAACCTTAACATCTCGTGCCAATATCTGCACAAGCTCCTCCTTAAAGGTCAAATCAGTCTGAATATCAATTTCTACAACTGGCACGGCAAGAGCAGGGTCAGAACGATAACGCCTTAACATGGAGACGTGAAAAACATCGTGAATCCTGTCTAGCTCTGGAGGCAATTCCAATTGATAAGCCATTGGGCCTACTCGTTTCAAAACCCGATAAGGCCCAATGAACCGCGGACTCAGCTTGCCCTTCTTACCAAACCTTAATATCCTCTTCCAAGGAGATGTGACATCCCTAAAGTGACCCTAGTCGGAAAGCAGTTTCGGGACCACTAAACCGAGTCATAAAAATAATTAATTGTTATATTCTATGCTTACTATGTGTGTGCATGCATATGTGGAAGTTTCATTCTCTAATTTTACCAATTTTATGAGAAATTATTAAATAGGGATCAATGTGAAACATGGTGAAATATGATAGGCTAATTTTAAATGGCTTATTAGTGCATGTTAACACAAAGGTGGAGTTGCATGTCAAATAACCCATTTCCTAAGGTTAGTGGCCGGCCATGACATGATGATGGGCAAAGAAAACATGTCCTAGACATGTTGGCCTAGTGCATTATGGAAGGAAAATAAAGAAATGAAAAAAAAGGAAAATGATGATAGCAAAAAAAGTGTGTGGATGTCTCCCCCATTTTGCCGTGAAGTGAACATAGAAAAACAAAAAAAAGTGTTCATCTTTGAACATGCTTGGCCAAATTGAAGAAGAAAGCAAGAGAAGGTTTGGTCACCCTTGAGCTTGAATTAAGGTAAGTGAGTTCATGTTGGTTCTTGAAAGGTTAGCATACTTTAAGCTAGCTACTAAAATTTCCTACTTAGCCATGTCAAAATCTTGGTTGTGTGGTAATATTGGGTAATCGGCCATGGAAGAAATTGAGGAAAATGATTGTTGTCTTTGTGTTGTAATGAATATTTGTGGATGGGTGAAGTTTGAGTTAGTTAAGTGTTCATGTAGATGGTTTGGGTGATAAGGAAAAATCGGCTTGTGTGTGTATGGATAGTTGCTTAATGTGTGTATAGTCAAAGAAGAAATTCTTAAAGTGTCTAGTTAATTGATGTTGGGTAAATGATGTGTAAATTATTTAAAATAAAATAATTGTATGAGTATTAAGGATGGTACATGAATTCGCCTTAGAAGAAATTTTAGTATAATATGCTTGGATGTTAATAGGTTATTGCTTTAATGACCGAGTGTGTCAAGGGATAATGCATGGACTAATTGATTAATATGTGTTAAGGGAAAGTGAATAAATGTCTATTTGATAAGCTATATATATATTCGCTATGAAGGCTGAAGGTTAAGTCATAGAGATTTTGGTGATATTCATATTCGGTCATAAGGGTTATATGCGTAACTTGGCTATGTGGGTTACGAGTTAAGGTAAATTGCTTATTTGATATGGGTATTCAGCCATAAGCTAGCATGATGGGACTTTAATAAGATAAATTTGTTTGAATTAGCCCAAGAGCTTAGAGGATCGAAGTTGGACAAGGGGAAAGAAAAAGTAATTGAATAGCCGTTGAAGACATTCGACAACATCCGAGGTAAGTCATTAAGCATATATTTGGTATTGATTTAAATGATCATAATATCTATGCAATTGTGTTTAATGAGATGATATGTAAATGAAAATGTATGTGTATGGAATGATGACATTGTTGAATGTATAAAGGTAGTAAAATGCGAGAGCGTTTGGTCTCGGCACTAAGTGTGCGGGCAATAAGCGGGCATGGTGACAAGATTGGCACTAAGTATGCAAGCTTGAAAAGTATGGCACTAAGTGTGCAAGCTTGAAAAGTATGGCACTAAGTGTGCGAATTTAAATTATACTGCACTATGTGTGCGAGCTTAAATCACATGGCACTAAGTGTGCGTGATCGATTATTAAGCACTACGTGTGCGAATTTAATTAATATATATGTTCGATCGGTTACTCATATGGAGGGTGTGACCTTATCGAGTTGATCATGGACAGCGGAAAGGGTAAGTACCTTGAGCTCACGGCGAATAGGCGCTATGTTCATGCTCGGGGTTGAGTTGGTAAGTTTTAAATCTATGTGATGATTTAAATTGCATTCCCGTAAATAAGGTATCGTGGAATAGATGAAAGTTCATTTGATTGCATGATTGTTGCGGAAATGAGATGATGTATGGAAATGCCTCAATTATCCTATTAAATAGAATATGAAATGTGAATGTATGACTTGGTATGAGATCGAACCGATAGGCCTAAGGAATCCATGGTATAGCGGTATGGATGGAGTACTTAGCCTCGTTTTCATTGTTTCGTTTAGTGATAATTTGGTTAAAGGATGGTTGTGAAATGCTTATGACTTACTGAGTTATATACTCACTCGGTGTTTTCTTGTCACCCATTTTAGGTCTCTTGGACTCGTCTCTTTTTGTGTGCTCGGAACCGTTGTCGAAGTCATCACACCGGCAAGCAATCTTTGGTATTGTCTTCTTAGTCGATCTAGGAGAACATTTGGCATGTATAGGCTATTTTGTTTTGTTGAAATTTGGGTTGTAAACTTTAGCCATGCGAAAATGGCCCATATGGTTGGTTGGATTTGGTTCCAAAACACTTATTCATGAGTCTTAAAATCTTAATTTTGATAAGGTGGTCATAATTTGTGATATGAATGATGGATGATTAGTTGGGTCATGGAGGAATTATGAAATAGGCATTGTTTGCCTTAGTAACAGATGCTGACAGCAGCAGTGATGTGAGATTGAAAAATCACTAAAAATAGTATAAGTAGAATTAAATAGTGAATAAATTATGAAATTGAACCCTGATGAATCTACTTTCATATGGAAGAAACGAAACGGTCATATGAGTCGGATTTTAAGAGATATTCAGGTTTTCGCGAAACAGGGCCAGAACTGTTTCTGGATCCCCTGTTCCGACTTTGAAAATTCACTATAAATTAATCAGAGAGAATTAGAATTCATGCTCTATATATACAGATTTCTTTGTGAGTCTAGTTTCTTTAGAAACAAACGGCATAAGGGTTGGAGCCCTGTACAGAAAGATATCCAAGACATAATGCGCAAAGGTCAGTGTAGTTGAACCCTGAAACAGGGTGATTTTAACTAATAAACTGTACTAATTGGCTCAACCAAAAATTCTAGAAATAAATCCATGGATGGATATATGAGTCTAAATTCGGGGAAAATTTTCGGAACTGGTTTTCGAGTCCTGGAACTCGAGATATGATTTTTAAGGTAACAGTGACGCAGTCAGCCAGCTTGTCTGGAAACGTTAAAATGGTCTGTGTGACAAGTGAATTTAGTCTGTGAACCCCTCGTGTCCGACTCCCATGCATTTATATCGGCACGGGTGTTACATTTTATTGGTACCAGAGCTATGGTTTAGTCGGTTCTAGGACTACCATAGCGCGTGTGAGTTTAGCTATACATGCCAAATTGTTAGTGCTTAATAATGTGATGACTTCGGACGGTTGAAATTTTGTTTTGGTTAGCAAATGGAACCCGGGGTAGAGAGACCCTTAGCGGATGACGTTGAAAGTGTAGCGGCTGCTCCTGCACAAGGGACACCGCCTGTTGAGCCTCAGTCATCTGCGGATAATCAAGGTGAAGGGGCGAAACAAGCCTTCTTCACCATGATGAATGAGTGGGTCGCGCAATATGCCCGAACCAATCCGGCTGTCCAACCATTCCCGAATTTAAATACCCCACCCCAAGAGCCCGTAATGCCATCAGTTACTGATCCTGTGAGGCTGAGTAAACCACCTGTGGACTTGATTAGGAAGCGGGCCGAGGAGTTCAAGGCCATAGTTCTTGGCGATGCCGAAAAGTGAGTTCGCTTGATAATACCATTCGGTGTTTGATGAACTGTCATGCACACCAAGAATGTCTTAAGTGTGCTATATCCTTGTTGCGAGACTCAGCCTATTATTGGTGGAGGACCTTGATTTCCATAGTCCCAAAGGAACAAGTTACTTGGGATTTCTTTCAATCGAGTTTCAAAGAAATATATTAGTCAACGGTTCATCGATCAAAAGCGCAAAGAATTCTTGGAACTCAAGCAAGGCCGTATGATAGTATCTGAATCTGAACATGAGTTCGTAAGACTTAGTCGGTATGCTCTGGAGTGTGTGGTGATGAGGTTGCTATGTGCAAAAGATTTGAAGAAGGATTGAATGAAGATTTAAAGGCTGCTGGTGGGTATTTTGGAGATAAAGGAATTTGTAACACTAGTTGAACGAGCCTGTAAGGCGTAAGAACTTGGAAAGGAGAAGAAGAAGGCTGAATTTGAAGCTAAAGACCGTCAGTAAGAGATTGACGGGTAAAGCTCCATTTTCTACTGTAAAGAAGTTCAGGAGGACACAAATAAGTCAAGGACGATTGCGGGAGTTTCCATTGAGAGCACGACCATCGATGGACTCACGAGCTACTTGGTTGCTAGTGTGGGCAATAATCGTCAAGAAAAGCCGAATGCCCCCAATGTGGAAGACGACACATGGGTGAATGTTAGGTAAGTCGCTAATGTGCTTTATTACGGATGTGGTTCAAGGACTACTTCATTAGAGATTGCACGAGCCGGATGAGAAAAATAAGATGCAAGGTGCAAGACCTAGTGGAACGACGGCTAGAGGTAGACCCCGAGAATTTCAGGAGGTAGGGTGGTAATCGAGAGGGCCTCGATACGGTGGTTCGATCCGAGACTCGTGCTCTCGCTAGAGCATATGCCATCCGCTGCGAGAGGAGGCATCCTCCCCGACGTTATCACCGGTACTTTCACTCTCTTTGATACTAGTGTGATTGCATTGATTGACCCGGCTCTACTCATTCATACGTATGTGAAACCTTAGCATCCAAGAAGACTCTACCGTTGAGTCTCTCGAGTTAAATAATTCGAGTGTCAAACCCTTTGGGTCGATACGTACTCATTGATAAAGTGTGCAAGAGATGCCCCCTAATAATTCGAGAATCCTGTTTTCCGGCTGATCTGATGCTTTTACCATTTGACGAATTTGATGTCATTCTTGGTATGGATTGGCTGACCGTACATGAGGCAGTGGTGAACTGCAAAAAGAAAACCATTGATTGAGGAGTGCAAATAATGAGATAGTCCGAGTTGAGTCTACCTATTTAAAGGGAGCGTCAGTGATAATATCTTCAATGACCGCTCAGAAACATGTGAAAAAGGGGTGCGAAACATACCTTACGTATGTGCTTGATAGCAAAGAGACGGAAAGGAAACTTGAATCGGTACCAGTGGTCTGTGAGTATTCAGATGTTTTTCCTGAGGAGTTACCGGGATTGCCACCGGTTCGAGAAGTGGAATTTGGCATCAAAGTTGTACCTGGTACTACGCCGATCTCAATAGCCTCGTATCGTATGGCATTAACGGAATTAAAGGAATTGAAGGTTCAATTGCAAGAATTGACGGATAGAGGTTTCGCACGACCGAAGTTTTTCTCCATGGGCGCACTCAAAGATTGTTTGTGAAGAAGAAGGATGGAACTATGAGATTGTGCATCGACTATCGTCGGTTGAATAAAGTGACGATAAAGAACAAATATCCGTTGCCACGAATTGACGATTTGTTTGATCAATTAAAGGGAGTCTCAGTGTTTTCAAAGATAGATTTGAGGTCGGGGTACTATCGGTTGAGGGTCCGAGAATCGACATACCCAAAACTGCTTTTAGAACGAGGTACGGTCACTACGAATTCTTAGTGATGCCGTTTGGGCTCACTAATGCCCTTCGGTATTTATGGATGTAATGAATAGAATTTTCAGGCCATACTTGGATCGGTTCGTAGTTGTATTTATCGATGACATTTTGGTCTATTCGAGAGATGAAACTGAACATCTTTGAACACCGAGGCTAGTGTTGCAAATCTTACGAGATAAGCAGTTATACGTAAAGTTCAGTAAATGTAAATTTTGGTTGAGAGAGGTTAGCTTTTTGGGGCACGTGGTGTGCGCATCGGGTGTCAGAGTGGACCCGAACAAAATTTCAGCCATAGTTGATTGGAAACCACCAAGGAATATTACGAAGTTAGGAGCTTTTGGGGCTTGCGGATACTATCATTGTTTGTAAAGGGCTTTTCGATGATAGTCGCACCGATGACGAAACTACTCCAAAAAGATGTTAAGTTGAATGGTGGAATTTGTCAAGAAAGTTTCGATCGACTAAAAACCTGCTTAACCGAGGCCCCAAGATTAGTACAAAGTGAGTCCAGTAAAGAGTTTGTCATATCTGATGACGCATCCTTGCTTGGGTTAGGTTGTGTGTTGATGCAAGAAGGTCGAGTTGTGGCTTACGCGTCGAGACAACTAAAGCCACATGAGAGAAACTATTTGACCCATGACCTTGAACTAGCGACCATAGTGTTCGCCTTGAAAATATGGCGACATTACTTGTTTGGAGAAATGTGTCATATTTATTCGGACCACAAAAGTCTTAAATATTTGATGACTCGAAGAGATCTAAATCTGCGACAAAGATGTTGGCTTGAGTTGTTGAAAGATTATGAACTTGTCATTGATTATCACCAGGGAAAGGTCAACGTGGTGGTTGATACTTTAAGTCGTAAAGCACTGTTTGCTTTGAGAGCGATGGATGCTCACCTATCCGTTTCACCCGATGAGGTGCTAGTAGTTGAATTAGAGGCCAAACCGTCATTGATTCATCAAATATTTGAATCTCAAAAGGTCGACGCTGAATTGGTCGCTAAACGAGATGAATGTGTTTCGAATGAGGAATCGGAATTTCAGATTGATGACAATGATTGCTTGACATTCAAGGGTCGATTATGTATTCCAAGGAATTCGGAACTTGTTTCGATGATTTTGAACGAGGCTCACAGTAGTCGAATGTCAGTCCACCCGGGGTAGTACTAAAATGTACAATGACCTGAAACGTCAATTTTGGTGGCCCGTTATGAAACAGGACATTTTAATTTGTTTCAAAGTGTTTGATATGTCAACAAGTGAAAGCGGAACATCAAGTGCCATCGGGATTACTTCAGCCAATCATGATACCCGAATGGAAATGGGATCGAGTAACAATGGACTTTGTGTCTGGGTTACCATTGACTCAGAATAAGAAAGACTCGGTTTGGGTCATTGTTGATAGACTGACCAAGTCTGCTCATTTTATCCCTGTCCGCACGGATTTTTTTGCTCGATAAATTGGCAGAATTATACATCTCCCAAATTGTTCGATTGCATGGGGTGCCTATTTCTATCGTGTCGGATAGAGACCCAAGATTTACATCGCGATTTTGGAAGAAATTGCAAGAGGCTTTGGGTACCAAGCTGCATTTTAGCACTGCTTTTCACCCCCAAACCAATGGTCAATCCGAACGGATAATTCAAATACTCGAGGATATGTTGAGATGTTGCATCCTTGAGTTTAGTGGTTCATGGGAACGGTATTTACCTTTGGTTGAATTCGCTTACAACAATAGCTTTCAATCAAGTATTAAGATGGCGCCTTACGAGGCTTTATACGGTCGTAAATGCCGTACCCCATTATTCTGGACTGAACTTAGTGAAAGTAAAATCTTCGGGGTTGATTTGATTAAGGATGCCGAGCAGAAAGTTCGAGTAATTCGTGAAAGTTTGAAAGCTGCTTCGGATCGCCAAAAGTCGTATGCGGATTTGAAAAGAAAAGACATTGAATATCAGGTTGGGGACAATGTATTTCTCAAAGTTTCACCCTGGAAGAAGGTGCTTAGATTTGGTCGTAAGGGCAAATTGGGTCCAAGGTTCATCGGGCCGTATGAAGTATCCGAACGAGTCAGACCAGTCGCATATCGATTAATCCTGCCCCCTGAGCTCGAAAAGATTCACAACGTTTTCCATGTCTCGATGCTTCGACGATATAGATCCGACCTGTCGCACGTAATCACTCCATCTGAGATTGAGATTTAGCCTAATTTGAGTTATGAAGAAGAGCCGGTTCGTATTCTGATGCATGAAGTAAAAGAGTTGCGAAATAAGAAAATCCCATTAGTGAAGGTGTTGTGGCATAAACACGGAATTGAAGAAGCCACTTGGGAACCCGAGAACTCTATGAAAGAGCGATACCCAAACCTATTTATCAGTAAGATTTTCGGGGACGAAAATTTCTTAAGTGGGGGAGAGTTGTGACATCCCTAAAGTGACCCTAGTCGGAAAGCAGTTTCGGGACCACTAAACCGAGTCATAAAAATAATTAATTGTTATATTCTATGCTTACTATGTGTGTGCATGCATATGTGGAAGTTTCATTCTCTAATTTTACCAATTTTATGAGAAATTATTAAATAGGGATCAATGTGAAACATGGTGAAATATGATAGGCTAATTTTAAATGGCTTATTAGTGCATGTTAACACAAAGGTGGAGTTGCATGTCAAATAACCCATTTCCTAAGGTTAGTGGCCGGCCATGACATGATGATGGGCAAAGAAAACATGTCCTAGACATGTTGGCCTAGTGCATTATGGAAGGAAAATAAAGAAATGAAAAAAAAGGAAAATGATGATAGCAAAAAAAGTGTGTGGATGTCTCCCCCATTTTGCCGTGAAGTGAACATAGAAAAACAAAAAAAGTGTTCATCTTTGAACATGCTTGGCCAAATTGAAGAAGAAAGCAAGAGAAGGTTTGGTCACCCTTGAGCTTGAATTAAGGTAAGTGAGTTCATGTTGGTTCTTGAAAGGTTAGCATACTTTAAGCTAGCTACTAAAATTTCCTACTTAGCCATGTCAAAATCTTGGTTGTGTGGTAATATTGGGTAATCGGCCATGGAAGAAATTGAGGAAAATGATTGTTGTCTTTGTGTTGTAATGAATATTTGTGGATGGGTGAAGTTTGAGTTAGTTAAGTGTTCATGTAGATGGTTTGGGTGATAAGGAAAAATCGCTTGTGTGTGTATGGATAGTTGCCGAATGTGTGTATAGTCAAAGAAGAAATTCTTAAAGTGTCTAGTTAATTGATGTTGGGTAAATGATGTGTAAATTATTTAAAATAAAATAATTGTATGAGTATTAAGGATGGTACATGAATTCGCCTTAGAAGAAATTTTAGTATAATATGCTTGGATGTTAATAGGTTATTGCTTTAATGACCGAGTGTGTCAAGGGATAATGCATGGACTAATTGATTAATATGTGTTAAGGAAAGTGAATAAATGTCTATTTGATAAGCTATATATATATTCGGCTATGAAGGCTGAAGGTTAAGTCATAGAGATTTTGGTGATATTCATATTCGGTCATAAGGGTTATATCGTAACTTGGCTATGTGGGTTACTGAGTTAAGGTAAATTGCTTATTTGATATGGGTATTCAGCCATAAGCTAGCATGATGGGACTTTAATAAGATAAATTTGTTTGAATTAGCCCAAGAGCTTAGAGGATCGAAGTTGGACAAGGGAAAGAAAAAGTAATTGAATAGCCGTTGAAGACATTCGACAACATCCGAGGTAAGTCATTAAGCATATATTTGGTATTGATTTAAATGATCATAATATCTATGCAATTGTGTTTAATGAGATGATATGTAAATGAAAATGTATGTGTATGGAATGATGACATTGTTGAATGTATAAAGGTAGTAAAATGCGAGAGCGTTTGGTCTCGGCACTAAGTGTGCGGGCAATAAACGGGCATGGTGACAAGATTGGCACTAAGTATGCAAGCTTGAAAAGTATGGCACTAAGTGTGCAAGCTTGAAAAGTATGGCACTAAGTGTGCGAATTTAAATTATACGGCACTATGTAATGCGAGCTTAAATCACATGGCACTAAGTGTGCGTGATCGATTATTAAGCACTACGTGTGCGAATTTAATTAATATATATGTTCGATCGGTTACTCATATGGAGGGTGTGACCTTATCGAGTTGATCATGGACAGCGGAAAGGGTAAGTACCTTGAGCTCACGGCGAATAGGCGCTATGTTCATGCTCGGGGTTGAGTTGGTAAGTTTTAAATCTATGTGATGATTTAAATTGCATTCCCGTAAATAAGGTATCGTGGAATAGATGAAAGTTCATTTGATTGCATGATTGTTGCGGAAATGAGATGATGTATGGAAATGCCTCAATTATCCTATTAAATAGAATATGAAATGTGAATGTATGACTTGGTATGAGATCGAACCGATAGGCCTAAGGAATCCATGGTATAGCGGTATGGATGGAGTACTTAGCCTCGTTTTCATTGTTTCGTTTAGTGATAATTTGGTTAAAGGATGGTTGTGAAATGCTTATGACTTCTTGAGTTATATACTCACTCGGTGTTTTCTTGTCACCCATTTTAGGTCTCTTGGACTCGTCTCTTTTTGTGTGCTCGAACCGTTGTCAAGTCATCACACGGCAAGCAATCTTTGGTATTGTCTTCTTAGTCGATCTAGGAGAACATTTGGCATGTATAGGCTATTTTGTTTTGTTGAAATTTGGGTTGTAAACTTTAGCCATGCGAAAATGGCCCATATGGTTGGTTGGATTTGGTTCCAAAACACTTATTCATGAGTCTTAAAAATCTTAATTTTGATAAGGTGGTCATAATTTGTGATATGAATGATGGATGATTAGTTGGGTCATGGAGGAATTATGAAATAGGCATTGTTTGCCTTAGTAACAGATGCTGACAGCAGCAGTGATGTGAGATTGAAAATCACTAAAAATAGTAGAAGTAGAATTAAATAGTGAATAAATTATGAAATTGAACCCTGATGAATCTACTTTCATATGGAAGAAACGAAACGGTCATATGAGTCGGATTTTAAGAGATATTCAGGTTTTCGCGAAACAGGGCCAGAACTGTTTCTGGATCCCCTGTTCCGACTTTGAAAATTCACTATAAATTAACCAGAGAGAATTAGAATTCATGCTCTATATATACAGATTTCTTTGTGAGTCTAGTTTCTTTAGAAACAAACGGCATAAGGGTTGGAGCCCTGTACAGAAAGATATCCAAGACATAATGCGCAAAGGTCAGTGTAGTTGAACCCTGAAACAGGGGTGATTTTAACTAATAAACTGTACTAATTGGCTCAACCAAAAATTCTAGAAATAAATCCATGGATGGATATATGAGTCTAAATTCGGGGAAAATTTTCGGAACTGGTTTTCGAGTCCTGGAACTCGAGATATGATTTTTAAGGTAACAGTGACGCAGTCAGCCAGCTTTGTCGGAAACGTTAAAATGGTCGTGTGACAAGTGAATTTAGTCTGTGAACCCCTCGTGTCCGACTCCGGCGACGATATCGGGTACGGGGTGTTACAGGAGAAACCTTCAAGAAAACCATATCACCTACTGCGTACTCAATCTCCTTTCACTTCAAATCTACATATGACTTTTGCCTATCAGAAGCTTCTTTTAACCGATCCCTAATTATTCTGACCTTATCCTCAGTATCAGCTACCAACTCTGGTCCAAGAACTTGTCGCTCTCCTAGTTCAGTCCAACAACTAGGGGTTCGACACCTTCATCCATACAGTACTTCATACGGTGCCATTCGAATACTCGCCTGGTAACTGTTATTGTATAAAAATTCTACCAATGGCAAGTAATCCTCCCAACTACCTCGAAAGTCAATCACGCATTCCCTCAACATGTCCTCCAGAATCTGAATAACCCTTTCCAACTGTCCATCAGTTTGGGGATGGAAAGTCGTACTAAAGTTCAATCGCATTCCCAAAGCCTCATGCAACTTTTGGCAAAATCGAGATGTGAATCTGGGATCTCGATCAGAGATAATCGACACTGGGACTCCATGAAGTCGCACAATCTCTGCCACATACAACTTAGCTAGCTTTGGAAGTGAGAAGTCAGTACGCACCAGTATGAAATGGGCTGATTTGGTCAACCTATCCACAATCACCCACACCGAGTCTTTCTTCGATGGTGTCAAAGGCAACCCACTCACAAAGTCCATGGTTACCCTCTCCCACTTCCAAAGTGGTATCTTCACCGGCTGTAACAGTCCAGAAGGTAATTGATGCTCAGCTTTCACTTGTTGGCATGTCAGACATTTTCCTACAAACTCTGTTACTTCTCATTTAAGTCCAGGCCACCAGTACAATTCTCGCAAGTCGTGATACAACTTATTCCCTCCGGGATGCATAGCATAAAATCCCCCATGAGCTTCCTTCAATATTGCCTGCCTTAAGTCAACGTCCTTCGGAACACAAATTCTTCCTCGGAAACACAGAACTCCTTCGCCATTTAACCTAAACTCAGAAGTTTCCCCTTCCTTAACTTGTTGAAAACGAGTGACCAAAGACTCATCGTTCAACTGCTTTTCCTTAATCTGATCCACCCAGGTTGGCCTCACTTGCAACTCAGCCAACAGACTTCCATCATCATACAGACTCAGAGTAGCAAACATTGCTCTCAGATTAGATACAGTTCTACGACTTAGAGCGTTGGCTACCACATTAGCCTTGCCTGGGTGATACTCGATCAAACAGTCATAATCCTTAAGCAACTCAATCCATCTCCTTTGCCTAAGGTTCAGCTCCTTCTGAGTCAACAAATACTTAAGACTCTTGTGGTTTGTGTATATAATACACCTCTCCCCGTACAAGTAATGTCTCCAAATCTTAAGTGCAAATATCACTGCTGCCAACTCCAAATCATGAGTAGGATAGTTCCCCTCGTGAGGCTTAAGCTGTCGTGATGCATATGCAACCACCATACCCTCTTGCATTAGCACGCAGCCCAAACCTACATGTGATGCGTCACTCTACATAGTAAAATCCTTCCTAGACTCCGGCTGAATTAACACAGGTGCTTCAGTCAAAACTTTCTTCAACTTCTTAAAAGCCTCCTGTTGCTTCTCAGTCCATACAAACGGTGTTTCTTTCCTTGTGAATTTTGTCAGAAGTGCTGCCATCACAGAAAAACCTTCCACAAACCTTCTATAGTATCCTACCAACCCTAGGAAACTTCGAATTTTCGACACCGACCTAGGTGGCTTCCACTCCAAAATCGCTTCAATCTTTCGAGGGTCCACCTTAATCCCTCGGCAGAAACCACATGTCGTAAGAAGGTTACTTCTTTCAACCAAAATTCACACTTGCTGAACTTCGCATAAAGTTCCTTCTCCCTTAAGACTTGCAGCACTATACGGAGATGCTCATCATTCTTCACTTCCGTTTCAGAATGTACCAGGATATCGTCAATAAAGACGACTATGAACTGATCCAAAAATGGTTGGAACACACGATTCATCAGATCCATAAACGCTGCAGAAGCGCTTGTCAGTCTAAATGGCATAACTAGAAACTCGTAATGACCATACTAAGTCTTGAATGTCATCTTATGGATATCCGCCTCCTTGACCCTTAATTGATGATATCCAGATCGAAGGTCGATCTTCGAAAATGCAGACGCTCCTCTAAACTGGTCAAACAGATCGTCAATCCTTGGCAGTGGATACTTATTCTTAATTGTCAGTTTGTTCAACTGGTGATAATCGATGCACATCCGCATCGTACCATCCTTCTTTTCAACGAATAGCACTGGTGCTCCCCATAGAGACACACTTGGCCTAATAAAACCCCTATCCAACAACTCTTGAATTTGTGCCTTTAACTCCACTAACTCCTTCGGTTCCATCCTATACGGTGCGATGGACACAAGCACCGTTCCAGGCAACAAGTCGATTCCAAACTCAACTTCCCGGTTCGGAGGCAACCCTGGAAGCTCCTCCGGAAAAACATCTTGGAACTCTTTTATGGTCCTGACCTTATCCACTGTTAGACCCTCTTCCTCCGACTGACTTACAAATGCCAAATAGGCCTCACAACCTTTTCGAATCCACTTTTCAGCTCTTAATGCCGACACCACATTGGACAATTAATCCCTTCGCTCACCTATTACCATAACCTCCTCATCCTCCGTGCTCCTTAACACCATTTGTTTAGCAGTACAGTCTAAAGTCGCCTTATGCTTAACAAGCCAGTCTATTCCAATAATGAGATCAAACTCTCCGAACGGAAACTCCATCAGATCTCCAAGGAAAATCCTACCTTGAATTTCTAAGGGTACATCCCTATACAGTTTGTCTACCCTAACCGAGTGACCCAAAGGACTTAGCACAGATACCCCACTCACAATCTTCTCAGAGTGCATACCCAACGACCCAAATATAGCATATGCAACATAGGAATGAGTAGATCCAATATCCACCAAAGCAGTATATAGTATGCTACAGACCAAAAACATACCCGTTATGACGTCAAGTGCGTCGTCCTCCTCTCGACGACGAGCAGCATACACCAACGCTAGCTGTTGAGCTTCAACATTTTTGGCACCCCTGCCAGGTGCCCCTCGACCTCGACCATTTCCATTTCCATTCCTACCTTGCCCACGTCCTCTCGGTGGTTGTGGTCCACCTCTCATGGGTTGAGCAACCCTCTGTAAAGCAACCTGAGCCTGATAAGCTCTCTGAGGACAGTCCTTAACTCTATGTGTAACATCCCGAACCCGAGACCGTCGCCGGAGTCGAACACGAGGTGTTAACAGACTTCAAACCACTTATTGAGAATTTTCCAGACAAGCTGCCAATCTGTGTACTAGTCGCTTCAAAAATCATAACTTGAGTTTTACAACTCGAAAATTAGTTTCGTAATTTTTCCCTGAAACTAGACTCATATTTCCATCTACAGATTTTTTTCTAGAATTTTTGGTCAAGCTAATTAGTACAGTTTATTAGTTAAAGTCTCCCATGTTACAGGGGTCGACTACACTGACCTTCGTGTGTTACAACTGGAATAACTCCCTGTGTAGGGTTTCAATACTGATGCCGTTTGTTTCTATAGAAAATAGACTCAAATAGAAATTTATACATATGTGGTATGACTCCTAATTATCTCTGGTTAATTTATAATGAATTTTCAAAGTCGGAACAGGGAATCCAGAAACCGTTCTGGCCCTCTCTCACGAAATCTTGGATATCTCTTAAAATACAGCTCATATGGTCATTTCGTTTCATCCATATGAAAATAGACCCATCAAGCTTCGAGTACGTAATTTGTTTAGCTATTAATTCCACTTCTACTATTTTTAGTGATTTTTCGATCTCATATCACTGCTGCCGTCTGCAACAGTTACTGCAGTAGACTATGCCAATTTCGTGAATCCTTCCTTAGCCTTACTAATCATCCATCATACGTGACACAAATTATGGCCACCTTATCAAAACTAAGGTTTCTAAGACTCGTGGCTATAGATTCTAGCATCCCACTCAAACGACCACATAGGCCATTTTCACATGGCTTAAAGTTTACAACCCAAAATTTAACAAAACAAAATAGTCCATACATGCCAAATGTTCTCCTAAGTTGACTAAGAAGACAATACCAAAAATTGCTTGCCGGTGTGATGACTTCGTTGTGATTCTGAACACCCAAAAGGAGACGAGTCCAAGAAACCTAAAATGGGTGACAAGAAAACACCGAGTGAGTTTATAACTCAGTAAGTCATAAGCATTCCACAACCATCGATTAATACAATTATCATAAAATGAAATAATGAAACAAGGCCAAGTGTTCCAGCCATACCGAACTATACCATAGTTCCTTAGATCTTTCGGATCAATCTCATACCAAGTCATACATTTACATTTCATATACTGTTCAATAGGATATTTGAAGCAATTTCCATACATCATTTCATTTCCGCAACAATCATGCAATCAAATGAACTTTCATCTATTCCACGATACCTTATTTACGGAATGCAATTGAAATCATCACATAGATTTAAATCTTACCAACTCCACCCGAGCATGAACATAGCATCTATTAGCCATGAACTCAAGGTACTTACTCTTTCCGCTGTCCATACTCATCTCGATGAAGTCACGCCTCCATATAAATGTTCAATCGGAGATATGTGTAGAGTTCGCACACATAGTGCTTAATACTTAATCACGCACACTTAGTGCCATGTGATTCAAGCCCGCACACATAGTGCCATATAGTCCAAACTCGCACACTTAGTGCCATACATTACAAGCTCGCACACTCGGTGCCAATCTCGCCCCCGACACATCTATTTCTCGCACACTTAGTGCCAAGCAAACTTCCTACACATTTCACTATCTCTTTTACGTTCAACAATATCATCTTTTCATACACATACATTTGTATATATTTCATCTCATTAAACACAATTGCATAGATATTACAATCATTTAAGCAATATCAAATATATGCTTAATGACTTACCTTGTGTTGGGTAAAATAGTCTAAGTCGGCTACTCGATGACCTTCGTCTTTCCCTTGCTTTATTCTCCTTCTTTAACTCCTTGAGCTTAATCAATAAATCAACTAGTTTAACCCTCTTGCTAAACATTCATAATTCAATTACACATGCATATGTATGTTTGTATATTCGGCAACCATCCTCACTTATTACCCATTTGGTCAACAATCTAAGCCAAGATAAGGCTTCAATATGGTTGCCTCTAACCGAATACATGCACACCAATCTACTTCCTTTGGCGAATATGCATGTCTATGTTGAGGCCAATTTTACACTTAATACTACACAAAAAAAACAGCATACATTTTCCTAATTAACGCATTACATATTGTAGCTCTATACACATCTCTCATTTATTTCATAACCGAAACAACATCACAAGCAAATATACACCTTAAAATAGTATATATGTCATACCAATTCATCATGTGCAAACATATATTCATGTAGGTGCAATGGCCGAATTCTCAAGTGGCTTATATCCAAATATATACACATATCCAATGCTTAAATCTTACTTACCATGCAACATGCATGAATCATACTTATGGATATAACATGGCCGAATACCACAACACCATACCGTTTCAATTTGGTCATGGTTAAACAAAGAACTTAGTATCTCATTCAAAAATGCTAAAAGAAAATCTAAGAATCCTCAATCCACCATCACATGTATCATTATCAAGCTTGATATTTAGCATGCAATGGCATTAACACCATATTCACTTTGGCCGAATTTCATTCCCATGACATAACAAAGATTTGAACCATGGGCTAACAAGAACATCAAGCTAGCAACTAAAATATACATGAATCTCATGGCAAAAATCAAACTTACCTTAATCTAGGTACAAGTATGGCCAAACCTCCTCCTAAACCTCTTCCAAACCAACATGAAACAAGAATTCCTTCCTTCTTCCTTAGAATTTTCAGCCCAAAGGAAATGAAAAATGATGAACAAAAATTCTTCTTTCTTTCTCCACACTCACGGCAATGGGCATGCATGAGACCATTTTTTCTCTTTTTTTTGTTCCCATTCATTATTAAATTCCCATGCTCACTATTTTATTTTTTCTTACATACACCATTGTCCCAACATGTTTTATGACATGTTTTACCCATAATCTCTTGTCATAGCCGCCACTAGCTATTGGGGGAAATTTGACATGCAAGTCCTCCCTTTGACTACATGCACTATTAGGTCCTTATAGATTAGCCTATCACTTTTCAAAAGTGTCACACAAGTCCTACTAACTGAATTCACATGCTATCGGCTAAATCAAAGCCTGAAATTTTCACACATTCATAATTACATATTCTAGACAATAAATATTACGTTCAAACATTTGGTGACTCGGTTTAGCGGTCCGAAACCACTTCCGACTAGGGTCAATTTTAGGTGTCACAACTCTCCCCACTTAAGAAATTTTCGTCCCGAAAATCTTACCGTAAATAGGTTTGGGTAACGCTCTTTCATAGAGTTCTCGGGTTCCCAAGTAGCTTCTTCCATCCGTGTTTGAGCCATAACACTTTTACTAACGGAACCCTTTTGTTTCGCAACTCCTTCACTTCACGAGCTAGGATACGAATCGGTTCTTCTTCATAACTCATATCGGCTTGAATTTCAACCTCGATGGACTAATTACGTGTGACGGGTCGATCTATAACGTCGAAGCATCGAAACATGGAAGGCGTTGTGAATCTTTTCAAGTTCGGGGGCAAAATCAAGCGATCGCGATCGACCGACTCGTTCAGATATCTCATATGGCCCGATGAACCTCGGGCTCAATTTTCCTTACTACCAAATCGAGTATCTTTTCCAAGGTGAAACTTTAAGAAACACTTTATCTCCCACTTGATACTCAATGCCTTTTCGTTTTAGATCCGCGTCACGACTTTCGACGATCGGAGGCTATCTTGATTTTCACGGATTACTTTTACTTTCTGTTCAAGCATCTTTAATCAAATCCACTTCAAAATTTTGTTCTCACCGAGCTCGGTCCAAAACAATGGTGTACGGCATTTACGCCCGTACAAGGCCTCGTAAGGCGCCATCTTAATACTTGATTGAAAACTATTATTGTAAGCGAATTCAATCAAAGGTAAGTACTGTTCCATGAACCACGAACTCGAGGATGCAACATCCGAACATATCCTCAAGTATCTGAATTATCCGCCGGATTGACCATCGGTTTGGGGGTGAAAGGCGGTCTTTGAAATGCAACTTGGTACCCAAAGCTTCTTGAAATTTCTTCCAAAATCGCGAGGTAAATCTCGGATCTCTATCCGACACAATAGAAATCGGTACCCGTGTAATCTCACAATCGAGAAGCGTACAATTCAGCTAGTTTATCCAATGAAAAATCCGACGCGACGGGATAAAGTGAGCCGACTTAGTCGGTCTATCAACAATAACCCAAATCGCATCCTTCTTACTAGTCGACAATGGCGGCCGGACACAAAGTCCATTGTGACTCGATCCCATTTCCACTCGGGTATCGTGATCGGTGAAGCAATCTGAAGGCACTTGATGTTCCGCTTTCACTTGTTGACATATTAAACATCTCAAACAAAGTCGGAGATGTCCCGTTTCATACCATGCCACCAAAACCGACGTTTCAAATCGTTGTACATCTTCGTACTCCGGGTGGATTGCCATTCGGCTACAATGGGCTTCGTTCGAATCATTGAAATAAGTTTCAATTCTTTGGAACACACAGACGACTTCGAACCTCAAACAATCGTCATCACCAATATGAAACTCCGATTCCTTGTTGAACACACTCACTGTTTTACAACCAACTCATCATCAACTTTACGAGCTTCACGAATTTGATGAGTCAATAATGGTTTGGCCTTTAATTCGCTACTAACACATTGTCGGGTAGAATAGACAAGTGTACATTCATTGCTCGTAAAGCAAGCAGTGATTTCGGCTTAAGGCGTTCGCAACCACATTAGCCTTTCGGGTGATAATCAATGACAAGCTCATAATCTTTTAACAACTCGAGCCAATGTCTTTGTCGCAGATTTAAGTCTCTTTGAGTCATCAAATATTTGAGACTTTTGTGATCCGAATACACATGGCACTTCTCACCAAATAAGTAATGTCGCCATATCTTTAAAGCGAATACGATGGCGACCAATTCGAGATCATGGGTCGGATAATTTTTCTCATGTGGCTTTAATTGTCTCGACGCGTAGGCCACAACTCGACCTTCTTGCATTAATCGCAACCTAACCCAAGTAGGAGGCGTCACTATAAATGACAAACTCTTTGCCGATTAATTCGCACTAAAGCTGGAGCTTAGTTAAATGAGTTTTCAATTGATCAAAACTTTTCGACACTTTTCCGTCCATTCAAACTTGACATCCTTCAAGCGGTTTCGTCATGGGTGTGGCTATCATCGAGAATCCTTTTACAAACCGTCGGTAGTAACAAGCAAGTCCCAAAAAGCTCGAACCTCCGTAATATTTCTGAGGCTTCCGATTAAATATAGCTGAAATTTTACTCGGTCGACTCGAATACCCGATGCAGATACCACATGACCCAAGAAGCTAACCTCTCTTAACCAGAACTCACACTTGCTGAACTTAGCATATAACTGCTTATCCCGTAAAATTTGCAACACTAATCTTAGGTGCTCCGCATGTTCGGTCTCATCTTTTGAATAGACCAAGATGTCGTCAATGAACACAACTACGAATCGATCCAAATATGATCTGAAGATCCGATTCATCAAATCCATAAATACTGCAGGGCATTAGTGAGCCCAAACGGCATCACTAAGAACTCGTAGTGACCATATCTCGTTCTGAAGGCAGTTTTGGGTATGTCCGAATCTCGGATTCGCAACTGATAATAGCCCGATCTCAAATCTATTTTTGAGAACACTGAGGCTCCCTTCAGTTGATCGAACAAATCATCGATACTCGGTAACGGATACTTGTTCTTTATTGTCACTTTATTAAGCTGACGATAGTCGATGCACAACCTCATGGTTCCGTCCTTCTTTTTCACAAACAACACTGGTGCACCCCAAGGTGAAAAACTCGGGCGAGCAAAGCCTCTATCCACCAACTCTTGCAACTGAGCTTTCAACTCCTTTAATTCCGTTAGTGCCATACGATACGGAGCTATCGAAATCGGTGTGGTCCTAGGTACAAGCTCAATGCCAAACTCTATCTCCCGAACAGGTGGCAAACCCGGTAATTCTTCGGAAAAAACATCCGGGTATTCACAAACCACCGGCACAGATTCGGGTTTTATTTCTAACTCCTTATCATCAAGTACATACGCAAGGTATGCTTCGCACCCTTTCTTACATATCTTTGGGCCAACATTGATGATATTACGGTGGCAACCCTTCAAGTCCGTAGGTTCAACTCGGATCATCTCGTTATTTCGCACCTCAAATCAATAGTCTTGCTTTTATAATTCACAACCGCATCATGCACATCAACCAATCCAACCCAAGAATAACATCAAATTCATCGAGCGGCAAAAGCATCAAGTCCATGAAAGCAGGAACCTCGAATTACTAGGGACATTTCTTACACACTTTGTCGACCAGACGTAACGACCCAAGGATTTGACACCGAATTACGAACTCGATGAGACTCAATAGGTAAAGTCTTCTTGGATGCTAAGGTTTCGTATATATAAGAGTGAGTAGAACCGTGGTCAATTAAAGCAATCACATTAGTATCAAAGAGAGTGAAAGTACCGGTGATAACGTCGGGGAGGATGCCTTCTCTCGTATGCGGATAGCATATGCTCTAGCAGAGCACGAGTCTCGGATCGAACAACCGTATTAGAGACCCCTCTCGATTACCACCCTACCTCCCGAAATCCTCGGGGTCTACCTCTAGCCGTCGTCACACTAGATCTTGCACCTTGCATCTTATTCTTCTCATCTAGCTCGTGCAATCTCTAATGAAATGGTCCTTGAACCGCATCCATAATGAGCCCTATTAGCAGACTTACCCCAACATTCACCTATGTGTCGTCTTCCACATTGGGGGCATTCGGGCTTTTCTTGGCGATTATTGCCTACACTAGCTACCGAAGTAGCTCGTGAGTCCATCGATGGTCGTGCTCTAATGGAAATCCCAGATCACCCTCGACTTATTTGTGTCCTCTCGAACTTCTTTCTGACTAAAAATGGAGCCTTGCCCGTCGATCTTTTACGATAATCTCTAGCTTCAAATTCAGCCTTCCTCTTCTCCTTCCGAGCTCTTCCGCCTTGCGAGCTCGTTCAACTAGTGTTACAAATTCTTTTATCTCCAAAATACCCACCAGTAGCTTTAACTCTTCATTCAATCCCTCTTCAAATCTTTTGTACATAGCAACCTCATCAGCCACACACTCCGAGCATACCGACTAAGTCTTACGAACTCATGTTCAGTATTAGATACTGAATCATACGACCTTGCTTGAGCTCCAAGAATTCCTTACGCTTTTGATCGATGAACCGTTGACTAATGTATTTCTTTGAAATTCGTTTGGAAGAAATCCCAAGTAACTTGTTCCTTTGGGACTATGGAAATTAAGGTCCTCCACCAATAGTAGGTGAGTCTCGCAACAAGGATATAGCATACTTAAGACACTCATCGGTGTGCATGACAGTTCATCAAACACTCTAATGGTGTTATCAAGCGAACTCACCCTTTCGGCATCATCGGTAACTATGGCCTTAAACTCCTCCCCACGCTTCCTAATCAAGTCCACGGTGGTTTACTCACCTCACGGGATCACAGCCGATGGCATTATGGGCTCTTGGGGTGGATTATTTAAATTTGGGAATGGTTGGACAGCCGGATTGGTTCGGGCATATTACGCGACCCACTCATTCATCATGGTGAAGAAGGCTTGTTTCGCCCCTTCATCTTGATTATTCGCGAATGACTGAGGCTCAACAGGCGGTGTCCCTTGCGCAGGAGCAGCCGCTACACTTTCAACATCATCCGCCAAGGGTCTCTCTACCCCGGGTTCCATTTGCTAATCAAAACAAAAATTTCAACCGTCAGAAGTCATCACATTTTTAAGCACTAACACATTGGCATGTATAGCTAGACTCACACGCGCTACGGTAGTCCTAGAACCGACTAAACCATAGCTCTGATACCAATAAAATTGTAACATCCCAAACCCGAGACCGTCGCCGGAGTCGAACACGAGGTGTTAACAGACTTCAAACCACTTATTGAGAATTTTCCAGACAAGCTGCCAATCTGTGTACTAGTCGCTTCAAAAATCATAACTTGAGTTTTACAACTCGAAAATTAGTTTCGTAATTTTTCCCTGAAACTAGACTCATATTTCCATCTACAGATTTTTTTCTAGAATTTTTGGTCAAGCCAATTAGTACAGTTTATTAGTTAAAGTCTCCCATGTTACAGGGGTCGACTACACTGACCTTCGTGTGTTACAACTGGAATAACTCCCTGTGTAGGGATTCAATACTGATTCCGTTTGTTTCTATAGAAACTAGACTCAAAGAGGAATTTATACATATGTGGTATGACTCCTAATTATCTCTGGTTAATTTATAATGAATTTTCAAAGTCGGAACAGGGAATCCAGAAACCGTTCTGGCCCTATCTCACGAAATCTTGGATATCTCTTAAAATACAGCTCATATGGTCATTTCGTTTCATCCATATGAAAATAGACCCATCAAGCTTCGAGTACATAATTTGTTTAGCTATTAATTCCACTTCTACTATTTTTAGTGATTTTTCGATCTCATATCACTGCTGCCGTCTGCAACAGTTACTGCAGTGACTATGCCAATTTCGTGAATCCTTCCTTAGCCTTACTAATCATCCATCATCGTGACACAAATTATGGCCACCTTATCAAAACTAAGGTTTCTAAGACTCGTGGCTATAGATTCTAGCATCCCACTCAAGCGACCACATAGGCCATTTTCACATGGCTTAAAGTTTACAACCCAAAATTTAACAAAACAAAATAGTCCATACATGCCAAATGTTCTCCTAAGTTGACTAAGAAGACAATACCAAAAATTGCTTGCGGTGTGATGACTTCGTTGTGATTCTGAACACCCAAAAGGAGACGAGTCCAAGAAACCTAAAATGGGTGACAAGAAAACACCGAGTGAGTTTATAACTCGAGAAGTCATAAGCATTCCACAACCATCGATTAATACAATTATCATAAAATGAAATAATGAAACAAGGCCAAGTGTTCCAGCCATACCGAACTATACCATAGTTCCTTAGATCTTCGGATCAATCTCATACCAAGTCATACATTTACATTTCATATACTGTTCAATAGGATATTTGAAGCAATTTCCATACATCATTTCATTTCCGCAACAATCATGCAATCAAATGAACTTTCATCTATTCCACGATACCTTATTTACGGAATGCAATTGAAATCATCACATAGATTTAAATCTTACCAACTCCACCCGAGCATGAACATAGCATCTATTAGCCATGAACTCAAGGTACTTACTCTTTCCGCTGTCCATACTCATCTCGATGAAGTCACGCCTCCATATAAATGTTCAATCGGAGATATGTGTAGAGTTCGCACACATAGTGCTTAATACTTAATCACGCACACTTAGTGCCATGTGATTCAAGCCCGCACACATAGTGCCATATAGTCCAAACTCGCACACTTAGTGCCATACATTACAAGCTCGCACACTCGGTGCCAATCTAGTCCCGTACACATCTATTTCTCGCACACTTAGTGCGAAGCAAACTTCCTACACATTTCACTATCTCTTTTACGTTCAACAATATCATCTTTTCATACACATACATTTGTATATATTTCATCTCATTAAACACAATTGCATAGATATTACAATCATTTAAGCAATATCAAATATATGCTTAATGACTTACCTTGTGTTGGGTAAAATAGTCTAAGTCGGCTACTCGAAGACCTTCGTCTTTCCCTTGCTTTATTCTCCTTCTTTAACTCCTTGAGCTTAATCAATAAATCAACTAGTTTAACCCTCTTGCTAAACATTCATAATTCAATTACACATGCATATGTATGTTTGTATATTCGCAACCATCCTCACTTATTAACCATTTGGTCAACAATCTAAGCCAAGATAAGGCTTCAATATGGTTGCCTCTAACCGAATACATGCACACCAATCTACTTCCTTTGGCGAATATGCATGTCTATGTTGAGGCCAATTTTACATAATACTACACAAAAAAACAGCATACATTTTCCTAATTAACGCATTACATATTGTAGCTCTATACACATCTCTCATTTATTTCATAACCGAAACAACATCACAAGCAAATATACACCTTAAAATAGTATATATGTCATACCAATTCATCATGTACAAACATATATTCATGTAGGTGCAATGGCCAATTCTCAAGTGGCTTATATCCAAATATATACACATATCCAAAGCTTAAATCTTACTTACCATGCAACATGCATGAATCATACTTATGGATATAACATGGCGAATACCACAACACCATACCGTTTCAATTTGGTCATGGTTAAACAAAGAACTTAGTATCTCATTCAAAATGCTAAAAGAAAATCTAAGAATCCTCAATCCACCATCACATGTATCATTATCAAGCTTGATATTTAGCATGCAATGGCATTAACACCATATTCACTTTGGCGAATTTCATTCCCATGACATAACAAAGATTTGAACCATGGGCTAACAAGAACATCAAGCTAGCAACTAAAATATACATGAATCTCATGGCAAAACATCAAACTTACCTTAATCTAGGTACAAGTATGGCCAAACCTCCTCCTAAACCTCTTCCAAACCAACATGAAACAAGAATTCCTTCCTTCTTCCTTAGAATTTTCAGCCCAAAGGAAATGAAAATGATGAACAAAATTCTTCTTTCTTTCTCCACACTCACGGCAATGGGCATGCATGAGACCATTTTTTCTCTTTTTTTTGTTCCCTTTCATTATTAAATTCCCATGCTCACTATTTTATTTTTTCTTACATACACCATTGTCCCAACATGTTTTATGACATGTTTTTACCCATAATCTCTTGTCATGGCGGCCACTAGCTATTAGGGGAAATTTGACATGCAAGTCCTCCTTTGACTACATGCACTATTAGGTCCTTATAGATTAGCCTATCACTTTTCAAAAGTGTCACACAAGTCCTACTAACTGAATTCACATGGTATCGGCTAAATCGAAGCCTGAAATTTTCACACATTCATAATTACATATTCTAGACAATAAATATTATGTTCAAACATTTCGGTGACTCGGTTTAGCGGTCCCGAAACCACTTCCCGACTAGGGTCAATTTTAGGCTGTCACACTATGCTCCATAGATCCGCATCGGAAACAAGCACCGGAACGTTTCCTACACTCGCCCAAATGTACCTTACCACAGTCTCCACAAATTGGTGGTCTAACCACATTCATCGGCACTGCTCGAACTGGTTCCTCCACTCTTGCTCTCTTAACATTCCGATTAGCACCACCTGAGGGCCCTGAATCCCTTCGAAAATGGTTTCGATCCTTCTCCCAATTCTGCTTTTCAGCCCGCTTAACCTCCTCAGCTATCTTTGCCTTCTCTACCGAGACCGCAAAGTCCCGCTCCCTCTGCGGAGTAATCAACACCCTCAGGTCATCCTTAAGACCATCCTCGAAGCGCACACTTCGCTCATATTCCATAGTGACTATGCCCACGGCATACCAGCTCAGCTTTAGAAACTTGGCCTTGTACTCAGCAATTGTTTTACCTCCTTGCACCAGATTCAAGAATTCCTTTCTGCGAGTATCCACATAACTTGCCCCACGTACTTCCATTTAAAGGCCGTCTTAAACAGTTCCCAAGGTACCCTATCAATTGGGGTCCCTTCTCTCACAGTGAGCCACCACTGATAGGCCTCGTCTCGCAACAACGATATGGCTCCTTTCAGCTTCTGCTCCACCGAGCAGTCCAAGTCGTCCATAATCCGTTGTGGCTTCCAACCAATATTTCGCCACATTCGGGGCTACACTAGACACACCCTTAAAGATTTTCGCTCCGTTAGCCCGAAGTCGTTCAGAAATAGATCCCCAAATTTTGTTGCCCGTACTTGCCCTGACAACCATTTCCAGAACCCGAAGCATTGCCTGTGACAGGGCATCATCCCGACACCCATGATCATGAGACTCCACCTCATTGCGGTGATCTTTGGTGCATCTGCTGTCGGCATATGTCCCAAAGACGAAGATCTCGCTCGAGCACTTCCTCGGCCCCGTCCACGGCCTCTTCCACGACTGGCTCTTGTACTCATATCGTATTATCTGATTTACGAAATTTTATGCATTAATTCAATATTCCAGTGTTTATTACCAATGTTTTATGAATCAAACAGTAATTCAAAGTTTGTTTTTGTAGAACTGAAGTCTAACTACAGTTTCAGTCTATTATCAAACTTTCCTATGGTTTCAGTATCATCCTATCTAGAGTATCCTAGTAGGGTTTCAGTACAGATAGATAATTTAGGAAAATATTCAGAAAAGTTCAGAGTAATACTTACAGGCTTGGGCCGGAGATTCGGAATGCCACCTGCTGAAAAAGAGTTGTTTTTTTTTTCAAAATCTTTGTTTTTGTAAACCCATTCCACAGCTGAGTTGTTGCAACTTGGCTCTGATACCACTAAATGTAACACCCCAAACCTAGCCTAGAAGTTATGGTCGGATTCGACATGCCACATCGAAGCGTTCAAAACATTTCAGGTTGTTATTCTAGAAAAACTTACTTAGTGTTTTAAAAGATAATTTCAATGCAGGTTAAAGTGAATGGAAGCTGCGCACTAGGTAGGAAACTGGAAAAGAGGAGGTGAGTCCCTCGGACTACTTAAGTACCAAGCTCCATTCGAATCCAATCCTAGACATGCACACTGCCGTTACCACACCTTAACGTCGTGTATATTTCCAGGAAACCAATTTGATTAAGTCCTTTTTAGGAAAAATGATTAATTTTGGAAAAATATTCTCATTGTGGAAGCTTTGCTTGTTGTCATGTTATTTTGAAATCAATTACCATTTTTGAAAATGCGCACTAATGCTATCCAAATTCAACAGTTAAATATAAGTGATAGCTATCTTAATAAAATATATAAAACCCATCAAAGAAAATAATTAAGCGGCCTTATTACATTTTAAAAACCCAAAACCTTAAACGTAAATAAAAAAAATATCCAATTCACCAGAATAAAATCAACTTGCAGAACGTGTGGCCACTCCAAATCCCTCACAGCTCCAAGCTCACTATGGTTGGGGATTACCTGCGTGGATGAAAAATAAATGGGTGAGTTTGGGGAAACACAGTGTGTAAATTAACCCAACCATAGCCTATATCAGTTTAAACCACAGAGAACAGAATAAGTTGGCCTTAGCCCAGAACAGAAGTCAGAATAAAGCCCATAAGCCCATAACAGAACTAAACAGATATTACATGTCTATGCAAAACCCAACCCATATCCAACCACATACACCCCCATACCAACCTTTCACCATGTGGGGAGACTCTCGACCCACCCAACCGCTACACGCCACAGAAATATGCAGCATGGTCGCGAGCAGAATAATGTGACGAGTCACGAGCAGATAATTGTGGCGAGCCACCCAGCGAATATATGTGGCAGAGCCACCAGATCAGATAAATGTGGCATAGCCACCAGGATGCTTCCTCCATAATATAACTCGTGTCCCCATGCAGTAGATATACAATCATGGCATACATCATACAGAATTAAATTATCATGCTTTTCAGTCAAAAGTAACCCTAGGGGTATAATGGTAATTTTGCACCTAGGGGTGTATCAGTAATTTCCATATATAGGGGTATTCAAGCAATTTAACTATTCTTAGGGTTTTCATGCATAGCATAGCCATTTTCATATGACCAGAAACACTTACCGTATTTTCTTACCGAATTGGGCTCGTTGGCCCATTAACCCGTTTTCAGCCCGTTAAGCCCAAAATATCATTAATGCACGAAATTGCACGTACTATAGTTTTATCACTGTAGATTACCAAAAATATTAACCCACTTATCTTACGAGCATTCACACACTCGCAAGTTCCCAAAATACCGACTTTTCAGCATTTCGGCTTTTCGGCTTTTGCCGATCTAGTCTATGAGAGTGTGTCAGTTACACACCTGTTTGTGATGATTCATTGACGAGATCCACATACGAACTACCTACAATTATATTACTACCACGTTAATCTAACTACTGAAATGAACTACATATCAACCCCTTACACTATTCAGCCAATAACACCTTAGGCACTAGCAATCCTACCTTTGCCAAAATCAATGACTAGATTTAGATCCCGTTGTTCCCCTTGTCCAAGCCCTTGATCAGCAGCCTCTAGATCACACTATCATCAAGATAAAACAGTTATCACAACCCCTTAGGGCTACAAGTCCAAAACGACAGCCACCCTAACCTTTAGAGATTTCGGCTTTTTCTAAAATACGAAATAAAGACTAGGTTGAAAAGACTTACCACCGATTCCTTTAGTAAACAATACCTCTTAATCCCCACTCAATTCTGATGCAGTTCTAAGCCCTCAAATGATAGCAAAAGTTAAGCCTTTAGTGATCTCAATATTCGGCTAAGTCCCTAGGAGTGTAGAGTTTTCAGTATTTTCCCTTTACAACAGTGTAACGAAAGATGAAATAGGAGGGTTTTGCCGTGGTCTTGCCGACAGAAGCTTGAGGTTTAGAGAACTAAAGAACCGATCAAGATTGATGAAAAAAGATGAGAGAATTGGCTAGGAGAAATCGGCATAGAAGGAAATATGGCTTTCGGGATTTCGGCTTTTCTTATGGCAAATGGCTATGAAGGTTTAGGATCGTCTGAAGAAAAGATGGAGATGAACAAGAGGATAGAAAGATTCGACTATAAAGAAAAGAAGAAAAAGAAAATGTTGATGGAGAGAGGAGAAAAAGAAAAGAAGAGGAGAATAGTCCGGAAACGACACAACTTA
Source organism: Gossypium arboreum (assembly GCF_025698485.1). Lineage (NCBI taxonomy): Eukaryota > Viridiplantae > Streptophyta > Magnoliopsida > Malvales > Malvaceae > Gossypium > Gossypium arboreum. Next base: position 32,112,300 of record NC_069073.1, read on the forward strand.
CCCCTAGTGCTGAATTTATATTGGCACTTAACCTAGCCGAAACTTGCTCCCCTAAAGCTCCCCTTGGCCGGCCAACTCTTGCTCCTCAAGATTCCACCATTTGGCCAACACCGTTCTCCCTAATCAGCTCTTAAATCCTCTCCCTTATCAGCTCTTAAATCCTCTCCCTTATCAGCTCCCAAATCTTCTCCTGACAGCCTTTCACTTCAGTCCCACTACTTAGCTTTTCTGTACATAAAAATTAATATCACTAATTTGCTTACCTTGCGACTCGAACCTTAGCACACCTTGGTCATCCACATGCCACCTCTAAAGCCCCCAAGTGGCGTCACATGCCAACTTACCACAGGCTTCCTTGTGTTTTATTTTACCCAATTAATACTTAAAAGGCTAGCTAACCAGAACCTCTTTTCCCTATGGATTAAAATCACTTAAAATTACCGGGTTTTAGCTTATGCTTGGGCCTTCTAGAAGCCCACTAACATAATTAAACCTATGCCAAACAGTCAAAAAACATAAATTTTAAAATTCATTGAAAACCACAGAAATCCCAAAAATCCCGAAGATTGGGGCGTTACAGGCTCCATTATTCACAACATTATTAGAGAACCTCTAATAATATTGAGCTTTTAGTCGTTAACACTTCAATCTTCTGTACCAAAGTCATGAGCTGTTCTTCATCATACAACACATTAACTCAATCTTGATCTATATCGGACAACTCATATACACAAAAGGTACGTTCCATATCATCACAACACATATACACATAACACACTTGAATCTTTTTAAATTCGCATGGTGAAGCTAGTCAGTACATCACTGGTTTTATACTGTGTAACCCCATACGACTCAATAGTTTACGAATTCAACTCTCAATTTCTGTTAAATCCTGACAACATCAAACACAAGCAATTCAATTATTCTATTATACGAGAAGTCTGTACCTACTGAAACAATTACAGATCTCGTCAATTGCTCAATAAAAAACCCAAATAACACTTCTCTTTTCTAGGGATATGGAATATCTCGATAGGAATTCTATATTACTCTTTCTCAACTCCATTCTAGTACCAACACTGGCTGATGTAGTACTAAAGACATTTGATACTCGACTTTATTCATGTTATTACTCCAAATATTCATGCACAAAAATAAAAAATGTCGAGTCCAAAACTCGATCACTAATACTTTATTTCTATAAGTTTTCTTGCAACATTTCTACATAGGTTCTGGGTTTTCTGTTACACAAATTTTTACTCTAATATAATATCATTCATTAGGTCTGAACTGAAATTTACAACCAGATGTTGAACCTCATTGTACTCGTTTAGCTTACAATTCACTAACACTTTTCTCAGCCGCACAGACTTGCAATAAAATTTCAGTTTCAATCTTGAATTCGGCTAGGACCGATCCTGTCTGTAAACAAATTGATCCATGTAACCATCATTCTTAAAGTAAACGAGGTTTTTTTAATCGAACGTCTGTAACTATTTTTAACCCTTCTCAAAGATTAATAATGACTAACTCAAAATCTATCAATAGCTCAAGTCACTTATGCTGCCTTAGACTCAGGTCTCTATCCATGACATCGGATGATTTAAGCTATCACATAGTCTTATAGCCTCAAAACACATTATAATCCATTTAATGACACATCATTGAAAAATCGAGAAAGTTGATCTAAAATTTAATACCTCAAATAACAACACTTCCAACCATTTAAAACTCTACTGGCATGTAATAGTCCATCTTAATTTCCCATGAAAATGATAACTTTATCAATGAGAACAATTTTAACTCATGTCATGGTCTTCTAAAATATGCATTTTTCATTCAGACTATCCCTCTCATTTTTTTTTCCACGAAGAAACGAAATTTCGTTCCCAGATTTGAAAATAGACTCATACATAAATATCTCATTTAACCTTTCCGCACAAATTGAACAACTGAATCTCATCAATCATTAATAATTTAAGAAATCCCTTCATACTAATAACAAAATAAGTCGAACATACAGCCCTTTTGATAATTCTTTCATAACACAAAACAAAATCCTCTATGAACTACTTTTGTTCAACCAAACCATATGGTCTCTTGCTAATCCCAATAGAAATCAAGATTACCAATAAATGAAACCCATTACACACTCTGGACTTGAGCTACCACAATCTATAGATTGGCAAATTTCAACCCCTTTTACGAAAACTAGAAAACGTCGCATCAATATCACCGTCTTTTCGTGATCAAGCTAAAGATATAATCATAACAAACACTTTTCACTCAGGCTCAAGAATATCCCATACAATGAACCATGTTCGATACATATGAACAACGGGAATGACAAACGATTCGAGACATTTACTTTCAAGATATTAAGACATACAGAATTTTCAAAATATTAGCTCAGATGAAATAAATAATAAAGATTTCAATGATCCCCCAGAGAAAAGAAATCCATAGGAGGAAACCATACAGACCTACTAGAATCAAATGCAACAATGACCACATCCTGTTTATATATATATGTACCGAAACAGAGTACTGCTCAAAAGAAACAGAATCATAGCTTTACGCATACTCCATCACCAACTATTGCTGTCATTACAAATTCCATATTATTCCTTTTTCACTGAACTCTTTGGTTTCACACTCGTGAGTTTATTCAGCGAAAATCTCATGAAATTCTAGTATAAAACACCATTCTGGTAAAGGGGTAAGGTCGTAGGGCCTCTAACTCGACTCTCACATACATATACATGTAACATAATTTTCATCATCATAGCAACATCACCATAATAATGTCATTCATTTCGGGTAAACTAACCTTCATATTGATTTTACGCCCACTTTCCAGATATCTCATTCTAACAAGTATACTTATGCATACATTCTATGAATTCTGAATAACTTTACTTATCCCATTCATTTAATCAAACAAGTGATGTACATAACATCATACGAGGGCCAACAAACATGAATAAGTATCTTCAAATCTATACTTTCATCTCACACGTTATCATATGCATATCATTACAAATATGTAAATCAATCCAAGCAATTTAACACTTATACTCAGACTATGTGAACTTGCCAACCATATTCATTCAAATAAGTATACATGAACATTCATTCCATTGATATTTTGATAAGTTATCTAAAGACATGCTTTCGCCCGAGTAAATCAGCCATGTTCATCATAGAATCATCAACTAAACATAAATAAACTCATTACAGTATAGTCCTTTATCTCATTTCAAGGAACCATTGCAATCCATCAAAATTTTAATGTCCAATCAGAACAATGTCATTTTATTCGTAGCATGATATTATGAATCTTGTTCGTACCTTTCCGAGTTTCAACTCATCACCATGACACTTTGATCAAATACTTTGGTATTACTATAAACATAGTTGGGTGTAGCTCAGTTGGAGAGTACTTTTGTCTGAGCAAGATAGTTCTCATTCGCGTCAGGAGACATCACACTATCATATATCTGTGGCATGTATAACTAGACTCTCATACGTGCTAGGTTAGTCCGAGAATCGACTAAACCATAGCTCTGATACCACTAAATGTAACACTCCTTACCTGTGTTCGATGCCGGGACAAGGTACGAGGCATTACCGGACTTAAACATACACATACAAGCAAAAACTGGGCCATAAAATTTCTTTTAATTCAAAACTTTTTAAACACATGCATGTCGTTCGAAACACAAAAATTTATATGCTTTTTCATACCCATTTTTACTTAAATTCGTGCAAATCCGGTTAAATTCTTGTCAAAAAATAATTAAATATTATAAAATAATTAAATTGTGTTAAAAATGAACATGGTGAATTTTAGTTAATTTTATACTTAATTTTGATTAATTTTGGCTATTTTAAATGATTCAGCAAAGGGAGAAAAGCGGCTCACGACTTCTTTGAAAGCACAAAATCGAGAAGCAATTTGAAGTTCTGAGACACATTAATTTCCAGCCTAAGATGGCCCAGAAATGTGTATTAATTCATAATTTAATTAATTATATTTTAATCCCCATTTAATTTGGGTTAAATAAATTATTTGTAATTAATTATGGAGAAAGTGTCCAGTTAAACCGCACTGGTCGAACCAAATTGAGTGAGCCGAACCAGCAACTAATTGGGTAGCCCAGAACCGTCCATGCTGACCCAAATCAGCATTTTATATGATTAAATATGCTTGCAAAAAGGCCCTTGAAAGACTTCCAAATTGTATTCAAACCCCACCTTTAATTGTGGCTTTGTAGATTTGCCCTAGGCTATTTTTAGCAAAGTTGAAAGTCTCAACTTTTTCCAAGTAGATGGCCGGTCATAGGGGGCTCTTTGGCTGCTGGAATTTTCTATTTTTAGTAGCCACAATCAGCTATAAAAGCCACCCCTTTCTGATCATTCAAACCATGCCTGAATCCAACAACATTCTCTCATTCTCTCTTCTCCTCTCTCACTTTTCTCTCCATTTTTTCCCATCCCATTTCCCTTTTTGTTCAAGTGCCGATTTCTACTCTTGGGAAAAAGGCTCTCATCAGCCATTTTGGAGCAGCAATTAGGTGTTCAAAACCTACCTTGATAGCCGAGGGCAATGAAGAATGAAGAATGGAGCAACTAATCAAGCCACGGAGAAACACCAAATTTGCTTCTTGTTCCCTATCTCTTTAATTTCTGTTGTTGTTTTGATGAACATATTTATGAATATTTATGCTATTGAAATTGCTATTGAAATCAAATTGGCTTAAATTATGTTTGTGTTGGGTTGATTATATTCTGTCTGCTTGAATTGTTAAAATGATGTTTATGCTGTTATAGGCATCGGTAAATTGCTTGGTTAAGTAAAATCATGCCTAAGTTATTTTTGCAATATAATTGTTAAATAACTAATGAATTAATTATTAAACCGTATTGAAATTATAATTAATAGACACAATGCTTAATCAGTGCATGTTTATTCTTCTAAGGTAGCTAAAGTTTAAATTCGCATTGTATTTGGTGATACATATGCCTTGCATAACTTGCAAGATTTTTGTGATTAAACTGTTTCAAGGTAGAAATACCCTGTTACCTCACTTAATCTTCTATATGCTTGTGAAGATTAATTAACAGCTTGGATTGACATTGAAAAATTTTCAAGAGATTGATTAATTTAATAAGTATGTATGTGCAGTAGTTAGCAAATTACCAAGTTGCTGTGAATTTATTCGTAGCAATATAAACATAAGTTTAATAATTCTAAGTTAAAGAAATGTAATTAATCCAACACAAGTATGTTATCTTGATTAAATCTTATTTGAAATCATGCATTATAACTCCTTTTTTTTATTTTAATTATTTACTTCGTTTTTTAAATAGTTTTGGACCATCTTTTAAAACCAAATTATTTTTACCTCGCCAAAGTATTTTACAATTAATTTCATAAATAATTCTTTTTACAGTCCCTGTGGGTATGATAATTCGACATTTACTTGTCACTTTATTACTTGTTATGATTGTGTACACTTGCACATTTTCCGTCGTTCCAATTTTTTGGAGCCATTGTCGAGGACTGTTTTAAAAAAGCCATTATTTGTGAATTTGTTAGTTTTACATTTTGGTTTATTTTCCAGTTAAAATTTTACTTACTTAATTTTTCTGTGATTATTACAAGTGTTTATAAGTATTGACCAGATTATTGACTTACTCCCTGTAGACTCTAAGATAGAACAAACCTTTCAACAGCAAAGAAGACAAGCAGACCAGAGAAGGATTGAAGGAATGAATTTTAAGAATATGAATCAAGGAAATGGAGCAAACCTTGCTCAAAATCCTATCCTTTTTGCTGATGATAGGGATAGAGCCCTAAGACAATATGTTGTGCCAGTGTTTAATGATCTTAATTCGGGTATTAGGAGACCCAAAATTGAGGCACAACAATTCGAGCTGAAGCCAGTCATGTTCCAGATGTTTTAGACAGTGGGCCAATTCAATGGAATACCTACCGAAGATCCTCATCTTCATTTAAAACTTTTTATTTAGGTGAGCAACTCTTTCAAATTAGCCTTGTTGAACTCATTGCCACCAAACTCAATTTCCACATGGCAAGAGCTAGCCGAAAGATTCCTTATGAAGTATTTACCGCCAAGCAAGAACACTAAGTTGAGGAACGAGATCATTGCCTTCCAACAAATGGATGATGAGTCCTTGTATGAGGCATGGGAACGATACAAAAAAAGTTATTATGGAAATGCCCTCATCACGAAATCCCACATTGAATCCAATTTGAGACAATTTATAATGGTCTTAACACTCACAAAGGATGATAGTGGATGCCTCCACTAATGGTGCTCTTCTTTCTAAGTCTTATAATGAGGCTTACGAAATCATCGAGAGGATCACTAGTAACAATTATCAATAGCCAACCAATCGAGCCACGTCAGGAAGACGAGTCGCTGGAATACATGAAGTGGATGCTCTCACTTCACTCGCATCTCAGGTATCTTCAATATCCTTAATGCTTAAGAATCTTACCACTAATGGGTCTAACAATTTTGCAGCCCAACCACCTCACCAATTTGAAAGTATTGCCCGTGTTTATTGTGGGGAAGGACATTTGTTCGAAGAATGTCCATCGAACCCCGAATCCGTATATTACATGGGTAACCCGAACCAAAATCACGGAGGGCAAGGAATGCAATCCAACATCTACAACCCATTGTGGCGAAACCACCCGAATTTTTCCTGGAGTAACCATGGGGCTGGAACCAGTTACAACTACGCCCAACCTAGACTGACCCAGCCGCCTAGTTTTTCCCAACAAGTTCAGCAACCAGTTTAAGCTGAATCATCCAATAGCTTAGAGAATCTACTGAAAGCTTACATGGTGAAGAATGATGCCTTAATTCAAAGCCAAGCAGCTACATTGAAGAACTTGGAGAACCAGATGGGACAGCTTGCAGCTGAACTCAGAAATCGACCACAAGGTGCTTTACCTAATGATATGGAGAATCTAAGAAACTCGGGAAAGGAACATTACAAAGCGTTAAAATTGAGAAGCAGAAAGACAGTAGAGCCCAACACCGTCGAAGCTGAAAAGGAGCCAAATGATACTTAAGACTCAGAGGAAGTTCAATCGAGTGTTGAAATTCCAGTTTCACCAGAACTAGAACCTACAAAATCTGATAAGGTAACTTCAGAACCACCTAATTCTAATCAACTAACAACTGCGTTAAATGTAAAATTGCCAACAAAGATAAATCAACTAGTACCAGTTCTAGTAATGAAACCTTCACCACCCTACTCCAAAAGACTTCAGAAGCAGAAACAGGAAATTCAATTCAAGAAGTTCCTTGATGTACTCAAGCAACTTCGTATCAACATCCCGTTGGTAGAAGCACTTGAACAAATGCCGAAATACGTTAAGTTTATGAAAGATATCCTGTCCAATAAGCGAAGACTTGGAGAATTTGAGATGGTAGCTCTGACGAAGGAATGCAACGCATATCTTCAAGACAAACTACCCCAAAGCTGAAGGATCCTGGATGTTTTACCATACCTTGTAACATTTGAGCAACATATTGTGGTAAGGCACTATATGACTTAGGTGTAAGTATAAACTTGATGCATATGTCAATATTGAAAAAGTTAGGGATAGGTGAAGTTAGACCTACTACTGTTACACTTCAACTAGCAAATTGATCCTTAGCACATCTAGAAGGAAAAATTGAGGATGTATTGGTATGTGTAGATAAATTCATCTTTCATGCTGACTTTGTGATTCTAGATTCTAAAATAGAAAAAGAAGTACCCATTATCCTAGGAAGGTCGTTCTTAGCAACTAGAAGGACCTTATTGATGTGCAGAAGGGCGAGCTTACGATGCGTGTTCAGGATGATCAGGTAACATTTAATGTTCTTAAGTCTATGTAATTTCTTGATGAGGTTGATGATTATTCTGCAGTATCTGACTTAGAAGATTTAATAGTGGAAAAGGATCCTCAACAGACTGGAAAGAATTTTGACATCAGACCCTCCAAATGATGAAGAAGAGGATGAATACTTAGCTTTGCTAGAGGCTAATAAAAGAAGATTTAATCTGCAATCTCATTTTGAATCTTTGGAGTTTGAGAAGAGGGAGTATGCCCAACCAAAAGCGTCAATCCAGGAACCACCTAAATTAGAATTCAAGGTATTACCATCACATTTAAAATACATTTATTTAGGTAACGCTTCTACTCTGCCTGTGATTGTTTCAGCAGTCAATATTGAGCAAGAAGAGAAACTTATCTTAGTCTTGAAATAATTCAAGAAGGCTATCGGATGGACCATAGCCGATATTCACGGTATTAGTCCATCTGTATGCGTTCACAAGATTATCCTAAAAGATGGCGAAAAAGGGACGATTGATAGACAACAAAGACTGAACCCCATCATAAAGGACACGGTGAAAAAAGAGATTATCAAGTGGTTAGATACGGGTATCATTTATCCCATCTCAGACAGTTCATGGTTAAGTCTAGTCTAGTGCGTGCCAAAGAAGAGAGGTATCAAAGTCGTAGAAAATGAGAATAATGAGTTGATACCAAGTAGAACAGTTACGGGATGGAGGATTTGCATCGATTATCAGAAGCTGAACAAGGCGACTAGGAAAGATCACTTTGCTTTGTCGTTCTTGGACTAGATGCTAGATAGACTCGTGGGGCGAGACTATTACTATTTTCACAATGGATACTCAGGGTATAATCAGATTACAGTAGCACCAGATGATCAACACAAGACGATGTTCACCTACCTGTACAGTATATTTGCATTTAGACGGATGGCATTTGGTTTATGTAATGCACCTACTACATTTCAAATATGTATGATGTCTATTTTTAATAACATGGTTGAGAAGTACTTGGAAGTTTTTATGGATAACATTTCAGTATTCGGAGATAATTACGATGATTGCTTAGCCAATCTGGCTAAGGTACTAAGGTGATGGGAAGAAATGAACCTCGTACTTAACTGGGAGAAGTGCCATTTCATAGTATGAGAAGGAATTGTTCTAGGGCATCGGATAACAAGATATGGAATCGAGGTAGATAAAGCGAAGGTAGAAATTATTAAGAAGCTTCTAGCGCCAGCAGCTGTAAAGGGTGTTAGGAGCTTTTTGTGCCACATCGGTTTCTATTGAAGATTTATCAAGGACTTTTCCAAAATTACTAAACCCTTATGCAAATTATTGGAGAAGGACACTACATTCAAGCTCGATGATGAATGCTTCAGAGCTTTCAAGGATTTGAAGAGTCGATTAGTTATGACACCCATAATCGTCACACCAGACTGGGATTTTCCATTTGAATTGATATGTGATGCGAGCGACTTCGCGATAGGGGCCCGATAGGAGCTGTCATGGGCCAGCAAAAAAACAAAGTTTTTCATCCCATCTACTATGCATGTCGGACTCTTACAGGAGCTCAACTGAACTATACGGTAATAGAAAAAGAGTTACTTGCTATTATATTTGCTTTTGACAAGTTTCAATCTTATCTTGTAGGTACCAAAGTGACTGTCTATACGGACCAATTGGCAATTAAGTACTTACTTGCCAAGAAATATGCTAAGCCATGACTAATCCAGTGGGTGCTTCTACTTCAAAAGTTTGATCTAAAAATTCAAGATCGAAAGGGAGTAGAAAACCAAGTAGCAGATCACTTGTCCAGATTGGAGCCACAAGAAGGAAATTCTCCTATTATACCAATTCAGGAAACGTTTATAGATGAACACATACTGAAGGTAAGTCATGTCCATAATATCCCTAGGTTTGCTGATATTGCTAACTATTTAGCTTGTGTTTTGATGCCAATTGATAAGATGTATCAACAAAGGAGAAAGTTTCTTCACGATGTAAAGTACTATTTCTGGGAAGAGCCATATTTGTTTAAAAAGTGTACAAATCAGATGATTAGGAGATGTGTGGCAGAAAGATGAAGAACAAAAGATTTTATACCATTGTCACTTAGCTCCGAGTGGGGGACACTTCGGAGGTACTCGTACGGTGGCCAAAGTATTGTAAGCCAAATTCTTTTGGCCAACACTATTCAAGGATGCATATGCGTACGTAAAAAGCTGTGACCGACGTCAAAGGGTCAGAAATGTCACCAATAGAAATGAGATGCCTCGATCAAACATCATTGAGGTAGAATTGTTTGATGTATGGGGTATTGAATTTCTTGGTCCTTTCTCTCCGTCTTTTGGTCACAAGTATATATTGGTAGCAGTAGACTACGTGTCCAAGTGGGTCGAGGCTGAAGCTAATCCGACAAATGATGTGAAGGTTGTAATAAAGTTCTTGCAGAAACACGTGTTCACAAGGTTTGGAACCCCAAGAGCTATCATTAGTGATGAGGGTCCCACTTTGTGAACATGTGGTTAAAATGGTTATTAGACAAGCACAGAGTAAAACACAAGGTTGCAACAGTTTACCATCCGCAGACGAATGGGTAAGCTGAACTGGCAAATAAGGAGATCAAAGGCATACTTGAGAAGGTAGTTTGCCCGAACCGATGAGATTGGTCCAAAAGTTTGGATGATGCTTTGTGGGCTTACAGAACAGCATACAAGACACCTTTAGGGATATTACCTTACAAGTTGGTCTTTGGGAAAGCATGTCATCTACCCTTGGAGTTAGAGCACAAAGTTTACTGGCCTTTTCAACAGTTTAATTTGGATCCTAAGCTAGAGAAAGAGAAACTGATGTTCCAACTTAATGAGTTAGAAGAGTTCCCAATGTTCTCATATGAAAATGCCAAATTACTTAAAGAAAGACTTAAGAAATGGCATGACAAACACATTCGAGTTCGAGAATTTGAAGCAGATCAGCAAGTCTTGTTGTTCAATTCTAGATTAAGGTTCTTTCCAGGTAAGTTAAAATCACGTTGGTCTGGTCCATTTACGATTCATCAAGTCTATCCATATGCAGTTGCTAAATCCAAGGTAAGGGAGATAATTTTCGAGTTAATGCTCAGTGCCTGAAACATTATTAGGGAGATAAAATTGAACGGGATAAAATCTCATTCATTTTATCGGATACTTAATTTCTTATTTTTATTTTTGAATAAATGATTTAGGGTATATTTTCGGGTATAGTATGTTTAAATAAATTCTGTCTAGGAGATTGGAACTTAAGCGGGACCACTTGTGACCCCTCCAATCTTTCCTTGGAATTTATTTTGACATAATTTCCTAAGAAATTATTCCCTAAATGGAAAAATAAATTTTTAGTTTTTCAAATAAAATGGTCAATTTTGATCCACATTTTAATTTGCAACTCAATTTTAAATTTTCATTAAGTCTAAGGATTTAATTGAATTATTTCTAAAATTTGATTGCTCTTTTGTAAATAATAAAAACTAGGTGCTTCTCCTTATAAACATTTTTAAAAACCATCTAGAATAAATATTTTAATATTATTTATTAATTTGATAAACCTTAATATATAATTATATTTATTATAATTTATATATTAATTTTATCAACTTTGCTTAGAATTAGGATTAATTGTATTTTAATTATATTTTATGGTTATCTTAATAAATTAATGGCAATTGATAATTTCATATGCATATATTTAATTATTAATTGTTGTTAAACTTTGAGTAGAATTAGAACTTAGGAAATTTTTTTAATTTTCTAAGAATTCTACTACAAATCTTATTTTTCCATCTATAAATACCATCAACCTTTCTCCCTCCATTCATTCATCTTCAAAACCCCAAAAAACCAAACCCCTAAGTGCCTCAAGCCTAGCCCAGTGGTGATCGGTACACACCCAATGAGATCCTTGACGTCCAGCTCCATCGCGCGCCTATTGCTCTAGCCTCAGCTCGCACGAAGCGCTCATCTACACACACCTGCTGCCCCTGCCTAGCAGCTGTCTAGGCCGAGTCTTGCACCAAACTTCCTTCCGCGCACGCCTTCTACTCCAGGCCTACTGCCAAAGGATCCTTGCTGCATTGCTGCTATAACACCCTGAATTTGGGCCTAGAAGTTTTGGGCCCTGAGCATGGGAGTGGTTGAAGGCAGTTTATAATATTCTGTTGTGCATGTAAATTTCGTTAATGAAGGCTTGTTTTAGTGGTAAAGTGTTCTGAGAAGTGTTGGAGAAGTCCTGTAACACCCCGTACCCGAGTCCGTTACCGGAGTCGAACACAAGGTGCACACAGACTTAACTTAATTATTCTCACAGTCCATTTAAAATTTTCCAGACAAGCTGGTTACTGCATCACTGTCGCCTTAAAAATCATATCTTGAGTTTCTAGGCTCAAAAATCAGTTTCGTAATTTTTCTCTGAAACTAGACTCAGATTTCCATCTACATATTTTTTTCTAGAATTTTTGGTTGGGCCAATTAGTACAGTTTATTAGTTAAAGTCTCCCCTAATCCAGGGTTCGACTACACTGACCTTCATGCATTACGAATTGGATATCTCCCTATACAGGGCTTCAATACTGATGTCGTTTGTTTCTATAGAAACTAGACTCAAGGAGGAAGCTATAAATATATGGCATGACTCCTAATTATCTCTGGTTAATTTATAGTGAATTTCCAAAGTCGGAACAGGGATTCCAGAAACCGTTCTGGCCCTGTTTCACGAAAACCTAAACATCTTTTAATATACAACTCATATGACCGTTTCGTTTCTTCCATATGAAATGAGATTCATCAAGGTTCATTTACATAATTTATTCACTATTTAATTCCATTCCTGCTATTTTTGGTGATTTTTCACATCCACACCACTGCTGCTGTCAGCATCTGTTTTCAGGTAAACTTTACCTATTTCGTGGTTTGCATGGACCGACTAGAGTTTTGTCATACATAGGTCCACCTATGATCATATTTAGCCATTCCAAGGGCTGATCATTGCCCAACACTTCCATTCCAGTCCATAGTCACATCATGAAACCATATATACATACATAAACACAAATGGTCTAATGCCATACTCCACTTCTACGAGCCATTTTCGCATGGCTGTACACACATACATCACAAAGCATTACTTGAAATATAGCAAAGGGTAGTCCTATACATGCCATTTCAAAGCTCAACCAAAATTGTACCAAAAGGGGCTTTGATAGTGTGGGAGACTTGACTTCCAAAATCCGAGTCCGATGGTGACGAGCCAAAATCTATAAAACAGAGAACAAAGAAACGGAGTAAGCAATTTATGCTTAGTAAGTTTTGAGCAAGGGACTCCAGCACAACAAAAGCATAACATTCATATAGCTAAACGGATAATTTCATATGTACACAATCTCAATATCATACTTACTTCACACTACCAACCCTTATGTTCATACACAAAAGATCAACTTAGCCAAAGGCCGGTAGCTCGTTTATCAACTGAGCGAATACTTATTTGTAAGGGCTCAACTAATTCAAAGCACATACGAACATACCTCATTGCTGGAATTTTTGCAAGCGTATTAACTGAAATTTTTACAGCAAGATTGCTCATTCCCGAATCACGTACCTTCGGAATTTAACCGGATATAGCGTCTCGCTCGATTGTCTTCGAGACATAGCCCGGTTATAGTGATTCGCACAATTGCCTTCGGGAATTAGCCCGGATTTAGTAACTCACACAAATGCCTTCGGGACTTAACCCGATTTTGGTAACTCGCACAAATGCCTTCGGGAATTGACCCGGATTTAGTCACTTAGCACAAAAGCCTTCAGGACTTAGCCCGGATACCATTCGAATAACCAAGCACATATATCAACAAATCATAACACATTCTTATTACATTCTCATTACCAAAGCTCAAACACAAGACACTTATCATATTTACAATTTCGGCTCAATAGCCACACACAAAGAGCATGATTTCGATTTGCTTAAAACATGATCTAATCAAATCATAATTTAAGCTCTATTACTCAAGAACTTACCTCGGATGTTGTAGAACGATTTCGATGGCTATTCGACCACCTTTTCCTTCCCTTTATCAGATTTAGATCCCCTTTGCTCTTGAGCTTAATTAAATAAATAAATCGATTTAATCGTTTGAGCATTGAAAAGAGGAACACAAGGCACTTAGCCCACACTTATACATTAGACATTAAAGTCACATACATGTGAAGTCATGCATCAAACTCAACACATTAGTTAGTACTCTCCTTAGCCGAATTTTCTAGGTCGAGGTAAAGCCTTCAACATGCTTACTTATGGCCAAACAACATATCAACCTATGTACTCATTCATGTGGCCGATTATGCATGTTGATGTTGAGGCCAATTACATGTTTAATACCACACATGAACGGTATACATTTTACTAACTAATGCATTACATATTGTAGTTCAATACACATCTATCATTTACTTCATAACCAAAACATCATCATAAGCAAATATATACCTTGAGATAGTATATATGTCATACCAATACATCATGTGCAAACATATATACATATAGGTGCAAGGGCCGAATCTCAAGTTGCTTATATCCAAATATAAACATATATCCAAAGCTCAAATCTTACTTACCATGCAATATGCATAAATCATACTTATGGATATACCATGGCCGAATACACCACAACACCATACCGTTTCAATTTTGGTCAAGGTTAAACAAAGATCTTAATGTCTCACTAAAAATGCTTAAAAGAGAATCCAAGAGTCATCAACCCACCATCACATATATCATTAACAAGCTTCATATTTAGCATGCAATGGCATTAACACAAAATCCACCTTGGCCGAACACCATTCCCATGACATAGCAAGGATTTGAACCATGGCTAATAAGAACATCAAGCTAGCAACTAAAAACATGCATGAATCTCATGGCACAACATCAAACATACCTTAATCTTGATTCAAGTATAGCCAAAACTCTTCCTAATCCTCTTCCAAACCAAACATGAAGCAAAAACCCCTTCCTTCTTCCTTATAATTTTCAGCACAAAGAAATCAAAAAAAGGATGAACAACAATTTTTTTTTTTTCTCTTTTCTTCAATTCACGGCAATGGGGGGTAACACACACATTCTTTCTTTTTTTTTTTCTTCCCTTTCATTATTCAATTCCCATGCTCATTATTTTATTTTTTTCTTACATGCACCATTGTCACAACATGTTTCATGACATGTTTTGCCCATAATCCCTTGTCATGGCCGGCCACTAGCTATTGGGGGGGAATTTGATATGCAAGTCCTCCCTAATGACTACATGCACTATTAGGTCCTTATAGATTAGCCTATCACTTTTCAAAAGTGTCACACAAGTCCTACGAACTGAATTCACATGCAATCGACTAAATCGAAGCTTGAAATTTTCACACATTCATAATTTCATATTCTAGACAATAAATATTACGTTCAAACATTTCGGTGACTCGGTTTAGCGGTCCCGAAACCACTTCCCGACTAGGGTCAATTTTGGGCTGTCACAACTCTCCCCCACTTAAGAAAATTTCATCCCCGAAAGTCTTACCGATAAATAGGTTTGGGTAACGCTCTTTCATAGAGTTCTCGGGTTCCCAAGTAGCTTCTTCCATCCCGTGCTTGAGCCATAACACTTTCACTAGCAGAACCCTTTTGTTTCGCAACTCTTTCACTTCATGTGCTAGGATACGAATCGGATCTTCTTCATAACTCATATCGGCTTGAATTTCGACCTCTGATGGACTAATTATGTGTGATGAATCAGATCTATAGCGTCGAAGCATCAAAAAATGGAAGACGTCGTGAATCTTTTTGAGTTCAGGGGGCAAAATCAAACGATACGCAACTGGACCAACTCGTTCGGAGATTTCGTACGGCCCAATGAATCTCGGGCTCAACTTGCCCTTACGGCCAAATCTGAGTATCTTTTTCCAAGGCGAAACTTTAAGAAATACTTTATCTCCCACCTGATATTCAATGTCTTTTCGTTTCAAATCCGCGTACGATTTCTGACGATCTGTGGCCGCCTTCAGACTTTCACGGATCACCTTTACTCTCTGTTCAGCATCTTTAATCAAATCAACTCCGAAAATTTTACTTTCACCGAGCTCGGTCCAAAACAATGGTGTACGGCATTTACGACCGTACAAAGCCTCGTAAGGTGCCATCTTAATACTTGATTGAAAACTATTGTTGTAAGCGAATTCAATCAAAGGTAAATACCGTTCCCATAAACCACTGAACTCGAGGATGCAACATCTCAACATATCCTCAAGTATCTGAATTACCCGCTCAGATTGACCATCGGTTTGTGGATGAAAAGCGGTGCTAAAATGCAGCTTGGTACCCAAAGCTTCTTGCAATTTCTTCCAAAATCGCGAGGTGAATCTCGGATCTCTATCCGACACAACAGAAATCGGTACCCCGTGTAATCTTATAATCTGAGAAACGTACAATTCAGCTAGTTTATCCAATGAAAAATCCGTACGCATAGGGATAAAGTGAGCCGACTTAGTCAGTCTATCAACAACAACCCAAATCGCATCCTTCTTACTTGCGGACAATGGCAGTCTGGACACAAAGTCCATTGTGACTCGATCCCATTTCCACTCAGGTATCTTGATCGGCTGAAGTAATCCTGAAGGCACTTGATGTTCCGCTTTCACTTGTTGACATATTAAACATCTCGAAACAAAGTCGGAGATGTCTCGTTTCATACCATGCCACCAAAATCGACGTTTCAAATCGTTGTACATCTTCGTACTCCCCGGGTGAATTGACATTCGGCTACAATGGGCTTCGTTCAGAATCATCGAAATGAGTTCCGAATTCCTTGGAACACACAAACCACTTCTGAACCTCAAACAATCATCATAATCAATTTGAAACTCCGATTCCTTGTTCGGAACACACTCAGCCCGTTTTGCAACCAATTCATCATCGACCTTCTGAGCTTCACGAATTTGATGAATCAATAATGGTTTGGCTTTTAATTCAGCTACTAACACATTGTCGGGTAGAAAGACAAGTGTACATTCATCGCTTCATAAAGCAAAGTGATTTTCGCTTAAGGCGTCCGCAACCACATTAGCCTTTCCGGGTGATAATCAATGACAAGCTCATAATCTTTTAACAACTCAAGCCAACATCTTTGTCGCAGATTCAAGTCTCTTTGAGTCATCAAATATTTGAGACTTTTGTGATCCAAAATACATGGCACTTCTCCCCAAATAGGTAGTGTCGCCATATTTTCAAAGCGAATACGATGGCGACTAGTTCGAGATCATGGGTCGGATAATTTTTCTCATGTGGCTTTAATTGTCTCGACGATAGGCCACAACTCGACCTTCTTGCATCAATACGCAACCCAACCCAAGTAGGGAGGCGTCACTATAGATGACAAGCTCTTTGCCCGATTCGGGCTGCACTAAAATTGGAGCTTCCCTCAAATAAGTTTTCAGTTGATCAAAACTTTTCTGACATTTTTCCGTCCATTCGAACTTAACATCTTTTGGAGTAGCCGTCATGGGTGTGGCTATCATCGAGAAACCTTTACAAACCGTCGGTAGTACCCGCAAGTCCCAAAAGCTCGAACCTCGTAATATTTCTTGGAGGCTTCCAGTTAAGTATGGCTGAAATTTTGCTCGTCGACTCGAATACCCGATCTGAGATACCACATGACCGATGTAACACCCTTACCCGTTATCGTCGTAGGAACAGATACAAGGTATTACCGAACATAACATATACCAAGATAGAAATATGTCATCCCATTTGATAATGCATCGTATAACATATATCTTGAACAATATTAGCCAACTTTTATGGCTTGTACAAAGTAACTGGTTTAAATCTTGTAACTAATATTTTAAACCTAGACAAATATGACACATAACAAAATAATTTTTGCCTACTATACATGCCATAATTCAAAACATTTAGTTCAAATACCCCAAAGTATGATAGTGCGGGTAGATCTTCACGATCCTTGACTCTGAGCAAGTGGAGAACACTATAAGACAAAAGAGAGAAAGCGAAGTAAGCTTATAGCTTAGTAAGTAGTATGCAAATACTAATTTAAGAATCTAACATGTTTACACAACAATTCAAGTATGTCTACTTTAACTTCACTACTTATTCCACTTGATTAAGCCGTCTCTGCTGTGTCATATTCACTAAATAAATCATAACTCGAGTTACAAAACTCAAAATTCATATCCGTAAAATTTCCTGAATCTAGACTCATAAAGCTTCTTGCTAAATTTTTTTATAATTTTGGTTCAGCAGATTAGTACAGTTTATTAGTTAAAGTTTCCCTGTTACACAGCTCGACTGGCCTGACCTCTGTCCACTACGAATTGAATTTCTCTCAGTACATAACTCAAACAACCCTGAAGTCTGTTGTATTTAAAACTAGTCTCAATAAGGAATTTAGGCATGTAAACTATATTTCTTAGTTTGCTTTGTACAATTTTAATGATTTTTCAAAGTGGAAACAGGGATCACGTATTCATCCTGAGCAAGTCAGTTACAATTGTAAATATCTCAAAATATAGAATTCCTTTGCTTGCCCTGCTTCTTTTATATGAAAGTAGACTCCTTAAGCTTTAATTTCACATCTCATTCAACCTCTAATTATATTCCTCCTATTTTTGGTGATTTTTCAAAATCACGTCACTGCTGCCATCTAAAAACAGTTTTAATACTAATTTCACTCTTTCACACATTCTTTATGCTAACCTCATTTTATCGTATATATGTATATGCCACAATTCATTTTCACCACATTTCATTCACTATAAGTGTAGGTCCAAACCACAATGTCACCACAAAACCATCCCGTTGAACAATTCGGATCAATCCTCGATATTTAACGGTTTCAGCACACAACCCCACCATCATACTTCATTTAGTTCGGCTCTCTTGTACACATGGGAAACACTTAGTACCACTCATGCGACCTAGCCGATTTGTCTCGTAGCTCTCTTGTCTACATGGTGTCCTTCACTTGGAATCACGCATGCGACCTAGCTACATTTATCTTTCACGTAGCTCTCTTGTCTACATGGGATACATCTCGTATCACGCATGTGACCTAGCTACTCTGAGGTGTCTCGTAGCTTTCTTGTACACATGATGTGCACTCAGCATCATACATGTGACCTAGCTACGCTCCCTCTATTTCATTCGATCTCTCCGAATGTTCAACCGGGATCTCTCTCTCTGTATTTATTTCCATTCTTCCCATAGTCAATTTATATTTTAACATCAGCTAGTATATTTATATAATAGGCTGAAATATAAGAATGTACATGAAATTATTGTAATATTTACATACAACTTACCTTGGTGCAAAATATGGAAATTTTGTAATTTAGTCCAAAACTTTTTCTTTCCCCCGTTCGAGGTCAGTTCCGCGCCTTTCTTGATTATGGAGCTTGAAAGTTGAAGAATCCCTAGCTATGGAGAGAGTGAAGTTTCGGCAGCAACTAAATGGGGAAGATGACTATTTTGTGTTATTTTTCCCATTTTATTTCATTTAATATCAAAATGACTAAAATACCCTTACTACTAAACTTTCCAAAAATTCCTTCCATGTCCTAAATTTGTCCATGAACTTAAAATTGGTAGAATTGCTATTTAAGACCTCCTAATAAATATTTCAAAACAATTTCATACTAAAATTTCTAGTATGCAAATTTTGCAACTTATTCGATTTAGTCCCTACTTTCAATTTAAACACTTTAGGCATAGAATTTCATCACGAAATTTTCACACAATCATGCAATCATATCATAAACCCCAAAATATTTATAAAACAATTATTTCTATCTCGGATTTGTGGTCACGAAACCACTATTCCGATTAGGCCCTAATTCGGGTTGTCACAATTCTCCCCCTTTAGAGATTTTCGTCCCGAAAATCTTACCGATAAAGAGGTTTGGGTCTTGTTTCCTCATAGCTTCCTCGGGTTCCCACGTAGCCTCTTCTATCCCATGTCGTGCCACAATACTTTCACTAAGGCTATACTTTTGTTTCTTAAGCTGTTTAACTTCTCGAGCCAAAATCTTTATTGGCTCCTCCTCATAGGTCATATCCGATCGAATCTCAATTTCGTTGGGGAAATCACATGTGAAGGATCGAACGATAACGTCGCAACATTGATACATGAAACACGTTATGAATCTTTTCTAACTCTGCCGGTAAGGCCAACCGATATGCCTTGGTCCAATTCTCTCAATAATCTAAATGCGGCCCAATAAAACGCGGACTCAACTTGCCTTTTCGACTAAATCTCGAATCTTTTTCCATGGTGACACCTTCAAGAACACTTTATCACCCACTTGAAATTCAATCTCTTTTCTTTTTAAATCGCATATGACTTTTGTCGATCTGAAGCGACTTTCAAGCAATCCGAATTACTTTTATTTTCTCTTGGTTTCTTTAACTAGATCAACTCCGTGAATCTGTTTCTCACTAAGCTCGGTCCAATATAAAGGAGTCCGACACTTACGACCATATAAGGCTTCATGCGGTGCCATTTGTATACTTGATTGATAAGCATTATTGTAGGCAAACTCAATCAAAGATAGATATTTCTCCCAACTACCTCCAAATTCTAAAACACAACATCTAAGCATATCTTGAGTACCGGATTACTCTTTCCGTTTGACCATCTGTTTGTGGATGAAATGCGGTACTAAAGTTCAATTTTGTACCCAAAGCTTCTTGTAACTTTTCCAAAATCTCGAGGTAAATCTTGGATCTCTATCGATATTATAGACATAGGTACTCCGTGCAACTTCACAATTTCAGCAATATATAATTCGCTAATTTATCAAGAGAGTAATCGATACGTCTTTGGTATAAAGTGGGCTGACTTTGTTAATCTATCAACCACTACCCAAACAGCATCCTTCTTTTTAGGAGTTAAAGGCAAACCGGTTACAAAATCCATGGTAATCTTGTCCCATTTCCACTCGGGCACCATTACGGTTGAAGTAATCCTGAAGGTACTTGATGTTCAACTTTTACTTGTTGAGATCAAACACTTAGTTACAAATTGAAATGTCCCTTTTCATACACGCCACCAATCTGACTTCTTTAAATCATTATACATTTTGTGCTACGGGGTGAAGCGATAAACAGCCATTGTGCGCCTCATGTAATATTTTACGAATCAATTTATCATTTTTCGGCACACATATTCTCGTCTCGAAACATCAAGCAGTCATCCGGTCCAACTCGAAAATCGAGTCATAACTCGATTCGCATTGAGTTCTCTTGGTCCGCAACTCACTATCATTCTTTTGAGCATCACAAATCAACTGGAGAAATAACGGTTTAGCTCTCATCTCGCTAAAATTGACCCGTCCTCGAGACAATGCTAACCCGTGTTCATGGCTCTCAAAGTGAAAAGAAATTTTACGCTCAAGGCGTCACAACTTCATTTGCTTTTCCGGATGATAATCAATCACTAGATCATAATCCTTTAATAATTCAAGCCATCTTCGCTGTCGCAAATTTAGGTCCTTTTGATTCATCAAGTACTTCAAACTTTTGTGATCGAGTAAAAATTTGACATTTTCACCGTATAAATAATGTCGCCAAATCTTCAAGGCAAAAACAACAATGACCGGTTCCAAATCATGTGTAGGATAGTTCTTCTCATGCGGTTTTAAGCGCCTCAAGCATAAGCTACTACTTTGCCCTCTTGCATCAACACACATCCAAGGCACATCAATGATGCATCACTATAAATTACGAACTCCTTTCGACTAAATTTGTACTAAAATTGGTGCTTCATCAATCGTGCTTTCAACTTTTCAAAACTCGTTGACATTTATCAGTCCATTCAAACTTAACATTCTTACGCAACAATTTAGTCATAGGAGAGGCAATTATCGAAAATCCTTCAACAAAATGCCTATAATACCGGCCAAGCCTAAAAGCTTCTAACCTCAGATACATTCTTGGCGGTTTCCAATCAACGATCGCAGAAATCTTGCTTGGATCCACCGAATACCATCACCGAGACTATATGCCCCAAAAATCCGACTTCACGAAGCCGAACTCACTTTTACTAAACTTGGCAAGCAGTTTCTTTTCTCTCAAGATCGCAATATAATTCTCAAGTGTTCGGCATGTTCAAACTCATCTCGAGAATAAATTAAAATGTCATCTATAAACACTACTACAAACTTATCCAAATATGGTAGGAAAATCCGATTCATTAAGTCCATAAATATGGTGGAGCATTTGTTAAGCCAAAAGGCATCACCGAAACTCATAATGTCCATACCTTGTCCTAAAGGCGGTTTCGGCACATCGACTCCTTAACTCTCGGTGATAGTAACCGGACCTCAAATCAATCTTTGAAAACACTGTGGCCCCTTTAACCGATCGAATAAATCATCAATCCTCGGCAATGGGTACTTGTTCTTTATAGTCACCTTATTAAGTCGAGCGGTAATCAATGCAAAGTCTCATTGAACCATCCTTCTTCTTCTGAATAATACTGAGAGCACCCAGGAGAGAAACTCGGTCTCACAAATCCCTTTGCATTAACTCCTGCAATCGAGCCTTCAATTCTTTTAATTCAATGAGCCATTCTATATGGAGCAATCGAGATCGGTGCGATGCAGGCAACAAATCAATGGCAAAATCTATCTCTCTGTTTGGAGGCAACCTGGGCAATTCCTCCGAAATACATCCGGAAACTCACAGACTATAGGTATCGATTCAAATTTCAGTTGAGACATCTCAACATTCATTACATAAGCGGATAAGCTTCACACCTTTTCTCATGTATTTACGTGCGGACATGTGCGAAATCACCATAGGCAATTTATTTGATTAAATCTGTTTCAACCCACGAAATTTCTCCATTTTCACATTTTAACTCTAGTGTCTTTTGTTTACAATCTACCTTAGCATCATACAATGTTAACGGTCCATTCCCAAGATAACGTCAAACTCACCAAATGGTACTTGACATCAAGTTGGCGGAAAGCAGTGACCTTGAATCATTAATGGGCAATTCTTGCAAACCTTGTCAACTAGCACATATTGGCCTAAGGGGTTCGACACTTTAATCGTAAACTCAATAAATTCAACAGCAACTTTTTATTGGATACTAAATTCATGCAAATATAGGAATGGGTGGACCGGGATCAATCAATGCAATAACAATAGTATCATAAAGAGAAAATGTACCGATAATGACATCGGAGATGATGCATCTTCTCGAGCACGTATAGCATAAGCTCTAGCAGTGCTCTAGCCACGATCTTGCCGTTAAATCTTTCATCACAGTTCTACTACTAGTCCCACCTCCGGTATTTCTCGGTGGTCTACCTCTACTAGCGGTGGTATTCATCTAACACTCTGAAATCTTTCTTCTTTAACCTTCTCGGACGGTCTCTAATAAAATGCTCATGAGAACACTTTGAAACAAGCTCGCTCGGTCCCCAACACTCACCATAATGTTGCACGCCACATTCTTGACACTCGGGCTTTCTAGGTCGCACATTACCCACACTTGCCACAAGTAGCTTGAGCTTTAGACCCGAATATGCTCTACCACGATCTCTGTGTAAATCCCCAATTGAAACTGTCATTCGAGGGTTTGTCTCTTTGGATCTCTTTGGTTGAGATTGAAATGGCTTACTTATCATCTTTTTCGACATCTCGAGCCTCAATAGCGACTTTTCTTCTTTCTTTGTTCAATTCTTGACTTTAAGAGCTCGATCAACCAATACTACAAATTCTTTCAACTCCAAAATCCCTACAAACACTTTAATGTCCTCATTCAGCCCATCTTCAAATCTTCTACACATAATGGCCTCGGTGGACACACATTCACAGGCATACTTGCTGAGTCTTACAAATTCGCGTTCATACTGCATGCAGACATTTTCCTTGCTTCAATTCAAGGAACTCCTTCCGTTTTGATCAATAAATCGCTGACTTATGTATTTCTTTCTAAATTCTTCTGGAAGAAATCCCAAGTAACTTTTCTTTTGGCACCACTACAACCAAAGTCTTCCACCGGTGGTAGGCGAATCTCTCAAAAGTGATCTGACACACTTTAAGCATTCCTCGGTGTACATGAGAGCTCATCAAATACGGGTAGAATTTTCAAGCCGAATTCCGCTTTCTCGGGATCATCATCAACCTTTGCCCTAAACTCTTGACCCCTTGTTTTTGAATCTTGTCAACCGGAGGCTTGTTCATTCTTACCAAATTTATACCTTGAGCACTCTGACAGAATCGTCGAGGTATAGGAGGGGTGGAGGAGGTTGAGCATTTGGATTTGCTCGAATAAATTCAATATACCAATTGTTCATCATTTGGAGAAAGGCGTCCGAGCCTCATCTCCTTGTCCCAATGTCTCAGTCTACTTTCCACAGTAGCGGTCCCTTGTGCGGGAGCCGGCGCATTACTAGCAACATCATCACCGCAGTTCCTTCGGGATCCATTACTATATTAAAATAAAACACGCTTTAGAATAATCGAGTCACCACACTATCACAATATTTTTATGGCATGTATAGCTAGACTTTTACACACACTTTATTAGTCCGAGAACCGACTAAACCATAGCTCGATACCACTAAATGTAACACCCTTACCCGTTACTGTCGTAGGAGCAGATACAAGGTATTACAGAACATAACATATACCAAGATAGAAATATGTCATCCCACTTGATAATGCATCGTATAACATATATCTTGAACAATATTAGCCAACTTTTATGGCTTGTACAAAGTAATGGTCGAATCTTGTAACTAATATTTTAAACCTAGACAAATATGACACATAACAAAATAATTTTTGCCTACTATACATGCCATAATTCAAAACATTTAGTTCAAATACCCCAAAGTATGATAGTGCGGGTAGATCTTCACGATCCTTGACTCTGAGCAAGTGGAGAACACTATAAGACAAAAGAGAGAAAGCGAAGTAAGCTTATAGCTTAGTAAGTAGTATGTAAATACTAATTTAAGAATCTAACATGTTTACACAACAATTCAAGTATGTCTACTTTAACTTCACTACTTATTCCACTTGATTAAGCTGTCTCTGCTGTGTCATATTCACTAAATAAATCATAACTCGAGTTACAAAACTCGAAATTCATATCCGTAAAATTTCCCTGAATCTAGACTCATAAAGCTTCTTGCTAAATTTTTTTATAATTTTGGTTCAGCATATTAGTACAGTTTATTAGTTAAAGTTTCCCCTGTTACACAGCTCGACTGGCCTGACCTCTGTCCACTACGAATTGAATTTCTCTCAGTACATAACTCAAACAACCCTGAAGTCTGTTGTATTTAAAACTAGTCTCAATAAGGAATTTAGGAATGTAAACTATATTTCTTAGTTTGCTTTGTACAATTTTAATGATTTTTCAAAGTGGAAACAGGGGATCACGTATTCATCCTGAGCAAGTCAGTTACAATTGTAAATATCTCAAAATATAGAATTCCTTTGCTTGCCCTGCTTCTTTTATATGAAAGTAGACTCATTAAGCTTTAATTTCACATCTCATTCAACCTCTAATTATATTCCTCCTATTTTTGGTGATTTTTCAAAATCACGTCACTGCTGCCATCTAAAAACAGTTTTAATACTAATTTCACTCTTTCACACATTCTTTATGCTAACCTCATTTTATCGTGTATATGTATATGCCACAATTCATTTTCACCACATTTCATTCACTATAAGTGTAGGTCCAAACCACAATGTCACCACAAAACCATCCCGTTGAACAATTCGGATCAATCCTCGATATTTAACGGTTTCAAAGACACAACCCACCATCATACTTCATTTAGTTCGGCTCTCTTGTACACATGGGGAACACTTAGTACCACTCATGCGACCTAGCCGATTTGTCTCGTAGCTCTCTTGTCTACATGGTGTCCTTCACTTGGAATCACGCATGCGACCTAGCTACATTTATCTTTCACGTAGCTCTCTTGTCTACATGGTGTCCTTCACTTGGAATCACGCATGCGACCTAGCTACATTTATCTTTCACGTAGCTCTCTTGTCTACATGGGATACATCTCGTATCACGCATGTGACCTAGCTACTCTGAGGTGTCTCGTAGCTTTCTTGTACACATGATGTGCACTCAGCATCATACATGTGACCTAGCTACGCTCCCTCTATTTCATTCGATCTCTTCGAATGTTCAACCGGGATCTCTCTCTCTGTATTTATTTCCATTCTTCCCATAGTCAATTTATATTTTAACATCAGCTAGTATATTTATATAATAGGCTGAAATATAAGAATGTACATGAAATTATTGTAATATTTACATACAACTTACCTTGGTGCAAAATATGGAAATTTTGCAATTTAGTCCAAAACTTTTTCTTTCCCCCGTTCGAGGTCAGTTCCGCGCCTTTCTTGATTATGGAGCTTGAAAGTTGAAGAATCCTAGCTATGGAGAGAGTGAAGTTTCGCAGCAACTAAATGGGGAAGATGACTATTTTGTGTTATTTTTCCCATTTTATTTCATTTAATATCAAAATGACTAAAATACCCTTACTACTAAACTTTCCAAAAATTCCTTCCATGTCCTAAATTTGTCCATGAACTTAAAATTGGTAGAATTGCTATTTAAGACCTCCTAATAAATATTTCAAAACAATTTCATACTAAAAATTTCTGGTATGCAAATTTTGCAACTTATTCGATTTAGTCCCTACTTTCAATTTAAACACTTTAGGCATAGAATTTCATCACGAAATTTTCACACAATCATGCAATCATATCATAAACCCCAAAATATTTATAAAACAATTATTTCTATCTCGGATTTGTGGTCACGAAACCACTATTCCGATTAGGCCCTAATTCGGGTTGTCACAACCGAAGAAGCTAACCTCTCTTAACCAGAACTCACACTTATTGAACTTAGCATATAATTGCTTATCCCGTAAAATTTGCAATACTAATCTCAGGTGTTCAGCATGATCGATTTCATCTCTTGAATAGACCAAGATGTCATCAATAAACACAACTACAAACCGATCCAAATACGGTCTAAAGATCCGATTCATCAAATCCATAAATACCGAGGGCATTAGTGAGCCCAAACGGCATCACTAAAATTCGTAATGACCGTACCTCGTTCAAAGCGGTTTGGGTACATCCGAATCTCGAATTCATGGCTGGTAGTAACCCGATCTCAAATCTATCTTTGAAAACACCGAGGCTCCTTTAGTTGATCAAACAAATCATCAATACGTGATAGCGGATATTTATTCTTTATCGTCACTTTATTCGGTGACGATAGTCAATGCACAACCTCATGGTTCCGTCCTTCTTTTTCACAAACAATCTTTGGTGCACCCCAAGGTGAGAAACTTGGTCGAGCGAAACCTCTATCCGTCAATTCTTGCAACTGAGCTTTCAACTCCTTTAACTCGGTCGGTGCCATACGATATGGAGCTATCGAAATTTGTGTAGTCCCAGGTACAAGCTTAATACCAAACTCTATCTCCCGAACAAGTGGCAAACCCGGTAATTCTTCGGGGAAAACATCCGGGTATTCGCAAAACACCGGCACAGACTCAGGTTTTATTTCTAACTCCTTATCATCAAGTACATACGCAAGGTATGCTTCGCACCCCTTTCTTACATATTTTCGGGCCAACATTGATGATATTACAGCTGGCAACCCCTTTAAGTCCGTAGACTCAACTCGGCTTATCTCGTTATTTGCGCACCTCAGATCAATAGTCTTGCTTTTGCAATTCACAACCGCATCATGCACGGTCAACCAATCTAAACCGAGGATAACATCAAATTCATTGAACGGCAAAAGCATCAAGTCCGCCGGAAAGCAGGAACCTCGAATTACTAGGGGGCATTTCTTACACACTTTGTTAACAAGCACATAACGACCCAAGGGATTTGACACCCCAATAGGTAAAGTCTTACTGGATGCTAAGGTTTCGCATATATAAGAATGAGTAGAACCAGGGTCAATCAAAGCAATCACATTAGTATCAAAGAGAGTGAAAGTACCCGTAATAACATCTGGCGAGGAAGCATCCTCGCGTGCGCGTATTGCATAAGCCCTAGCAGGAGCGCGAGCCTCGGTCTAGTCGTAGCATCTCTAGATCCTCTCTGAACACCACTAGCATTGCCCATATTTCTAGATGGTCTACCCCGAGCAGTGGTAGCGCCCGGTTTCCCACTCTGATTTACATTCTGTTCAAGCAACCTCGGGCAATCTTTAATGAAGTGGTCAACTGATCCGCACTTGTAACAGGAGCGGTCATGGAATCTACAACTTCCAGAATGCCATTTGCCACAATGCGGACACTCCGTTCTGTCTCGACGTTCATTCCCAACACTGGCGACCGACGTGCCTCATGTACCCACAGGGGGTCGATCACGATCTCGTCTAAAAAGGCCCGAAGTGCTTCTAGACCGCCCACATCATCACGAAATTTCTTCGGCCTTTGTTGAAGAGACTTTCTGAGGATCTTTACTGAAACTCTCTAGTTCCCACATCAACTTTTGTTTTTCTTTTCTAAGCTCTTCGCTTTACAAGCTCGCTCGACAAGTACTACAAACTCTCGTATTTCAAGAATGCCAACGAACATTTTATATCTTCATTCAGCCCATCCTCGGCGTTTACATGATAGCCTCGGACGAAATACATTCCGGCGTATCTACTAAGTCTAACAAATTTTCACTCGTAATTGGTAAGCGACATAGAACCTTGCTTAAGCTCAAGAAATTCCTTCCGTTTTGATCAACAAATCTCGATCGATATATTTTTTCCAAACTCGGTTTGGAAAAACTCCCAAGTTACTTGCTCTCGGGGCTGTGAAGTCGAGTACGGATAGTGTTGTCCAACCAAAATTCAGCTTGCTCGGCATCGTCGCTATCCGTAGCTTTAAATTCGGTAGCCCCATGTTTTGGATTCTATCAAGCTGGGGCTTATTTGACCTTATTTGGTCGATTCACGGAGGCATTGTAGGTCTTGGGGTTGTGTTTGTTGGGAATGGAGGTTGTGGAACACCATATTAGCTCGAATGTATTGGTTGAACCAATCATTCATCACGCTATAGAAAGCTTGTCTAGCTTCATCATTTGGATTACTAGCATTAGGTTGAGAGTCCGCCATTGTCCCTTGTCTGGGAGCGGCGCTACACTCTCAAGATCATCACTACCGCTTCGGTCGGGATCGGGATCCATTACTATAAATAAACACATTTCAATTGTCGAAATCACCACACTATCAAATAATCACATAAAATGGCATGTATAGCTAGACCCAAACGCATTACGGTAGTCCTAGAGTCGACTAAACCGTGGCTCGATACCAATAAAATTGTAACACCCGTGCAGAGTCCGTTCTGGGAGTTGAACACAAGGTGCACAGACTTAACTTAATTATTCTCACGGTCCATTTAAAATTTTCCGACACAAGTGGTTCTTGCATCCTTTATCGCCTTAGAAATCATATCTTGAGTTTCAAGGCTCAAAAATCAGTTTCGTAATTTTTCATGAAACTAGACTCATATGTCCATCTACATATTTTTTCTAGAATTTTTGGTCGGGCCAATTAGTACAGTTTATAAGTTAAATTCTCCCTAATCCAGGTTCGACTACTGCGACCTTCATTCATCACGATATGGGCTTCAATCTCGATTCATTTGTTTCTATAGAAACTAGACTCAAGGAGGAATCTATACATATATGGCATGACTCCTAATTATCTCTGGTTAATTTATAGTGAATTTCCAAAGTCGAACAGGATTCCAAAACCGTTTCGGCCTGTTACCTAAAACCTAAACATCTTTTAATATACAACTCATATGACCGTTTCGTTTCTTCCATATGAAAGTAGATTCATCAAGGTTCATTTACATAATTTATTCACTATTTAATTCCATTCCTGATATTTTGGTGATTTTCACATCCACACCACTTCTTGCTGTCAGCATTTGTTTTCGTGTAAACTTTACCTATTTCGTGGTTTCCATGGACCGACTAGAGTTTTGTCATACATAGGTCCACCTATGATCATATTTAGCCATTCCAAGGGCTGATCATTGCCCAACACTTCCATTCCAGTCCATAGTCACATCATGAAACCATATATACATACATAAACACAAATGGTCTAATGCCATACTCCACTTCTACGAGCCATTTTCGCATGGCTGTACACACATACATCACAAAATGTACTTGGAAAACAGCAAAAGGGTAGTCCTATACATGCCATTTCAAAGCTCAACCATAATTGTACCAAAAGGGGGCTTTGATAGTGTGGGAGACTTCGACTTCCAAAAATCCCGAGTCCGATAGCTGACGAGCCAAAATCTATAAAACAGAGAACAAAGAAACGGAGTAAGCAATTTATGCTTAGTAAGTTTTGAGCAAGGGACTCAGCACAACAAAAGCATAACATTCATATAGCTAAGCGGATAATTTCATATGTACACAATCTCAATATCATACTTACTTCACACTACCAACCCTTATGTTCATACACAAAAGATCAACTTAGCCAAAGGCCAGAGCTCGTTTATCAAGCGGCGAATACTTATTTGTAAGGGTTCAACTAATTCAAAGCACATACGAACATACCTCATTGCTGGAATTTTTGCAAGCGTATTAACTGAAATTTTTACAGCAAGATTGCTCATTCCCGAATCACGTACCTTCGGAATTTAATCGGATATAGCGTCTCGCTCGATTGTCTTGGGACATAGCCCGATTATAGTGATTCGCACAATTGCCTTGAGAATTAGCCCGGATTTAGTAACTCGCACAAATGCCTTGGGACTTAACCGGTTTTGGTAACTCGCACAAATGCCTTTGAATTGACCGGATTTAGTCACTTAGCACCAAAGCCTTGGGACTTAGCCTTGGATACCATTCAATAACCAAGCACATATATCAACAAATCATAACACATTCTTATTACATTCTCATTACCAAAGCTCAAACACAAGACACTTATCATATTTACAATTTGGCTCAATAGCCACACACAAAGAGCATGATTTCGATTTGCTTAAAACATGATCTAATCAAATCATAATTTAAGCTCTATTACTCAAGAACTTACCTCGGATGTTGTAGAACGATTTGATGGCTATTCGACCACCTTTTCCTTCCCTTTATCGGATTTAGATCCCCTTTGCTCTTGAGCTTAATTAAATAAATAAATCAATTTAATCGTTTGAGCATCGAAAAGAGGAACACAAGGCACTTAGCCCACATTTATACATTAGACATTAAAGTCACATACATGTGAAGTCATGCATCAAACTCAACACATTAGTTAGTACTCTCCTTAGCGAATTTTCTAGGTCGAGATAAAGCCTTCAACATGCTTACTTATGGCGAACAACACATCAACCTATGTACTCATTCATGTGGCCGATTATGCATGTTGATGTTGAGGCCAATTACATGTTTAATACCACACATGAGCGGCATACATTTCACTAACTAATGCATTACATATTGTAGTTCAATACACATCTATCATTTACTTCATAACAGAAACATCATCATAAGCAAATATATACCTTGAGATAGTATATATGTCATACCAATACATCATGTGCAAACATATATACATATAGGTGCAAGGGCCGAATCTCAAGTTGCTTATATCCAAATATAAACATATATCCAAAGCTCAAATCTTACCTACCATGCAATATGCATAAATCATACTTATGGATATACCATGGCGAATACACCACAACACCATACCGTTTCAATTTTGGTCATGGTTAAACAAAGATCTTAATGTCTCACTAAAAATGCTAAAAAGAGAATCCAAGAGTCATCAACCCACCATCACATATATCATTAACAAGCTTCATATTTAGCATGCAATGGCATTAACACAAAATCCACCTTGGCCGAATACCATTCCCATGACATAGCAAGGATTTGAACCATGGCTAATAAGAACATCAAGCTAGCAACTAAAAACATGCATGAATCTCATGGCACAACATCAAACATACCTTAATCTTGATACAAGTATAGCCAAAACTCTTCCTAATCCTCTTCCAAACCAAACATGAAGCAAAAACCCCTTCCTTCTTCCTTAGAATTTTCAGCTCAAAGAAATCAAAAAAAGGATGAACAACAATTTTTTTTCTCTCTTTTCTTCAATTCACAGCAATGGGGGGTAACACACACATTCTTTCTTTTTTTTTTTCTTCCCTTTCATTATTCAATTCCCATGCTCATTATTTTATTTTTTTCTTACATACACCATTGTCACAACATGTTTCATGACATGTTTTGCCCATAATCCCTTGTCATGGCCAGCCACTAGCTATTAGGGGGGGAAATTTGACATGCAAGTCCTCCCTTTTGACTACATGCACTATTAGGTCCTTATAGATTAGCCTATCACTTTT
This sequence comes from Gossypium arboreum, assembly GCF_025698485.1. Classification (NCBI taxonomy): domain Eukaryota; kingdom Viridiplantae; phylum Streptophyta; class Magnoliopsida; order Malvales; family Malvaceae; genus Gossypium; species Gossypium arboreum. The sequence continues at coordinate 32,144,678 of NC_069073.1, forward strand.
CAAAAGTGTCACACAAGTCCTACTAACTGAATTCACATGCAATCGACTAAATTGAAGCTTGAAATTTTCACACATTCATAATTTCATATTCTAGACAATAAATATTACGTTCAAACATTTCGGTGACTCGGTTTAGCGGTCCCGAAACCACTTCCCGACTAGGGTCAATTTTGGGCTGTCACAAGTCCTGGGTTCAAACCTGGACTCTAGCAAAAATTTTGGTTTAAGGTGAATCAGACCCTGGGTGTAGTAGGTAGGCCTTAAGAATATTGTTGGAGAAATTGTGACACAAAAACCCTTGTGGCTTAGTGGCAAGTAGCGTGTGGAGCATTAAGGGGAGGCATGGGTTCGAATTCTATGGCAAGCAAAGAGCATTTATTTTGCTAACAGGGGGCGGCAAGAGTTGGTGTTAAATTTAAACTCTGATGATGGAGGGATCCCACATCGAGGAGCTAACATAAGAGTGGATGCGAGGCTGGCTTTAAATAGAGAGAAACATGAGGAGAGTAAAGGTACCTTTCTTGGCTAATCCCTTTCGCTTTATGGCGTGCTCGTTTGGGTTGGGCGTCGACTAAGAGTGCTCGGAGCGCGGATTAACTCCAGTCTCCTATCAGGTGTGTATTTCTCACTACTCTAACTGTAGGATGGCTACTTCGGGCCGCGATGGGCCGAAAGGGGCCATGTGGGCCCAATGGGCCTACGTGCCCAATTGGATAAGTTGTTTCATTGTGTAGTAAATATTGGACTAGGCTAGGTGAATCTCAAATCTGTGGCTAGATTTGGGCTAAAAGGGCCACATGAGCGTGTGGGCCCATTTGGGCCGAGAATAGGCTTTAAGTGAATCCCTGTTTAGAATACTTTTGTTTACCAAATTACCAAAATACCCTTGGTTTGTAAAATTACTAAAATACCCTTGGTTTATAAAATCACCAAAATACCCCTGGTTTGTAAAATTAGCAAAATACCCTTGGTTTATAAAATTACCAAAATACCCCTAGTTTGTAAAATTACCAAAATACCCCTAGTTTGTAAAATTACCAAAATACCCCTGATTTGTGAAATTACTGAAATACCCTGGACCTGTAAAATTATTAAAAAACCCTCGACTTGTAAAATTACCAAAGTACCCCTGATTTATAGAATTACCGTTTTACTCTCGATATACAAAATTACCGAAATACCCTTGTAGGGTAGAAATACCGAAATACCCTTGTAGGGTAGAAATACCGAAATACCCCTGTAGGGTAGAAATACCGAAATACCCCTGTAGGGTAGAATTACTAAAATACCCCTATAGGGTAGAATTACCGAAATACCCTTGTAGGGTAGAAATACTGAAATAACCCTGTAGGTTAGAATTACCGAGATACCCTTTTATGGTAAAATTACCATTTTACCCCTAGCATGTTAAATGACTGTTTTGCCCTTGTGGGCAAGTGACTGACTTGGACTGTGTGGTTGACGGATTTGATTATAAATATATGTTGGTGATATGAATAACTTGACTGTGATTGTTTGATTCAAATATGGATATGATATTCTGATTCTGTATGTTGTATGCCATGACATGTATATCTGTTGCATGGGATATGGGTAATATTGATGGAGGAAGTATTCAGCGACCTCATTTGCAATCTGTGGCCTCGCCACATATATACTGATACAGTGACTTCATCACAATATCGGCAACCTCATTGCAATTTGGTGGCTTCGCCACATATATATATATATGTTCTGGTGGTCTAGCCGCAATATCTGTATCTGGTGACTTTGTCACAATATCTGGCAGCCTCGCTGCAAATTCTGTGGTGTGTAGCGGATGGGTGGTCAAGTTGTCTCCCTACATGGTGTAAGGTTGGTACGAGGGTGTATACGGATGGATTAGGTTGGGTTTGCATTCACATTCTGGTTTTCATTTTGTTACGATCTCGATTACGATTACATTACCTAATTACGATTACGGTTACGATTACGATTACATTACATATACCGATTCGATTACATTACCTAATTCTAATTTCGATTTTATTTTGATTACATCACCGATTTCGATTTTGATTTCGATTCGATTCTCATTTTGATTCTAGTTCTGATAATGTTTCTTATTCTATAATGGGCTAAGGCCCATCTGGTACTGTTTGTTATAGTGGGCTAAGGCCCAATTGATACTGAAACTGTAAGTAAGGGTGGGGCCAGACTTTTAATTTTTTTATATGACTGACAGTTCCTTTTATAGTAGGGGATTTCACACTAAGTTTTCGTAAACTCACCCCGTTTATTAACCTTTCAGGTAATTTCCAACCTTAGACGGATCGGAGCTGCGAGGGGCTCGGAGGAAGCCACACACATTGTTTATGTTATAGTTTTGATTATTGCTTTTAAATGTTTTTATGTGGGTTGTAGTAAAGCCGTTGTAATTTTCTGGATTTCAAATTTGGAATTTTATTTATTGTTCTTATAATTGCTAGTATTAGAACACGGTTTTCCAAAGCAACTCATCGTTGTTCAAAACATCACGTAACCATAATTGTTTTTAAATTAAGCTTCCAGAATCGCCAGGATTTTTACAAAGTTGTTAAGAATGTTATTCAATTGAGGTTTTCTAACAAGGTTTAAAAAGGGTACAAGTTTTTAATTATTAAAAAGGGTTTTTAATGGAAACATGGTTTCCGAAAAACACTTCAATGTGACACGCTAGATTCGAGCCAAACTTCTAGGCAGGATTTGGGGTGTTACATTTAGTGGTATCAGAGCCTGGGTTGCAAAAACTTGGCTGTGGATTGGGTTTTCAAAGGTTGAAGTTCAGAAAATTATTTTCAACCACGTGCTCAGTTTGAAGTATTTCTCTTCCGGCGCCGAATCCGTAAGTCTTCTGAATACTTTTGTCTATTTAGAAATTGAAGTACTGTGGATTTTTTAGATATTGGTCTGAATTTAAATTTGGTATTTATTTTATGTGGATGTGATGTTTGGATATAGAAATTGTATATATGTGTGATAAATATGAGTCTGCTTCAGTGAATAAGTGTTGTATGTATGAGACGTTTCAAGTTCTAGTTGAAGTGTGATAGTGATAGTAAGATTAGAGTGCGCAGCAGTAGCGTAGTGGGTAGATGTTACATGACTACCCTGTTAGATGGAAATTTCGGGGAGGAAATTTCTTTAAGGGAGGTAGAGTTGCAACACCCTAAATTTGGGCCTAGAAGTTTTGGGCCTTGAGCATGGGAGCGGTTGAAGGCAGCTTATAATATTCTATTGTGCATGTAAATTTCGTTAATGAAGGCTTGTTTTAGTGGTTAAGTGTGCTGAGAAGTGTTGGAGAAGTCCTGGGTTCAAACCTGGACTCTAGCAAAAATTTTGGTTTAAAGTGAATCAAACCCTGGGTGTAGTAGGTAGGCCTTAAGAATATTGTTGGAGAAATTGTGACACAAAAAGCCTTGTGGCTTAGTGGAAAGTAGCGTGTGGAGCATTTAAGGGGAGGCATGGGTTCGAATCCCATGGCAAGCAAAGAGCATTTATTTTGCTAACAAGGGGCGGCAAGAGTTGGTGTTGAATTTAAACTCTGATGATGGAGGGATCCCATATCGGGTAGCTAACATAAGAGTGGATGCAAAGCTGGCTTTAATTAGAGAGAACCATGAGGGGAGTAAAGGTACTTTTCTTGGCTGATCCCTTTCGCTTTATGGCGTGCTCGTTTGGGTTGGGCGTCGGCTAAGAGTGCTCGGAGCGCGGATTAACTCCAGTCTCCTATCAGGTCTGTATTTCTCACTACTCTAGCTGTAGGATGGCTACTTCGGGCCGCGATGGGCCAAAAGGGGCCATGTGGGCCCTGTAACACCCGTGCCGAGTCCGTTCGAGTCGAACACGAGTGCTACAGACTTAACTTAATTATTTTCACAGTCCATTTAAAAATTTCCAGACAAGCTGGTTACTGCGTCACTGTCGCCTTAAAAATCATACCTTCAGTTTCAAAACTCGAAAATCAGTTTCGTAATTTTTCCCCGAAACTAGACTCATATGTCCATCTACAAATTTGTTTCTAAAATTTTTGGTCGAGCCAATTAGTACAGTTTATTAGTTAAAGTCTCCCCTGTTCCAGGGTTCGACTACACTGACCTTCATGCATTACGACTTGGATATCTCCCAGTACAGGGCTTCACTACTGATGCCTTTTGTTTCTATAGAAACTAGACTCAAAGTGGAATCTATACATATATGGAATGACTCCTAATTATCTCTGGTTAATTTATAGTGAATTTCCAAAGTCGGAACAGGGAATCCAGAAACCGTTCTGGCCCTGTTTCGCGAAAACCTAAATATCTCTTAACATACAACTCATACGACCATTTCGTTTCTTCCATATGAAAGTAGATTCATCAAGGTTAATTTAAATAATTTATTCACTATTTAATTCGATTCCTGCTATTTTTAGTGATTTTTCACATCCACATCACTGCTGCTGTCAGCATCTGCTTTTGAGGTAGACTTTACCTATTTCATTATTTCCATGATTCAATTAGCCCTTTTTGCATACATAGCACAAAGTATGATCATGATTAACCATTCCAATGGCTAATCATTTCCAAACATTTCCATACCTCTTAATGATCAACATACAAAACGATTAGAGTACTATGCTAAAACGTATATAAGCCATTTTCGCATGGCTATCCAAATTTACACAAAATCCATGGGTACATGACCAACAACAAAAGGGTAGTCCTATACATGCCACTTCAAAGTTCAACCAAAATTGTACCAAAGGGGATTTGATAGTGTGGGAGACTTGACTTCCAAAAATCCCGAGTCCGATGGTGACGAGCCAAAATCTATAAAACAGAGAAACAAAGAAACGGAGTAAGCAATTTATGCTTAGTAAGTTTTGAGCAAGGGATTCCAGCACAACAAAAGCATGGCATTCATATAGCTAAACGGATAATTTCATATGCACAAATTCTCAATATCAAACTTACTTCACATTACCAACCCTTATGTTCATACACAAAAGATAAACTTAGCCGAAGGCGGTAGCTCGTTTATCAAGCGGCGAATACTTATTTGTAAGGGCTCAACTAATTCAAAGCACATCTGAAACATACCTCATTGTTGGGATTTCACAGCGTATTAACTGAAATTTTTACAGCAAGTTCATTCATTCCCGAATCACGTACCTTGAGTTTAACCGGATATAGCTACTCATTCAAATACCTTTGGGACAAAGCCGGTTATAGTAGCTTCGCACAAATGCCTTCGGGACTTATCTCGGATTTAGTAACTCGCACAAATGCCTTCGGATCTTAGTCCGGATTTAGTAACTCGCACAATTGCCTTCGGATCTTAGTCCGGATTTAGTAACTTAGCACAGAGCGTTCGAGACTTAGCCCGGACATCATTCGAAGAACCATGCACACATATATCAATAAATTATGACACATCCATATTTCATTTTCATTACCAAATCTCAACACAAGACACTTATCATATTTACAATTTCGGCTCAATAGCCACATACAAAGAGCATGATTTTGATTTACTTAAGACATAATTCAATCGAATCATAATTTAAGTTCCATTACTCAAAAACTTACCTCGGATGTTGTCGAACGATTTCGATGGCTATTCGACCACTTTTTCCTTCCCTTTATCGGATTTAGTTCCCCTTTGCTCTTGAGCTTAAATTGACAATTAAATTGATTTAATCATTTGAGTATCAAAAAGAGGAACTCAAGGTACTTAGCCCATATATATTCATTAGACATTAAAGTCACATATGTACAAAATCATGAATCTAACTCAACACAATAGTCCACACTCTCTTTTAGCCGATTATCTAAGCCAAGAATTGGCATCAATATGCTTGCCTCTAACCGAATGCATGCACACCAATCCACCCTATGTGGCCGAATATGCATGTCCATGTTGAGGCCAATTATACACTTAATACCACACATAAATGGCATACATTTTACTAACTAACGCATTCCATATTGTAACTCAATACGCATCAATCATTTACTTCATAACCGAAACATCATCATATGTAAATATATACCTTGAGATAGTATATATGTCATACCAATACATCATGTGCAAACAGATATATATATATATATGCAAGAGCTGAATCACAAGTTGATTATAACCAAATATAAACATATATCCAAAACACAAATCTTACCTATCATGCAATAAGCATAAATCATGCTTATGGATATACCATGGCCGAATACATCACAACACCATACCATTTCAATTTTGGTCATGGTTAAACAAAGAACTTAATGTCTCACTCAAAAATGCTAAAAAGAAAATCCAAAAGTCATCAATCCACCATCACATGTATCATTAACAAGCTTCATATTTATCATGCAATGGCATTAACACAAAATCCACCTTGGCCGAATATCATCCCCATGACATAGCAAAGTTTTGAACCATGGGCTAATTAGAACTCAAGCTAGCAACTAAAAACATGCATGAATCTCATGGCACAACCTCAAACATACCTTAATCTTGATACAAGTATTGCCAAACCTCCTCCTAATCCTCTTCCAAACCAAACATGAAGCAAGAACTCCTTCCTTCTTCCTTAGAATTTTCGGCCCAAAGAAATGAAAAAGGATGAACAAAATTTTTTTTCTTTTCTTCAACTTACGGCAATGGGGGTAACACTCACATTCTTTCTTTTTTTTCTTTTCCATTTCTTTATTACCCATACTCATTAATTTATTTTTCCTCCCATGATGCACCAACATAACATGTCTATGACATGTTTTGCCCATAATCCTTTGTCATGGCCGGCCACTAGCAATTAAAAAGGGGGAAATTGACATGCAAGTCCTCCCTTTTGATTACATGCACTATTAGATCCTTATAGATTAGCCTATCACATTTCAAAAGTGTCACACAAGTCCTATTGACTAAATTTCACATGAAATTTACTAAATCGAAACTTAAAACTTTCACACATTCATAATCACATATTTTAGACAATAAATATTGTATTCAAATAATTCGGTGACTTGGTTTAGCGGTCCCGAAACCGCTTTCCGACTACGGTCACTTTAGGGCTGTCACAACTCTCCCCCACTTAAGAAATTTTTGTCCCCGAAAATCTTACCGGTAAATAGGTTTGGGTATCGCTCTTTCATAGAGTTCTCGGGTTCCCAAGTAGCTTCTTCTATCTCGTGTTTGAGCCATAACACTTTCACTAGCGGAACCCTTTTGTTTCGCAACTCTTTCACTTCACGTGCTAGGATACGAATCGGTTCTTCTTCATAACTCATATTGGCTTGAATTTCAACCTCTGATGGACTAATTACGTGTGACGGATCAGATCTATAGCGTCGAAGCATTGAAACATGAAAGACGTCGTGAATCTTTTCAAGTTCAGAGGGCAAAATCAAACGATACGCAACTAGACCGACTCGCTCGGATATCTCATCTGACCATTGAACCTCGGACTCGGTTTGCCCTTACGGCCAAATCGAGTATCTTTTTCAAGGTGAGACCTTAAGAAACACTTTGTCTCCCACGATACTCAATATCCCTTCGTTTCAAATCCATATGACTTCGACGATCCGATGTCGCCTTGAGACTTTCACGTATTATTCTTACTTTGCTCAAAGCATCTTTAATCAAATCCACTCGAAAATTTTGCTCTCACCGAGCTCGGTCCAAAACAATGGCGTACGGTATTTACGCCCGTACAGAGCCTCGTAAGGTGCCATCTTAATTCTTGATTGAAAACTATTGTTGTAAGCGAATTCAATCAAAGGTAAATACCGCTCCCACGAACCACTAAACTCGAGGATGCAGCATCTCAACATATCCTCGAGTATTTGAATTATCCGCTCGGATTGACCATCGGTTTGTGGATGAAAAGCGGTGCTAAAATGCAGCTTGGTACCCAAAGCTTCTTGCAATTTCTTCCAAAATCGTGAGGTGAATCTCGGATCTCTATCCGACACAACAGAAATAGGTACCCCGTGTAATCTCACAATCTGAGAAACATACAATTCAGCTAATTTATCCATTGAAAAATTCGTGCGTACGGGGATAAAGTGAGCCGACTTAGTCAATCTATCAACAACGACCCAAATCGCATCTTTCTTACTTGCCGACACTGGCAACCCAGATACAAAATCCATCGTGACTCGTTCCCATTTCCATTCAGGTATCATGATCGGCTGAAGCAAACCCGTAGGCACTTGATGTTCCGCCTTCACTTGCTGACACACTAAGCACTTCGAAACAAAATTGGAAATGTTTCGTTTCATACCATGCCACCAAAACTGGCGTCTCAGATCGTTGTACATTTTCGTACTCCCCGGGTGAATTGACATTCGGCTACAATAAGCTTCGTTCAGAATCATCGAAATGAGTTCTGAATTTCTTGGAACACACAACCGATTTCTATACCTCAAACAATCGTCATCATCAATTTGAAACTCCGATTCCACATTCTAATGATTCACCCGTTTTGCAACCAACTCATTGTCGACTTTACGAGCTTCACGAATTTGATGAATCAATAATGGTTTGGCCTTTAATTGGCTATTAACACATTGTCGGGTAGAATAGACAAGTGTACATTCATCGCTAAATAAAAGCAATAAAGTGATTTTCGACTTAAGGCGTCGCAACCACATTAGCCTTTCGGGTGATAATCAATGACCAGCTCATAATCTTTCAACAACTCAAGCCAACGGCTTTGTCGTGAATTCAAGTCTCTTTGAGTCATCAAATATTTGAGACTTTTGTGATCCGAAAATACATGGCACTTCTCACCAAATAAGTAATGTCGCCATATTTTCAAGGCGAATACGATGGCGACTAATTCGAGATCATGGGTCGGATAATTTTTTCTCATGTGGCTTTAATTGTCTCGGACGATAGGCCACAACTCGACCTTCTTGCATCAATATGCAACCTAACCCAAGTAGGGAGGCGTCACTATAGATGACAAACTCCTTGCCTGATTCGGGCTACACTAAAATTGGAGCTTCCGTTAAATAAGTTTTCAGTTGATCAAAACTTTTCTGACATTTTTCCGTCCATTCGAACTTAACATCTTTTTGAAATAGCTTCGTCATGGGTGTGCCTATCATCGAGAATCCTTTTATAAACCGTAGGTAGTAACCGGCAAGTCCCAAAAAGCTCCGAACCTCAGTAATATTTCTCGGAGGCTTCTAGTTAAGTATGGCTGAAATTTTGCTCGGGTCGACTCGAATACCTGATGCAGATACCACATGACCCAAGAAGCTAACCTCTCTTAACCAGAACTCACACTTGCTGAACTTAGCATATAACTGCTTATCCCGTAAAATTTGCAACACTAATATCAGGTGTTCAGCATGTTCGGTCTCATCTCTTGAATAGACCAAGATGTCATCAATGAACACAACTACGAACCGGTCCAAATACCGCCTCGAAGATCCGATTCATCAAATCCATAAATACCGTGAGGGCATTAGTGAGCCTAAGCGGCATCACTAAGAACTCGTAGTGACCGTACCTCGCTCGAAGCGGTTTTGGGTGCGTCAGAATCTCGAATCCAAGAATCGATAATAACCGATCTCAAATCTATCTTTGAAAACACCGAGGCTCCCTTTAGTTGATCAAACAAATCATCAATATGCGTAACGGATATTTATTCTTTATCGTCACTTTATTCGGTGACGATAGTCAATGCACAACCTCATGGTTCCGTCCTTCTTTTCACAAACAATCTTGGTGCACCCCAAGGTGAGAAACTTGGTCGGCGAAACCTCTATCCGTCAACTCTTGCAATCGAGCTTTCAATTCCTTTAACTCGGTTGGTGCCATATGATCTGAGCTATCGAAATTGGTGTAGTCCTGTACAAGCTCAATACCAAACTCTACTTCCGAACAGTGGTAAACCGGTAATTCTTGGGACAAACATCCGGTAATCACAAACCAAGCGCTGATTCGAGTTTCTTTTCCAATTCCTTGTCATCAAGTACATACGCAAGGTATGCTTCACACCCCTTCCTTACATATTTCGGGCCAACATTGCTGATATTACAATTTGGCAACCCTTTAAGTCCGTAGACTCACCTCAGATTATCTCGTTATTTGCGCACCTCAAATCAATAGTCTTGCTTTTGCAATTCACAATCGCATCGTGCATGGCCAACCAATCCAAACCAAGAATAACATCAAATTCATCGAACGGCAAAAGCATCAAGTCCATGGGAAAGCAGAACCTCGAATTACTAGGGGCATTTCTTACACACTTTGTCAACAAGCACGTAACGACCCAAGGATTTGACACCGAATTACGAACTCGATGAGACTCAATAGGTAAAGTCTTCTTGGATGCTAAGGTTTCGTATATATAAGAATGAGTGGAACCAGGTCAATCAAAGCAATCACATTAGTATCAAAGAGAGTGAAAGTACTGGGTAATAACATCTGGCGAGGAAGCATCCTCGCGTCGCGTATGGCATAAGCCCTAACAGGAGCGCGAGCCTCGGATCTGGTCGTAGCATCTCTAGATCCTCTCTGACCGCCACTAGCATTGCCCGTATTCCTAGATGGTCTACCCCGAGCAGTGGTAACACTAGGTTTCCCACTCTGATTTTCGTTCTGTTCAGACAGTCTCGGGCAATCTTTGATAAAGTGGTCGGCTGACCCGCACTTGTAACAGGGGCGGTCATGGAATCTACAACTCCCCGAGTGCCATTTACTGCAATATCTATATTCCGTTCTATCCCGACGATCATTTCCAACACTGGCGACCGAAGTGACTCGTGTGCTCACAAGGGTCGATCGCGATCTCGTCTAGAGAAACACAAGTGTCCCTAGACCGGCCTAAGTCATCTCTAAATTTCTTCGATGGTATGGGAAGGGCTTCCCAAGACCTCTTCTGAAACTCCTTTGCTCCCATATCGCTTTTCTTTTCTCCATACTTAGCTCCTCGGCCTTACAAGCTCGCTCAACAAGTACCACAAATTCTCGATTTCCAAGATGCCAACATACGACTTTATATCATCATTTAGTCCATCCTAAAAGCGTTTACATCACGACCTCGAAGAAATGCATTCTCGCGCATCTGACTAAGCCTCACAAATTTTCGTTCATAGTCGATGTGAGCATGGAACCTTGTTTGAGTTCAAGAAATTCCTTCCGTTTTGGTCAATGAATCTCGGTGATATACTTTTTCCGAAACTCGGTTTGGAAAAACTCCCAAGTTACTTGCTCTCTGGGCTGTGAAGTCAACGTATTCCACCAATAGTAGGCGTAATCACGTAGCAAGGAGATAGTACACTTTAGGCACTCATCGGGTGTGCAAGATAGCTCATCGAGTACCGAATAGTGTTGTCCAACCAAAATTCAGCTTGCTCGGCATCATCACTATCTGTAGCCTTAAATTGAGAGCCCGTGTTTTGGATTCTATCAACTGGGGCTTATTTGACCTTATTTGGTCGATTCACGGAGGCATTGTAGGTCTTGGGGTTGTGTTTGTTGGGAATGGAGGTTGTGGAACAGTAGTATTAGTTTGAATGTATTGGTTGAACCAATCATTCATCACGCTATAGAAAGCTTGTCTAGCTTCATCATTCGGATTACTAGCATTAGGTTGAGAGTCCACCGGCACTGTCCCTTGTGCGGGAGTAGGCGCTACACTCTCAAGATCATCAGCTACCGTTCGATCGGGATCGGGATCCATTACTATAAATAAACACATTTGCAAATGTCAGAAATCACCACACTATGAAATAATCACATAAAATGGCATGTATAGCTAGACCCAACGCATTACGGTAGTCCTAGAATCGACTAAACCGTAGCTCTGATACTAATAAAATTATAACACCCTGTACCCGAGTCCATTACCGGAGTCGAACACGAGGTGCACACAGACTTAACTATTTTCACAGTCCATTGAAAAATTTCCAGACAAGCTGGTTACTGTATCACTGTCGTCTTAAAAATCATATCTTGAGTTTCAAAACTTGAAAATCAGTTTCATAATTTTTCCCTGAAACTAGACTCATATGTCCATCTACAGATTTTTTTCTAGAATTTTTGGTCAAGCCAATTAGTACAGTTTATTAGTTAAAATCTCCCCTATTCTTGGGTTCGACTACACTGACCTTCATACACTACGACTTGGATATCTCCCTGTACACGGCTTCAATGCTGATGCCTTCTATTTCTATAGAAACTAGAGTCAAAGAGGAATCTATACATATATGTCATCGCTCCTAATTATCTCTGGTTAATTTATAATGAATTTCCAAATTCGGAACAGGGAATCCAGAAACCATTCTGGACTTGTTTCACGAAAACCTAGATATCTCTTAACATACAACTCATATGACCGTTTCGTTTCTTCCATATGAAAGTAGGTTCATCAAGGTTCATTTACATAATTTATTAACTATTTAATTCCATTCCTGCTATTTTTAGTGATTTTTCACATCCACATCACTGCTGCTGTCAACATCTGCTTTTGAGGTAGACTTTACCTATTTCATTATTTCCATGATTCAATTAGCCCTTTTTGCATACATAGCACAAAGTATGATCATGATTAACCATTGCAATGGCTAATCGTTTCCAAATATTTCCATACCTCTTAATGATCAACATACAAAACGATTATAGTACTATGCTAAAACGTATATAAGCCATTTTCGCATGGCTATCCAAATTTACACAAAATCCATGGGTACATGACCAACAACAAAAGGGTAGTCCTATACATGCCATTTCAAAGTTCAACCAAAATTGTACCAAAGGGGCTTTGATAGTGTGGGAGACTTCGACTTCCAAAATCCCGAGTCCGATGGTGATGAGCCAAAATCTATAAACAGAGAAACAAAGAAATGGAGTAAGCAATTTATGCTTAGTAAGTTTTGAGCAAGGGATTCCGGCACAACAAAAGCATGGCATTCATATAGCTAAGCGGATAATTTCATATGCACAAATTCTCAATATCAAACTTACTTCACATTACCAACCTTTATGTTCATACACAAAAGATCAACTTAGCGAAGGCGGTAGCTCGTTTATCAACCGGCGAATACTTATTTGTAAGGGCTCAACTAATTCAAAGCACATCTGAAACATACCTCATTGTTGGGATTTCACGGGCATATTAACTGAAATTTTATAGCAAGTTCATTCATTCCCGAATCACGTACCTTTGAGTTTAACGGATATAGTTACTCGTTCAAATACCTTTGGGACAAAGCCGGTTATAGTAGCTCGCACAAATGCCTTGGGACTTATCCGGATTTAGTAACTCGCACAAATGCCTTCGGATCTTAGTCGGATTTAGTAACTCGCACAAATGCCTTGGATCTTAGTCGGATTTAGTAACTCGCACAATTGCCTTGGATCTTAGTCGGATTTAGTAACTTACACAGAGCCTTGGGACTTAGCGGACATCATTGAAGAACCAAGCACACATATATCAATAAATCATGACACATCCATATTTCATTTTCATTACCAAAGCTCAACACAAGACACTTATCATATTTACAATTTCGGCTCAATAGCCACATACAAAAGCATGATTTTGATTTACTTAAGACATAATTCAATCGAATCATAATTTAAGTTCCATTACTCGAAAACTTACCTCGGATGTTGTCGAGCGATTTCGATGGCTATTTGACCACTTTTTCCTTCCCTTTATCGGATTTAGTTCCCCTTTGCTCTTGAGCTTAAATTGACAATTAAATTGATTTAATCATTTGAGTATCAAAAAGAGGAACTCAAGGTACTTAGCCCATATATATTCATTAGACATTAAAGTCACATATGTACAAAATCATGAATCTAACTCAACACAATAGTCCACACTCTCTTTTAGCCGATTATCTAAGCCAAGAATAGGCATCAATATGCTTGCCTCTAACCGAATGCATGCACACCAATCCACCTCATGTGGCCGAATATGCATGTCCATGTTGAGGCCAATTATACACTTAATACCACACATAAATGGCATACATTTTACTAACTAACACATTCCATATTGTAACTCAATACGCATCAATCATTTACTTCATAAAGAAACATCATCATATGTAAATATATACCTTGAGATAGTATATATGTCATACCAATACATCATGTGCAAACATATATATATATATATATATATATATATATATGCAAGAGCCGAATCACAAGTTGATTATAACCAAATATAAACATATATCCAAAACACAAATCTTACCTATCATGCAATAAGCATAAATCATGCTTATGGATATACCATGGCGAATACATCACAACATCATACCATTTCAATTTTGGTCATGGTTAAACAAAGAACTTAATGTCTCACTCAAAAATGCTAAAAGAAAATCCAAAAGTCATCAATCCACCATCACATGTATCATTAACAAGCTTCATATTTAGCATGCAATGGCATTAACACAAAATCCACCTTGGCCGAATATCATCCCCATGGCATAGCAAAGTTTTGAACCATGGGCTAATTAGAACTCAAGCTAGCAACTAAAAACATGCATGAATCTCATGGCACAACCTCAAACATACCTTAATCTAGATACAAGTATGGCCAAACCTCCTCCTAATCCTCTTCCAAACCAAACATGAAGCAAGAACTCCTTCCTTCTTCCTTAGAATTTTCGGCCCAAAGAAATGAAAAAGGATGAACAAATTTTTTTTTTCTTTTTCTTCAACTCATGGCAATGGGGGGTAATACTCACACATTCTTTTTTTTTTTCTTTTCCATTTCTTTATTACCCATACTCATTAATTTATTTTTTCCTCCCATGATGCACCAACATAACATGTCTATGACATGTTTTGCCCATAATCCTTTGTCATGGCGGCCACTAGCAATTAAAAGGGGAAATTGACATGCAAGTCCTCCTTTTGATTACATGCACTATTAGATCCTTATAGATTAGCCTATCACATTTCAAAAGTGTCACACAAGTCCTATTGACTAAATTTCACATGAAATTTACTAAATCGAAACTTAAAACTTTCACACATTCATAATCACATATTTTAGACAATAAATATTGTATTCAAATAATTCAGTGACTCGGTTTAGCGGTCCCGAAATCGCTTTCCGACTAAGGTCACTTTAGGGCTGTCACAGGCCCAATGGGCCTACGAGCCCAATTAGATAAGTTGTTTGATTGTGTAGTAAATATTGGACTAGGCTAGGTGAATCTCATATCAGTGGCTAGATTTAGGCTAAAAGGGCCACACGAGTGTGTGGGCCTATTTGGGCCGAGAATAGGCTTTAGGGCCATTCGTATTGTTATCCCTATTTAGAATACTTTAGTTTACCAAATTACCAAAATACCCCTGGTTTTTAAAATTACCAAAATACCCTCGGTTTACAAAATTACCAAAATAACCCTAGTTTGTAAAATTACCAAAATACCCCTAGTTTGTAAAATTACCAAAATACCCCTAGTTTGTAAAATTACCAAAATACCCCTAATTTGTGAAATTACTGAAATACCCTTGACCTGTAAAATTATTGAAATACCCTCGACTTGTAAAATTACCAAAGTACCCCTGATTTATGGAATTACCATTTTACCCTCGATTTACAAAATTATCGAAATACCCTTGTAGGGTAGAAATACCGAAATACCCTTGTAGGTTAGAAATATCGAAATACCCCTGTAGGGTAGAAATACCAAAATACCCCTGTAGGGTAGAATTACTAAAATACCCCTATAGGGTAAAATTACTGAAATACCCTTGTAGGGTACAAATACTGAAATAACCCTGTAGGGTAGAATTACTAAAATACCCCTGTAGGGTAGAATTACCGAGATACCCTTTTATGGTAAAATTACCATTTTACCCCTAGCATGTTAAATGACTGTTTTGCCCTTGTGGGCAAGTGGTGACTTTGATTTGTGTGGTTGTGATTTGATTGTAAATATATGTTGGTGATATGAATGACTTGGTGTGATTGTTTGATTCAAATATGGATATGATATTCGATTACGTATGTTGTATGCCATGACATGTATATCATTGCATGGGATATGGGTAATATTGAAGGAGGAAGTATTCGCGACCTTCTTTTTGCAATCTGTGGCCTCGCCACATATATCTGATACGGTGATTTCATCACAATATCCGCACCCTCATTTGCAATTTGGTGGCCGCCACATATATATAAATATATATATATATATATACATTACGGTGGCCTAGCTACAATATCTGTATCTGGTGACTTCGTCACAATATCTGGCAGCCTCGCTGCAAATTCTGTGGTGTGTAGTTGATAGGTAGGTCGAGTTGTCTCCCCACATGGTGTAAGGTTGGTACAGGGGTGTATACGGATGGATTAGGTTAGGTTTGCATTCACATTACGATTACGATTACATTGCACGATACTAATTTCGATTACATTACCTAATTTCGATTACGGTTACGATTACGATTACATTGCACGATCTTGATTACGATTACATTACCTAATTCTAATTCTGATTTTGAGTCTGTCACCTGATTCTGATTCTAATTCTGATTCTGATCTTATTTTGATTCTAGTTCTGATAATGTTTCTTATTCTGTAATGGGCTAAGACCCATCTGGTAGTGTCTGTTATAGTGGGCTAAGGCCCAATCGGTACTGAAACTGTAAGTAAGGGTGGGGCCAGACTTTTAATTTTTTTATATGACTGATTGTTCCTTTTATAGTAGGGGATTTCACACTGAGTTTTCGTAAACTCACCCCGTTTATCAACTTTTCAGGTAATTTCCAGCCTTAGACGGATCAGAGCTGCGAGGGGCTCGGAGGAAGCCACACACATTGTTTATGTTATAGTTTTGATTATTGCTTTTAAATGTTTTTATGTGGGTTGTAGTAAAACCGTTGTAATTTTCTGGATTTTAAATTTGGAATTTTATTTATTTTTCTTATAATTGCTAGTATTAGAACATAGTTTTCCAAAGTAACTACTATTGTTCAAAACATCACGTAACCGCAATTGTTTTTAAATTAAGCTTCCGAAACTACCAGGATTTTTTACAAAGTTGTTAAGAATGTTATTCAAATTGAGGTTTTCTAACAAGGTTTAAAAAGGGTACAAGTTTTTAATTATTAAGAAGGGTTTTAATGGAAACATGGTTTCGAAAAACACTTCAATGTGACACCTTGATTCGAGCCAAACTTTCGGTAGGGTTTGGGGTGTGACATTAAAATTGACCCTAGTCGAGAAGTGGTTTGGGACCGCTAAACCGAAGTCACCGAAATGTTTGAACGTAATATTTATTGTCTAGAATATGTATTTATGAATGCGTGAAAATTTCAAGCTTCGATTTAATCGATTGCATGTGAATTCAGTTATTAGGACTTGTGTGTCACTTTTGAAATGTGATAGGCTAATCTATAAGGACCTAATAGTGCACGTAATTAAAAGGGAGGACTTGCATGTCAAATTTTCCCCCCCTTAATAGCTAGTGGCCGGCCATGACAAGAGATTATGGGCAAAACATGTCATGAAACATGTTGTGTAAGTGTTTCATGTTGGAATAAATAAAATAAGGTGCATGGGTAATAAAAAAATGAAAAAAAATGTGTGTGAAGGCTTCTCTCCCTCCCCATTACCGTGAGTTGAAGAAAAGAGAAGAAAAAAAATTTGTTCATCCTTTCATTCTCTCTTGGCTGAAAATCCTAAGGAAGAAGGAGGGGGTTTTTGCTTCATGCTTGGTTTGGAAGAGGATTAGGAGGAGGTTTGGCCATACTTGTATCTAGATTAAGGTTTGTTTGATGTTGTGCCATGAGATTCATGCATGTTTTTGGTTGCTAACTTGATGTTCTTATTAGCCCATGGTTCAAATCCTTGTTATGTCATGGGGGGGGTGGTATTTGGCCAAGGTGGATTTTGTGTTAATGCCATTGCATGTTAAATATGAAGCTTGCTAATGATACATGTGATGGTGGATTGATGGCTCTTGGACTTTCTTTTTAGCATTTTTGAGTGAGACATTAAGTTCTTTGTTTAACCATGACCAAGATTGAAATGGTATGGTGTTGTGATGTATTCGGCCATGGTACATCCATAAGTATAAATTATGCTCATTGCATGGTAGGTAAGATTTGTGTTTTGGATTTATGTTCATGTTTAGTCATAATCAACTTTGAGATTCGGCTCTAGCATATATATATATATATATATATATATATATATATATATATATATGTTTGCACATGATGTATTGGTATATGTACTATCTCAAGGTATATATTTTCATATGATGATGTTTCGGTTATGAAGTAAATGATTGATGCGTATTGAGTTACAATATGGAATGCGTTAGTTAGTAAAATGTATGCCGTTTATGTATGGTATTAAGTGTATAATTGGCCTCAACATGGACATGCATATTCGCCACATGAGGGGATTGGTGTGCATGCATTCGGTTAGAGGCAAGCATATTGATGCCTATTCTTGGCTTGGAAAATTCGCTAAGGAGAGTACTAACTAATGTGTTGAGTTTGATTCATGATTTCGTACATATGTGACTTTAATGTCTAATGAAAATATGTCGGCTAAGTACTTTGAATTCCTCTTCGATGCTCAAATGATTAAATCAATTTATTTGTTAAATTAAGCTCAAGAGAAAAGGGAGCTAAACCGATAAAGGGAAGGAAAAAGTGGTCGAATAGCCATCGGAATCATTCGACAACATCCAAGTAAGTTCTTGAGTAATAGAGCTTAAATTATGATTTGATTAGATCATGTTTTAAGCAAATCGAAATCATGCTCTTTGTGTGTAGCTATTGAGCCGAAATTGTAAATATGATAAGTAACTTGTGTTGGAGCTTTGGTAATGAGAGTGTAATAAGAATGTGTTATGATTTGTTGATATATGTGCTTGGTTATTGAATGGTATCCGGGCTAAGTCCGAAGGCTTTTGTGCTAAGTGACTAAATCTGGGTCAATTTCGAAGGCATTTGTGCGAGTTATCAAAACGGGTTAAGTCCGAAGGCATTCGTGCGAAGTTACTAAATCCGGGCAAATTCGAAGGCAATTGTGCGAATCACTATAACCGGGCAATGTCCAAGACAATCGAGCCAGTCGCTATATCGGTTAAATTCAAGGTACGTGATTCAGAATAAGCAATCTTGCTGTAAAATTTCAGTTAATACACTTGCAAAAATTCCAGCAATGAGGTATGTTCAGTATGTGCATTGGAATAGTTGAGTTCCTTGAATAATATTCGCTCGGTTGAGTAATGAGCTTCGGTATTTGGCTAAGATGATCCCTTATGTATGAACATAGGGGTTGGAATGTAAAGTAGAAATAATTTGAAAGTTTGTATATCCGGAATTTTCCGTTTAGTTATATGGATGCTATACCTCTGTTGTGCTTAAATTCTTCGCTCAAACTTACTAAGCATAAATTGCTTACTCCGTTTCTTTGTTCTCTGCTTTATAGATTTTTGGCTCGTCACCATCGGACTCGGGATTTTTGGAAGTCGAAGTCTCCCACACTATCAAAGCCCTTTTGGTACAAATTTTGGTTGAGCTTTGAAATGGCATGTATAGGACTACCCTTTGTTGTTTGTCAAGTACTTTTGTGATGTATGTGTGTATGCGGCCATGCGAAAATGGCTCGTAGAAGTGGAATATGGCATTAGACCATTTGTGTTTATGTATGTATATATGGTTTCATGATGTGACTATGGACTGGAATGGAAGTGTTGGGCAATGATCAGCCCTTGAAATGGTTAAATATGATCATAGGTAGACCTATGTATGACAAAACTCTAGTTGGTCCATGGAAACCACGAAATAGGTAAAGTTTACCTTGAAAACAGATGCTGACAGCAGCAGTGGTGTGGATTTGAAAAATTACTAAAATTTGTAGAAATGGAATTAAATGGATAATCAATTATGTAAATGAACCTTGATGAATCTACTTTCATATGGAAGAAACGAAATGGTCATAGGAGTTGTATGTTAAGAGATATTTAGGTTTTCGTGAAACAGGGCCAGAACGGTTTCTGGATTCCCTGTTCAGATTTTGGAAATTCATTGTAAATTAACCAGAGATAATTAGGAGTCATGCCATATACTTATAGATTCCTATTTGAGTCTAGCTTCTATAGAAGCAAACGACATCAGTATTGAAGCCCTGTACAGGGAGATATTCAAGTTGTAACGCACGAGGGTCAGTGTAGTCGACCCCTGTAACATGGGAGAATTTAACTAATAAACTGTACTAATTGGCTTGACCAAAAATTCTAGAAATAAATCTGTAGATGGAAATATGAGTCTAGTTTCAGGGAAAAATTACGAAACTGATTTTCGAGTTTTGAAACTCAAGATATGATTTTTAAGACGACAGTGACGCAGTAACCAGCTTGTCTGGAAATTTTTTTATGGACTGTGGAAGCAATTAAGTTAAGTTTGTGTGCACCTTGTGTTCGACTCCGGTAACGGACTCGGGTACGGGGTTTTACAATTTTATTGGTATCAGAGCTACGGTTTAGTCGATTCTAGGACTACCGTAATGCGTTTGGGTCTAGCTATACATGCCATTTTATGTGATTATTTGATAGTGTGGTGATTTCTGACATTTGCAAATGTGTTTATTTATAGTAATGGATCCCGATCCCGACCGAGCGGTAGCTGATGATCTTGAGAGTGTAGCGCCTGCTCTCGCACAAGGGACAGCGCCGGCGGACTCTCAACCTAATGCTAGTAATCCGAATGATGAGGCTAGGCAAGCTTTTTATAGCGTGATGAATGATTGTGTAATATCCTGATTTTGGGCCTAGTCGGAATAGTGGTTTCGTGACCACAAAATCCGAGATAGAAATAATTATTTTATGATTATTTTAAGGTCTATGATATGATTGCACGATTGTGTGAAAATTTCGTGGAGAAATTTTATGCATAAAGTGCTTAATTTGAAATTTGGGACTAAATTGAATAAATTGCAAAACTTGTGTTCTAGAAGTATTTTGCATAAAATTGAATTAGATTATTAATTAGAGGTCCTTAAAGAGTAATTTTACCAATTTCTAAGTCTATGGACAAAAATTGGACATGGATGGAATTTTTGGAAAGTTTAGTAGTAAGGGCATTTTGGTCATTTAGGGGTAAAATGAATTAAAATACAAAATTAAAAGCCAATTTTGCTCATCTTCAACCCCATGGCCGAATATAGCAAGGAGAAACCATGGCTAGGGTTTTCAAGCTTCCAAGCTCGATTGTAAGTCCGTTCTAGCCTCGTTTTAATGATTTTACGCTTTTGGAGTCCCGTAGCTCGATTTAGCTTATGCTAGCAATAATTTAACCTAGGGTTTATATTTGGAAAAATACCCATAGGTGAAATTTGTGTATTTTGGTGTTTTATGATAGAATTTGAGGTTTTAAATTATGTTAGACAACTTGTGCTACTCGGTTTTAAGTGAAAACGAGCAAAAGGGCTTAATCGGTAAAAATACCTAATAGTCATAAGTATATGTTAGAGTGAGAATTTGATGTTGCCATAGAAGGAAAAATGAGCAGCATGTCATAAAACATAAGAAAATAGGCTGAATTTTAATTTACGAGCTTTGGGGCAAAAGTGTAAATATGCAAAAGTTTAGGGCAAAATTGTAATTTTTCCAAAATATGATTTTGGGTCAAATTGAATAATGTGAGTCCTAATTAGACTATATTTTAAATGATAGAGCAAGGAAAACTGAAATTAGGGCTAAAATGGGGAAAATACCAAGTTGTGGACGAAATGGTAAAATAGCCATTTTAGCATACGAGGTAAGTTCATGTGTAAATAATGTAGCATAATGGTTATTTTAAGTTATTGATGTTAATTATATGTTATGCTGAATTTTATTATGAAATGTATGCTTTGTGGTTAATTTCAAATAATATGTAAATTATGTGAACTACTTGTTAAATATAATTATTCTTGAGTATTGATTTGGCATTCTACGGAAGACGGCAAGGATAAGTGTTCGAGGAAAAAGCCCGTTTGAACCTTAGGAATAGATTAGGATACAAGTGACATGTCACTAGGATGGTTGAGCATCCGAACTCGTTGAGTTGAGTCCGAGTTCACTTATGGATGCGAATGTCCGAACTCGTTGAGTTGAGTCCGAGTTCGTGAGATGTAACTAGGCATCCGAACTCGTTGAGTTGAGTCCGAGTTCACTTATGGATCTGAACGCCCAAGCTCGTTGAGTTGAGTCCGAGTTCGCTTATGGGCGGGTTACATGATTGCTTGATTGAATATGTGGCACTTATGTGCAAGTTATCCATGTATCCGAATTATATTCGATGTGTTCAACGGGTAAAGTTCTACTCAAATGGAGGAATACTCAAGATGAAAGGGACGTATTGGTAAGTGTTGTGAAATGGATACTTTGAACAGGTATGTACTTAACCCTCGGGTTGAAAACTTCGATATAACAACAATATGGTAAGATGATAAATGAAAAGGTGATATGAATGTCTTGGTGATGATTATGCAAATGATGTTTTATGTTTGCTTATATGGTTATGTTACTTGCTATTTGCATGTGAGCTTACTAAGCATTTATGCTTACTCCTCCTTTTCATTCCTTGTAGTGTTGACAAGCCAGCTCGAGAAATCGAAAAGCGGTGGGAGGCACGCTCACACTATCCAAGTATACCATCTTGGCATAATGGCTTGTATATTTTGAGTATGGCATGTATAGCATTATAATCATTTTGTATATATGGTCTTATGATATGGTTATTGAGTGGTATGGAAATAGAAATGCTTGGTAATGATTAGCCATTGGAGTGGCTAATCATGATCATATTTGGTATTATGTATGTCAAATTGCTAGCTAATCCATGGAAACCATGAAATAGGTAAAATTTACCATAAAATAGATTCAGACAGCAGCAGTGACGTGAGTTTGAAAAATCACTAAAAATAGTAGAAATGGAATTAAATAATGAATAAGTTATGGAATCGAAGCTTGATGAGTCTATTTTCATATGGAATAAGCAAAACAGGTATATGAGCTATATTTTATGAGATGTTTAAATTTTTGTGAAACAGGGCCAGAGCAATTTCTGGATCCCTGTTCTGACTTTGGAAATTCACCATAAATTTTACAAAGATAATTAGAAGTCACGCTTTATATGTACAGATTCCTTATTGAGTCTAGTTTTATTAGAGACAAACGGCATAGTCATTGAAGGTCTGTATAGGGAGATATCTGATTTGTAATACACAGAGGTCAGAGTAGTTGAACCCTGAAACAGGGGAGACTTTAACTAATAAACTGTACTAATTGGCCCAACCAAAAATTCTAGAAAAAAATTAGTAGATATATATATGAGTATAGTTTCAGGAAAAATTTACGGAATTGGATTTGAGTTTCGTAACTCGAGATATGATTTTAAAGCGACTGTGATGCAGTTAGCCAGCTTGTCTGGAAATTTTAAAATGAATTGTATGAGCTGTTTAATTAATGAATTAAGTCCGTTAACACCTCGTGTTCGACTCGAAACGGTCTCGGTGCGGGTGTTACATTTAGTGGTATCGAGCCAGGTATAGTCGGTTCTCGGACTAACCTAGCATGTGTAAAAGTTTAGCTATACATGCCAGCGATGCGTGATAGTGTGATGTCTTCCGACGCGTATAAGTACCGTCTTATTTAGGCAGGTACTCTCCAACCGAGCTGCGCCAACCATGTTCAATGTTAAGTAAAGGTATTTGAGTAAAATTATGATTATGATAAGTCTCGGTTCAGAAAAGTATGAATAAAGGTTTATGATACATATGTGATAATATGTGAGATGAAAGTTCATGTTGTGATAAATATTCATATTTGCTTAATGCTCATATGATGTAGTGTATGTGGCTTACTTGATAAGATGAACGGAATAAATAGAAAGTAGTAGAGGTATGAATAAAGGTCATAATATTATGATACTGAATGAAAATGTCCTTGTCTTGATTGGATGTCGAATGTTGATGAATGTTAATGGTATATAATTTTATGAGGTAAAGGATTATAATGAAATGAACTTATCTATGTTAAATTGTTGGACTGAATTATATGATTGTAATGATATGTACATGATGATGCACGAAATGAAAGTTGTGATTGTGATGCAAATATCTATGTTTGTTTGGCCTTATATAATGTCATGAGCATGAATTAATTTAATTAATTGAATGGATAAGTAAAGCTGTCTAGAAAACATAGAATGTATGCATAAGTATATTGTCTAAATGGGACAATAGGAAAATTGGTGTAAGCCAACATGAATGAATGACATGATTATGATGATGTTACTATGATGATGGAAGTTGTGTCATATGTGTATGTATAAGAAAGTCGAGTCGAGGTCCTACAACCCCTTCCCCTTACCAAAGTGGTACTTATAATGGAATTTCATGAGATTTGTATTGAATAAGTTTTCGGTTGAGAACCCAAAGAGTTCAGTGATAGAATAATTATAAGTATGATCCGAGATTGAAAATGAGCTGATAAGTAAAGCGAGCCGAAAGTATCGGATTGACGTAAAAATTATTGGAGTTATGCCTCGTCCTAGTTAGAAAAGGAATTCTCCTTGGTAAATTGAATTACTCAAGTGCAAGGTCGAGAAAAGTGTAAATCAAATTTATTGAGAATTGGCCTTTTTAGTGAATGGTTTAATATAAAATTTGTGACGGAGAACTAGTTGGGGAAATGATATTTCAAATGTGAATTATCTGAGTGTGACAGTTATGACCGGACAGATTTTTGATCTCTTTTGAGATGTTCTATGTGTTCACCCGTTCTCGAAATATTTCTATGGCTATTGATCTTCAAGAAATTCTTGTTATATGGGAATGTCTTCTAATTCGGTGTTGGATGAAAGCATTGGTAGTCTGATTGGTTTATAATTTATATTGCTCTATTTTATCGGGTATTCTATTTCATTTAAATCGATAAGAATTGATGAGAGAATTCATATGATATTATGATTCTGTTTCTTCTACTTGATGCTTCATCCGATATATATGTATGGGAAGATATATTGATCTTGTTATATTTGATTTCATGGGATTAAATAATGTTTTCTTTTGGACTTTCTTTCTTTGAAGAATTATCGGGTATTCTGTATTTTCTCTATGAATTTGGTTTTCGATTCTCGGCATAGTATCGTATCTTGGGTTTCTTTATCTCGGATCTCTTTATTCGGATTTCTTTATTCGGGTTTCTCTATCTTGGATTTCTTTATTCGGTTTTCTTGTTATCTTTGTTCCATAATTTGTCAATTATGACTCATGTTCAAATCGTTCTTCATTCGTGATAATCATGTCAAATATGACTATACTTCTAATTTGATCTTGGTAATGTGGAGATTTTAGTATTGGGATTTTTCTAATTTACGTGTAAGGATTTGACATCGGTAAAGGCATAGGTGATAAAAGCGCGAGTTTCATCGGTATGGTAAATTATTTATTTGAAAGATTTCATGTGACAATTATGTCAGGATTATTTTTCCCAAGTTTGATAATAGAATTTCATTTTGTACAGATCAAAGAGTAAATAGTTTGAACGAGAAGTCTATATTTATTAGAAAGAGTTGAATATTAGTTTAAGTCACTACGAATGATAAGGTTTCCATCTTGTGAAAGCTTAAAAGTTTATTACATGTTGATGAGTTCGGATAGATGAGAATATTGGTAGCCAAGCGTCTCGAACTAGACTAGTCTACATTGAGCAAAGACTTCCTGACTTTCAGTAATGTATTGTTGTATGAATTGTGATGTGTTTCAAGACAGTGAGGTAATGTGATAGTTTAGAGCATCCGATGTTACATAAAATCGGAGTTGTTAAAGGGGTTAAAGCCGAGCATTGGGATCTATCAAAATTATCCTTGTCAATGTTGATATTGGGATGGAAATGAGAAGGATTATTCTTGAGGCCATATCAGAATTATTTCTATGGCGGAAAAAGGAAAATGTGATGTATCCTATTGTTAAATGTTTGGCGAGATCTATAAATCACATCTGTATTGAATGAATTCCTACTCATCAGATTCATGGAATTTCAGGTCTCTTTGATTGTTGGATTTCTTGGAATTCCGGTCTCCATTAAATCAAGTTGAAATCCGGGTTTTATGTCATGATATCATGGGAAATTAAGAAGGGTTGAAAATTTAAGAACAGTTGAGAGTTGAGACTGTAAGCTTTTAGATCATATGAGAAATTGAAGAGATGTATTGGAGGTACAGTCTAAGTGCAAGTTCTTCGGCACCAAATATGAGATTAAAAGTGAAGACCACTTTTTCGGTAAGATTTTTGGGGCGAAAATCACGAGGGGGAGAGTTGTAATATCCCGATTTTGGGCCTAGTCGGAATAGTGGTTTCGTGACCACAAAATCCGAGATAGAAATAATTATTTTATGATTATTTTAAGGTCTATGATATGATTGCACGATTGTGTGAAAATTTCGTGGAGAAATTTTATGCATAAAGTGCTTAATTTGAAATTTGGGACTAAATTGAATAAATTGCAAAACTTGTGTTCTAGAAGTATTTTGCATAAAATTGAATTAGATTATTAATTAGAGGTCCTTAAAGAGTAATTTTACCAATTTCTAAGTCTATGGACAAAATTGGACATGGATGGAATTTTGGAAAGTTTAGTAGTAAGGGCATTTTGGTCATTTAGGGGTAAAATGAATTAAAATACAAAATTAAAGCCAATTTTGCTCATCTTCAACCCCATGGCCGAATATAGCAAGGAGAAACCATGGCTAGGGTTTTCAAGCTTCCAAGCTCGATTGTAAGTCCGTTCTAGCCTCGTTTTAATGATTTTTACGTTTTTGGAGTCCGGTAGCTCGATTTAGCTTATGCTAGCAATAATTTAACCTAGGGTTTATATTTGGAAAAATACCCATAGGTGAAATTTGTGTATTTTGGTGTTTTATGATAGAATTTGAGGTTTTAAATTATGTTAGACAACTTGTGCTACTCGGTTATAAGTGAAAACGAGCAAAAGGGCTTAATCGGTAAAAATACCTAATAGTCATAAGTATATGTTAGAGTGAGAATTTGATGTTGCCATAGAAGGGAAAAATGATCAGCATGTCATAAAACATAAGAAAATAGGCTGAATTTTAATTTACGAGCTTTGGGGCAAAAGTGTAAATATGCAAAAGTTTAGGGGCAAAATTGTAATTTTTCCAAAATATGATTTTGGGTCAATTTGAATAATGTGAGTCCTAATTAGACTATATTTTAAATGATAGAGCAAGGAAAACTGAAATTCGGGCTAAAATGGGGAAAATACCAAGTTGTGGACGAAATGGTAAAAATAGCCATTTTCGCATACGAGGTAAGTTCATGTGTAAATAATGTAGCATAATGGTTATTTTTAAGTTATTGATGTTAATTATATGTTATGCTGAATTTTATTATGAAATGTATGCTTTGTGGTTAATTTCAAATAATATGTAAATTATGTGAACTACTTGTTAAATATAATTGTTATTGAGTATTGATTTCGGCATTCTACGGAAGACGGCAAGGATAAGTGTTCGAGGAAAAAGCCCGT
This sequence comes from Gossypium arboreum, assembly GCF_025698485.1. Classification (NCBI taxonomy): domain Eukaryota; kingdom Viridiplantae; phylum Streptophyta; class Magnoliopsida; order Malvales; family Malvaceae; genus Gossypium; species Gossypium arboreum. The sequence continues at coordinate 32,172,223 of NC_069073.1, forward strand.
TTGAACCTTAGGAATAGATTAGGATACAAGTGACATGTCACTAGGATGGTTGAGCATCCGAACTCGTTGAGTTGAGTCCGAGTTCACTTATGGATGCGAATGTCCGAACTCGTTGAGTTGAGTCCGAGTTCGTGAGATGTAACTAGGCATCCGAACTCGTTGAGTTGAGTCCGAGTTCACTTATGGATGCGAACGCCGAGCTCGTTGAGTTGAGTCCGAGTTCGCTTATGGGCGGGTTACATGATTGCTTGATTGAATATGTGGCACTTATGTGCAAGTTATCCATGTATCCTAATTATATTCCGATGTGTTCAACGGGTAAAGTTCTACTCAAATGGAGGAATACTCAAGATGAAAGGGACGTATTGGTAAGTGTTGTGAAATGGATACTTTGAACAGGTATGTACTTAACCCTCAGGTTGAAAACTCGATATAACAACAATATGGTAAGATGATAAATGAAAAGGTGATATGAATGTCTTGGTGATGATTATGCAAATGATGTTTTATGTTTGCTTATATGGTTATGTTACTTGCTATTTGCATGTGAGCTTACTAAGCATTTATGCTTACTCCTCCTTTTCTTTCCTTGTAGTGTTGACAAGCCAGCTCGAAATCGAAAACGGTCGGAGGCACGCTCACACTATCCGTATACCATCTTGGCATAATGGCTTGTATATTTTGAGTATGGCATGTATAGCATTATAATCATTTTGTATATATGGTCTTATGATATGGTTATTGAGTGGTATGGAAATAGAAATGCTTGGTAATGATTAGCCATTGGAATGGCTAATCATGATCATATTTGGTATTATGTATGTCAAATTGCTAGCTAATCCATGGAAACCATGAAATAGGTAAAATTTACCATAAAATAGATTCAGACAGCAGCAGTGACGTGAGTTTGAAAAATCACTAAAAATAGTAGAAATGGAATTAAATAATGAATAAGTTATGGAATCGAAGCTTGATGAGTCTATTTTCATATGGAATAAGCAAAACTGGTATATGAGCTATATTTTATGAGATGTTTAAATTTTTGTGAAACAGGGCCAGAGCAATTTCTGGATCCCCTGTTCTGACTTTGGAAATTCACCATAAATTTTTCAAAGATAATTAGAAGTCACGCTTTATATGTACAGATTACTTATTGAGTCTAGTTTTATTAGAGACAAACGGCATAGTCATTGAAGGTCTGTATAGGGAGATATCTGATTTGTAATACACAGAGGTCAGAGTAGTTGAACCCTGAAACAGGGAGACTTTAACTAATAAACTGTACTAATTGGCCCAACCAAAATTCTAGAAAAAATTAGTAGATATATATATGAGTCTAGTTTCAGGAAAAATTTACGGAATTGGATTTCGAGTTTTGTAACTCGAGATATGATTTTTAAAGCGACTGTGATGCAGTTAGCCAGCTTGTCTGGAAATTTTAAAATGAATTGTATGAGCTGTTTAATTAATGAATTAAGTCCGTTAACACCTCGTGTTCGACTCCGGAAACGGTCTCGGGTACGGGGTGTTACAGATTGGTTCAACCAATACATTCGAACTAATACGGCTGTTCCACAACCTCCATTCCCGACTAACACAACCCCCGCACCTACAATGCCTCCGGTAACTGACCAAATAAGGTCAAATAAGCCCCCAGTTGACAGAATCCGAAAACATGGGGCTACTGAATTTAAAGCTACGGATAGCGACGATGCCGAGCAAGCTGAATTTTGGTTGGACAACACTATCCGGGTACTCGATGAGCTATCTTGTACACCCGATGAGTGCCTAAAGTGTACTATCTCCTTGCTACGCGATTCTGCCTACTATTGGTGGAGTACTCTGACTTCTGTTGTGCCCCGAGAGCAAGTAACTTGGGATTTCTTCCAAACCGAGTTTTGGAAGAAGTATATCAGTCAAAGATTCATTGACCAAAAACGGAAGGAATTTCTTGAACTCAAACAAGGTTCCATGTCGGTTACCGACTATGAACGAAAATTTGTGAGGCTTAGTCGATACGCACGAGAATGCATTTCCTCAGAAGCCGTGATGTGTAAACGTTTCGAAGATGGACTGAATGACGATATAAAGCTATATGTTGGCATCTTGGAAATCCGAGAATTTGTGGTACTTGTCGAGCGAGCTTGCAAAGCCGAGGAGCTCAGTGTGGAGAAAAGAAAAGCTGAAGGGGGAGCAAGGGAGTTTCGTAAGAGGTCTTCGGGGAAGCCCATCCCACAGTCATCAAAGAGATTTAGAGATGGCTTAGGCCGATCTAGAGACAATTTGGGCTTTTCTAGATGAGACCGTGATCGACCCCCTATGGGCACGCGAGTCACTTCGATCGCCAGTGTTGGCAATGATCGTCGAGATAGAACGGAGTGCCAATATTGTGGCAAATGGCATTCTGGGAGTTGTAGATTCCGTGACCTCTCCTGTTACAAGTGCGGATCAGTCGACCACTTCATTAAAATTGCCCGAGGTTGTCTGAACAGAATGTAGATCAGAGTGGCAAACCGGGTGCTACCACTGCGAGGTAGACCATCAAGAAATACGGGCAATGCTAGTGGTGGTCAGAGAGGATCTAGAGATGCTGCGACTAGATCTGAAGCTCGTGCTCCTACTAGGGCTTATGCTATACGCGCACGCGAGGATGCTTCCTCGCCAGATGTTATTACCGGTACTTTCACTCTCTTTGATACTAATGTGATTGCTTTGATTGACCCTGGTTCCACTCATTCTTATATATGCGAAACCTTAGCATCCAAGAAGACTTTACCTATTGAGTCTCGAGTTCGTAATTCGGTGTCAAATCCTTGGGTCATTACGTGCTTGTTGACAAAGTGTGTAAGAAATGCCCCGTAGTAATTCGAGGTTCCTGTTTTCCGGCGGACTTGATGCTTTTTCCGTTCGATGAATTTGATGTTATCCTTGGTCTGGATTGGTTGACCATGCACGATGCGATTGTGAACTACAAAAGCAAGACTATTGATTTGAGGTGCGCAAATAACGAGATAATCCGAGTTGAGTCTACAGACTTAAATTATGATTTGATTAGATCATGTTTTAAGCAAATCGAAATCATGCTCTCTGTGTGTGGCTATTGAGCCGAAATTGTAAATATGATAAGTAACTTGTGTTGGAGCTTTGGTAATGAGAATGTAATAAGAATGTGTTATGATTTGTTGATATATGTGCTTGGTTATTCGAATGGTATCCGGGCTAAGTCCCGAAGGCTTTTGTGCTAAGTGACTAAATCCGGGTCAATTCCCGAAGGCATTTGTGCGAGTTATCAAAACCGGGTTAAGTCCCGAAGGCATTCGTGCGAGTTACTAAATCCGGGCAAATTCTCGAAGGCAATTGTGCGAATCACTATAACCGGGCAATGTCCCGAAGACAATCGAGCCAGTCGTTATATCCGGTTAAATTCCGAAGGTACGTGATTCGGGAATAAGCAATCTTGCTGTAAAAATTTCAGTTAATACACTTGCAAAAATTCCAGCAATGAGGTATGTTCGTATGTGCATTGGAATAGTTGAGTTCCTTCGAATAATATTCGCTCAGTTGAGTAATGAGCTTCCGGTATTTGGCTAAGATGATCCCTTATGTATGAACATAGGGTTTGGAATGTAAAGTAGAAATAATTTGAAAGTTTGTATATACGGAATTTTCCGTTTAGTTATATGGATGCTATACCTCTGTTGTGCTTAAATTCTTCGCTCAAACTTACTAAGCATAAATTGCTTACTCCGTTTCTTTGTTCTCTGTTTTATAAATTTTTGGTTCGTCAGCTATCGGACTCGGGATTTTTGGAAGTCGAAGTCTCCCACGCTATCAAAGCCCCTTTTGGTACAAATTTTGGTTGAGCTTTGAAATGGCATGTATAGGACTACCCTTTGTTGTTTGTCAAGTACTTTTGTGATGTATGTGTGTACGGCCATGCGAAAATGGCTCGTAGAAGTGGAATATGGCATTAGACCATTTGTGTTTATGTATGTATATATGGTTTCATGATGTGACTATGGACTGGAATGGAAGTGTTGGGCAATGATCAGCCCTTGGAATGGTTAAATATGATCATAGGTAGACCTATGTATGACAAAACTCTAGTTGGTCCATGGAAACCACGAAATAGGTAAAGTTTACCTTGAAAACAGATGCTGACAGCAGCAGTGGTGTGGTTTTTAAAAATCAGTAAAATTTGTAGGAATGGAATTAAATGGAGAATAAATTTTGTAAATGAACCTTGATGAATCTACTTTCATATGGAAGAAACGAAACGGTCATAGGAGTTGTATGTTAAGAGATATTTAGGTTTTCGTGAAACAGGGCCAGAACGGTTTCTGGATTCCCTGTTCCGACTTTGGAAATTCATTGTAAATTAACCAGAGATAATTAGGAGTCATTCCATATATTTATAGATTCCTATTTGAGTCTAGTTTCTATAGAAGCAAACAGCATCAGTATTGAAGCCCTGTACAGGGAGATATTCAAGTTGTAACGTGCGAAGGTCAGTGTAGTCGACCCCTGTAACATGGGAGATTTTAACTAATTAACTGTACTAATTGGCTTGACAAAAAATTCTAGAAATAAATCTGTAGATGGACATATGAGTTTAGTTTCAGGAAAAAATTACGAAACTGATTTTCAAGTTTTGAAACTCAAGATATGATTTTTAAGGTGACAGTGATGCAGTAACTAGCTTGTCTGGAAATTTTTTTTATGGACTGTGGAAGCAATTAAGTTAAGTTTGTGTGCACCTTGTGTTCGACTCCGGTAACGGACTCGGGTACGGGGTGTTACATGGGGTGTTACATTTAGTGGTATTAGAGCATGGGTTGCAACAACTCGGCTGTGGATTGGGTTTTCAAAGGTTGAATTTAAGAAAATTATTTTCAACCACGTGCTCAGTTTGAAGTATTTGTCTTAAAAAGTGTGGCACACCGAGTCTCCGGTACCGAATCCGTAAGTCTTCTGAATACTTTTGTTTGTTTAGAAATTGAAATACTGTGGATTTTTTAGATATTGGTCTGAATTTAAATTTGGTATTTATTTTATGTGGATGTGATGTTTGAATATAGAAATTGTATATATGTGTGATAAATATGTGTCTGCTTCAGTGAATAAGTGTTGTATGTATGAGACGTTTCAAGTTCTAGTTGAAGTGTGATAGTGATAGTAGGATCAGAGTGCGCAACAGTAGCGTAGTGGGTAGATGTTACACGACTACCCTGTTAGATGGAAATTTTAGGGACGAAATTTCTTTAAGGGAGGTAGAGTTGTAGCACCCTGAATTTGGGCCTAGAAGTTTTGGGCCTTGAGCATGGGAGCGGTTGAAGGCAGCTTATAATATTCTGTTGTGCATGTAAATTTCGTTAACGAAGGCTTGTTTTAGTGGTTAAGTGTGCTGAGAAGTGTTGGAGAAGTCTTGGGTTCAAACCTGGACTCTAGTAAAAATTTTGGTTTAAGGTGAATCAAACCCTGGGTGTAGTAGGTAGGCCTTAAGAATATTGTTGAAGAAATTGTGACACAAAAAGCCTTATGGCTTAGTGGCAAGGAGCGTGTGGAGCATTTAAGGGGAGGCATGGGTTCGAATCCCATGGCAAGCAAAGAGCATTTATTTTGCTATTAGGGGGCAGCAAGAGTTGGTGTTGAATTTAAACTTTGATGATGGAGGGATCCCACATCGGGGAGCTAACATAAGAGTGGATGCGAAACTGGCTTTAAATAGAGAGAACCATGAGGAGAGTAAAGGTACCTTTCTTGGCTGATCCCTTTCGCTTTATGGCGTGCTTTCGTTTGGGTTGGGCGTCGACTAAGAGTGCTCAAGCGCGATTAACTCCATCTCTGTCGGTGTGTATTTCTCACTAATCTAGGCTGTAGGATGGCTACTTTGGGCGATAATAGAAAGGGGCCATGTGGGCCCAATGGGCCTACGGGCCCAATTGGATAAGTTGTTTGATTGTGTAGTAAATATTGGACTAGGCTAGGTGAATCTCATATCGGTGGCTAGATTTGGGTTAATAGGGCCACACGAGCGTGTGGGCCCATTTGGGCCGAGAATAGGCTTTAGGGCCATTCGTATTGTTATCCCTGTTTAGAATACTTTAGTTTACCAAATTACCAAAATACCCTTGGTTTGTAAAATTACTAAAATACCATTGGTTTATAAAATTACCAAAATACCCCTAGTTTGTAAAATTACCAAAATACCCTTGGTTTATAAAATTACCAAAATACTCCTGGTTTGTAAAATTACCAAAATACCCCAGTTTGTAAAATTACCAAAATACCCCTGATTTGTGAAATTACTGAAATACCCTCGACCTGTAAAATTATTGAAATACCCTCGACTTGTAAAATTACCAAACTACCCCTGATTTACAAAATTACCGTTTTACCCTGAATTTACAAAATTATCGGAATACCCTTGTAGGGTAGAAATACCGAAATACCCTTGTAGGGTAGAAATACTGAAATACCCCTGTAGGGTAGAAATACCGAAATACCTCTATAGGGTAGAATTACTAAAATACCCTTATAGGGTAGAATTACCGAAATACCCTTGTAGGGTAGAAATACTGAAATACCCCTGTAGGGTAGAATTACTAAAATACCCCTATAGGGTAGAATTACAGAGATACCCTTGTGGGGTAAAATTACCATTTTACCCTTAGGGTGTTAAATGACTGTTTTGCCCTTGTGGGCAAGTGACTGACTTGGACTATGTGGTTGACGGATTTGATTGTAAATATATGTTGGTGATATGAATCACTTGACTGTGATTGTTTGATTCAAATATGGATATGATATTCTGATTCTGTATATTGTATGCCATGACATGTATATCATTGCATGGGATATGGGTTATATTGATGGAGGAAGCATTACAGCGACCTCATCGCCGCAATCTGTAACCTCGCCATATATATACGTTACGGTGACTTCGTCACAATATCTGGCACCTCATTTGTAATCTGGTGGCCATACATATATATATATATATATATATATATATATATCTGTTCTAGTGGCCTAGCCACAATATCTATATCTAGTGACTTCGTCACAATATCTGGCAGCCTCACTGCAAATTCTATGGTGTGTAGCGGATGGGTGGGTCGAGTTGTCTCCCCACATGGTGTAAGGTTGATATGGGGGTGTATATGGATGGATTGGGTTGGGTTTGCATTCACATTCTGATTCTGATTCTATTACGATCTCGATTCGATTCATTACCTAATTCGATCCCGGTTCTAATTCGATTACATTGCACGACATCGATTACGATTACATTACCTAATTTCGATTACGATTCGATTCGGATTTTGATTCTGTCACCTGATTCTAATTCTGATTCTAATTCTCATTTTGATTCTAGTTCTGATATTGTTTCTTATTCTATAATCGGCTAAGGCCCATCTGGTACTGTCTGTTATAGTGGGCTAAGGCCCAATTGATACTGAAACTGTAAGTAAGGCTGAGGCCAGACTTTTAATTCTTTTATATGACTGACTGTTCCTTTTATAGTAGGGTATTTCACATTGAGTTTTCATAAACTCGCCCCGTTTATTAACCTTTCAAGTAATTTCCAGCCTTAGACGGATCGGAGCTGCGAGGGGCTCGGAGAAAGCCACACACATTGTTTATGTTATAGTGTTGGTTATTGCTTTTAAATGTTTTTATGTGTGTTGTAGTAAAGCCGTTGTAATTTTCTGGATTTCAAATTTGGAATTTTATTTATTGTTCTTATAATTGCTAGTATTAGAACACGGTTTTCCAAAGCAACTACTGTTGCCGCAATTGTTTTTAAAGTAAGCTTCCGCAACTGCCAAGATTTTTTACAAAGTTCTTAAGAATGTTATTCAGCTGAGGTTTTCTAACAAGGTTTAAAAAGGGTACAAGTTTTTAATTATTAAGAAGGGTTTTTAATGGAAACATGGTTTCTGAAAAACACTTAAATGTGACACGCCAGATTCGAGCCAAACTTCCAGGCCGGGTTTGGGGTGTTACAGCTGCTCCCACAAGCACCATTCGTCCAACCATCTCGCCACCTTGCACACCAAGCCCTTTGGCCAAGCCTTCCAACCCTTCTTTTAAATTGCCATATTTTTCTTCATAATTATTATTATTATTTTTTAAGAGTTCTTATATTTTTACAAAAAAAAAAAGGTGGTAAGACCTAATTTTCTCTTAATTTTTAATTTTTTTCAATTAGTTAACTTTTCAATTCATTTAATTATTAATAATTTTTATTAAATTTTTGAGAAAATAATTTGTCCATCTTATGATCAGGTTAAACATGCCTCGCAAGAGAACTCGTGCTTCTGCTCAAATTAATGAAACACAAAACAAGTTCCATTGTGAAGAAGCGAAAATGAGATACAAAAGTATCTTCAAAAATCAACAGATGCATCCAGAGAAAGGCTTTACATTAAAGGAAAGCAACTATATAGACTTTATAGCACGTATTAATCAAGTTGCTGAAACCCTCAATGGGAACTGTTTTGTGAAAAGAGACCTAGTGTGGATGAAGAGCTAGTTCGTGAGTTCTATGCGAATTTAACTTCAAGCGAGATGATAGAAGTCCCGATTCACAGAATCAAGGAATCCACACTTGTCGAAGAGAATATTTGACGCCACTCGTGAAGATTTCATATTTGAACCATAGAGTCCATTATCAAAGAAGAAGCGAAGTGATTCATACAAAGGCAATAATGATGGAGCAAAAGATGAGTCCAATTTAGAAGGATCTGCAAATAAATAAAAGGGAGGGATCTTGACTTTACTTTATTTTTGTTCGTAGATTATTTCTAGGATTAAGTTTAATTAGGAATTTTTATTTTTGCATAATAAAACAAGAGATGGAAATTATGAGTAAATATGAACAAGTCACAAAATATAAAGTGTGGCAATAGATATATACATGTCTAGGGTTGGATTCAAAAAGAGCTTGGTACTTAAGCAGGTAAATTGACTCACCTCCTCTTTTCTGGAATCCTACCTGGTGTATAGTATTTATTCATATTAAACAATGAGGAAATTGTTCATTTTAAGTTGGGAGGGACCAAAATTTCCACTCAGAATAAATTTTTTCTTTTAATTATGATTAGGATATATTTTGTTCAAAAATTTGAATTTTGTTAAGCATGCTAAACTTGAGTATGAATAAAGTTCTATTATTTCAATAAATTATTATGTTAGCTTAATAATGACATCAATTTATTTGTAATAAAGCATGCAAATTCGTACCATAAAATTTTTAGTCTTTAGGAAAGTGCATGAAAGTTTAAGTCTTTAGAATTGACATAGTAGTCTCTTGAGGTGAAATTCTAAGGAGCATGGAACGTTGGAAATGATTTAGGCAACAATTGTTTGGACCGTTTGAGCCTTTCAAGCCCACCATGGTAAATTTTATCCTTTGAAACCCAACTTTGAGACTATATGGCCTAATTTTATTTCAACCCTTGCAATATTTAGCCATTACTTTTCGTTTAATGATCTTAAAATTATCCCAAACACTATACTCAGTACTATTCAAAATGTTCTTCAAAAATAAGTTTGGAGGAGTTGAAAAAAAGTATCAAATGCTCAAGAATTGCAATACACAAAGTAAGCGTTCGTGTTATTTAAAAAAAGAAGAGAGCACATGTATTTGAATAAGATGTACAAAAGAGCATATGAAAGTCAAGTTGGTGTATTGAAGGTAAAAATTCTGAAGGTTCGATTGACGTTGAGTCTAGGGTTTTAAGCCAAAATTTATCCATCTTTCACCTACCCCTAACCAAGCCACATTACAACCTTGATAAAGACTTATTGATTCAAAGTCCTAATGCTACCTACATTAGTGGAGAGAAATTGCTACGATCAACATATGAAGACATAAGTTAAGCTTAATGATTGCAGCTTAGTTTTGAATAAAGGAATAAAATCAAATTGGTAAGGGTTAACATGTCTTTGGTACAAAAGTATTTAGTCTAAAATTTTCTATTATAATAAGTTATTGAATCTAATTTGAACGTTATATATAAGTAGCATAACTATCAGATTTCTTGTTTTTGAGCATGAGTATATCAAATTCATAATCATAGGGAGAATGTTGTTCTGAATGAGTTTTTCAAAAGTGTTTCCGATAAATTCTTTTCTAAGTTTGTGCATTACGCAGTACGAGCAATGAATTAAGTTGGGGGTGTGGAAAGACAAAAATTTATATGCTTTTTCATACCCATTTTTACTTAAATTCATGCAAATCCGGTTAAATTATTGTCAAAAAATAATTAAATATTATAAAACAATTAAATTGTGTTAAAAATATGAACATGGTGAATTTTAGTTCATTTTATACTTAATTTTGACTATTTTTGACAGATTCACGGAAAGGGCAAAAATTGGCTTGGTTGACACTACTGAAAACACAAAGCCGAGAAGCAATTTGAAGTATCGAGGAACATTAATTTCCAGCCTAATACGGTCCAAAAATGTGTATTAATCCATAATTTAATTAATTTTAATTTATTCCCCATTTAATTTGGGTTAAATAAATTATTTTTAATTAATTATGGAGAAAGGGTCCAGTTGAACCGTATTGGTCGAACCAAATTGAGTGAACCGAACAGCCACTAATTGGGCAACCCTGAACCGTCCATATGCTGATCCAAGTCAGCATTTTATCTGATTAAATATGCTTGCAAAAAGGCCCTTGAAAGACTTCCAAATTGCATTCAAACCCCACCTTTAATTGTGGCTTTGTAGATTTGCCCTAGGCTATTTTTAGCAAAGTTGAAAGTCTCAACTTTTTCCAAGTAGATGGCTGGCCATAGGGGGGCTCTTTGGCTGCTGGAATTTTCTATTTTTATCAGCCACAATCAGCTATAAAAGCCACCCCTTGCTGATCATTCAAACCATCCCTCAATGCCACAACATTCTCTCATCCTTTCTTCTCCTCTCTCACTTTTCTCTCCGATTTTTCGATCCCATTTCCCTTTTTGTTCAAGTGACGATTTCTTCTCTTGGGAAAGAGGTTCTCATCAGCCATTGTGGAGCAGCAATTAGGTGTTAAAAAGCTACCTTGATAGCCGAGGGCAATGAAGAACGAAGAACGGAGCAACTAGTCAAGCCACGGAGAAACACCGAATTTGCTTCTTGTTCCCTATCTCTTTAATTTATGTTGTTGTTTTGACGAACATGTTTAAATTTATCAATTTAGCTTAAATTAAGTTTGTGTTGGGTTGATTATATTCGACCTGCTTGAATTGTTAAAATGATGTTTATGTTGTTATAGGCCTCGATAAATTGCTGGATTAAGTAAAATCATGCCTAAATTATTTTTGCAATATAATTGTTAAATAACTAATGAATTAATTATTAAATCGTATTGAAATTATAATTAATAGACACAATGCTTAATCAGTGCATGTTTATTCTTCTAAGGTAGCTGAAGTCTAAATTAGCATTGTATTCAGCGATACATATGCCTTGCATAACTTACAAGATTTTTGTGATTAAACTGTTTCAAGGTAGAAATACCCTGTTACCTCACTTAATCTTTTATATGCTTGTGAAGACTAATTAACCGCTTGGATTGACATTGAAAAATGTTCAAGAGATTGATTAATTTAATAAGTATGTATGTGCAGTAGTTAGCAAATTATTGAGTTGTCGTGAATTTATTCGTAGCAATAAAAACATAAGTTTAATAATTCAAAGTTAAAGAAATTTAATTAATCCAACACAAGTATGTTATCTTGATTAAATATTATTTGAAATCGAGCATTAGAACTCCTTTGTTTTATTTTAATTATTTACTTAGTTTTTAAATAGTTTTGGACCATCTTTTAAAACCAAATTATTTTTAGCTCGCCAAAGTGTTTTGCAATTAATTTCATAAATAATTCTTTTTACAGTCCCTATGGGTACAATAACTCGACATTTACTTGTCACTTTATTACTTGTTGCAATTGTGTACACTTGCACATTTTCCATCATTCCAGTCGTCCCTTATTTGGGTCTACGAAGCCCAAAACATACATCGGGATTAATTTGGGACTAAACCGAGAACTTTGAGAAGTTCCAGGAAAACTTAGAAGTTCAAGGTTTTCCGATATTTTCCCTTAATACCAAGACATCAAAGGCTTTTCATGTCATCAAAGACAGCCGATTCTATGAGGTGGCATAATGATCAACGAACCAATGATGGATTATTAAGGCATCCTGCAGATTCTTTAGCTTGGAAATCTTTGATAGTAGATTTCCAAGCTTTTCAAACGATCCTCGGAATGTGAGGCTTGGGCTAGTAGCTGACGACTTTAATCCTTTTAAAATCATGAGTACTTCGTACAGTACTTGGCTTGTAGTGCTTGTTCCTTACAATTTGTCTCCATGGATTTTCATGAAGCAATCTTCTTTTATATTATCTATGATTATCCCTGGAGAGAAAGGTTCCAGAAATGATATTGACATTTATTTGTAGCCACTTATTAAAGAGTTTAAACAATTATGGTCGGGTGTTGAGACATATGATGTATTGAGAAAGGAGAACTTCAATTTACGTGCAGTTTTGTAGTGGACAATTAATGATTTATTGACTTATGCCAATTTATCTGCTTGGAGTACCAAAGGACGTTATGCTTGTCCTTGTTGTGCTACGCAAACATGTTTGAAATGGTTATATAATGGGAAGAAGTTCTCTTATATGGGGCATCGTCGGTGGTTGGATGGAAATCATAGATTTAGATTTCAGAGGACTTTATTTGACAGTACTGAAGAGTTTAGAGAAGCTCCTGAGCAGACCATTGGATCTGAAATCTTGTTCATGTTAAAAGATATGGATTTCATTTAGGGAAAGATGAATCAACCATCCAACATACAAACAAATAGAAGATCGAGGGACGAATCTGATGATGAATCTGATGAAGAGGATGATCTTAATGAGGAGGACTTGTGGTTGTCTTATTGGGAGCATCACATTTTACGACACAATCTTGATGTCATGCATATTGAGAAGAATGGTTGCGAGAAGATCATCAGGACAATTTTTAATGTCGATGAAAAATCAAACGAAAATCTTTAATGTCCCGAAGGTTCTTCAGATTGAATATTGTCATTAGTAAAAGAAAGTTGGTCTGGTAATTTAATTCAATCAGATATAATGTCTAAGTATGTATCTGTTGGGAATTCTTCCTAAGTGGTTTTCATTAATGAATGAAATAGAATGGAATTCGAAATGACGAATGAATAGTAAGAGTGTCTGAATTGGATAATTACAGTCAAGTGAATTTTGATGATTTCTTTTGAATATTCTGTATATTTCTTATTCTTAGAGACACATGTGTGATTGTTTCTTTTTCTGATGAAAATGATATAAAGTGAGAATGTTATCTGACTCCGATGTTTAATAAAAGTATATTGAGATGTGATAGTTCAAAATGAGTTCAGAGTAACAGTTATTCGATTATGGATGTCTGGACATATGAAATTTCTGTTAACGTTATTATTGTTCTTATATGGAATAAGTATTCAGATGGATTAAAGGATTTTTATATGAGCTCCGACTGTGAAATGTTTGTTTATCTGAGTTAAAATAAATAATACAGATATATGGATCAGGTGTATAAGTGACTGTGTATTGTAGCGTATTTTAGAACTATATTCAGATGACAAGTTGCTATCTGTCAGAGTTGAAATTTTGTGTATATGGAATAAAAGCAATCAAAGATGTTATAGAAGTGGTTATGAGACAGAATTGATATCCAAACCGAATAAAAAAAAATTTTACTTGTCTTCTGAAAAAGAAATGTCATTGGGTCATGATCGATCTTTTAACAAGGAAGAATCTGTGTCTTCAGTTTAGTATGTACAAAATTCTAATCGACAAAGTTGTTGAGATATTTATAATATAGTCTGCCAATGTGATCTGTTAGTATGAATTAAAGTTTAGAGATTGTTGGTAAAAAGAGATACATGTGATGAATGGAAATTTGTGATTCCAAAATTTTTGAAAATGTTTTCAGAATGGAAATTTTTTTTTTGTTGGTAAGATTTTCGGGGACGAAAATTCTTTATGTTGGGGAGAGTTGTGACAGCCCTAATTTGACCCTAGTCGGAAAGTGGTTTCGGGACCACAAAATCGAATCATAAAAATAATTAACTGTCATATTCTATGTTTATTATATGTGAATATGCATGTGTGAAAGTTTCATACTTTACTTTTGTCATTTGTATGTGAAATTTATTAGTTGGGACTTAAGTGAGAAAATTGTGAAATGTGTTAGGCAAATGTAAAAGTGATCTAATAGTACATGTTGTCAAAAAGGTTGGACTTGCATGTTAAATTAGCCAATTCTTTTAGATAGTGGCCGGCCATGTTATTGATTAAAACATATTATATTTATTATATGTTAATATTTTATATTACAAAAGGAAATAATGAATAAAGAAAAATAAAATATTGATTAGTGGGAGGAGAAACCAAAGTTAGTCCATGTTTGCTCCTCCATTACCGTAACTAGAAGAAGAAGAAGAAGAAGAAAATCTTTGGGAAAATTCGGCTATGGTGGTTGACTAAATTAAGGTAAGTTCAATGTTAATCTTGGAAACTTAAGCATCATTTGGATGATTAGTTTAAATTCTACCTATTTTATGGTTTGAAGGTAGGTTTTGAATGAGTTAAGATATGGCTAAGATGTTTTAAAAAAAAAATTATGGTGGATTGCTTTGATGTCATTAGCATGCTAATTGTGAAGCATTAAGTAGATGATACATAAGATTGTGAAGTGGCTATTCGGGTTCTATAATGAAATTTTGCCAAAGCCGAATGTATCATGAAGAAAAATGTTATATGTGCATTATATAAGTATATGTGTATTCGGCCAAATGAATTCAATTTGAAGTTTTGATAGGTTGAGGGATGAATGGCCGAATGAGCTATAGGCTATGTAAGGATAAAATTTGTATATAAGTTGTGTGTGTATGTGTGGCTTTATTAGTTAATGGCATTTGGCATTATTCTTCATTTATATATGTGTGCATTCGGTCTTTGGGAGTAAATAGATGAAGTTAAAATGATAAATAATGTTTCTAAGACTTGTTAAGTCGTTGTGGCTATTGCCGAATGTATGTTTGGTTAAAGGAAATTTTCAATCATTTATGCATGAGAATGTGAACTAAATATTTAATGAATATTCGGAAAAATGGGGTTAAGGGTTAAGTCATAAGAATTTTGGGTGGTATTCATATTTGGACATTAAGGTTATATATACTTTGGCTATGTGAGTTAGGTGTTAAGTAACCTAATTATTTGATATGCATATTCGGTCATTGTTGGCAATGATATAACCTATGTGTAATTTGCTACATTTGATCATGAGATGGAATTTGTATATGAAAGTTTAAGCTTGAGTAGTTAGGGTTAAATGGGTCATATAATGATTTTAAATGGATTGTATGCATATGAGTGTGTAGGTATTTGTGTGTGCAGCATTAAAGCTAAATGGAAATTGGTATTGTGGTAAATGTTGATAAGATGACATTCAGAGTTAGCTATATGTTTTGGAACTATACTGTAATTTGAAAATAAAAGTGTATAATATTAAAGTATGCATTATATATATATGTGTGTGCATGTATATATGCGGTTGTGCATAGTTATGAATAAATGATTAAGTGATGATAATCATATATAGGTATGAATATATATATATGTCTTATGTATGTACCATGTACTTATAGTGACAATCGGATGTATGATTAAATTCATGCATATGAGAGCATGATAAGTTATATGAATCTTTGTTTATGTATGCGAATTAGATATTGATTAAATAAGTATGAAATCGATTCATGACATATTTTATAAAATATAATATGTATTGGAGTTTTATATGATTGTCAAATGTGACTACTAAGAAGTAAAGTTGAGTAAGTAATTTAAATAAATCTATTTGTTTTAATTAAGCTCAAGAGCAAGGGAAGTCTAAATCAGATAGGGGAAAGGAGAAAGCAATCGAGTAGATTATCTACAACTGTTCAAAATATCTGAGGTAAGTTTTAAGTAGTCTCCTCTAATATATAATTGACAATGACTTTATAAGAGTATATTAGGTGAATTGCGATCTTTGGTTTACACTTGAATAAAGTTGAATAACAGATAATGCATGTATATGACTTATAGTCTGATGGTCATTTTGAGTTTAAGATTAAATGGTGAAAAGAATGAGTGATATGAGATATAACTCTTTAGCTGAAATGTGGATGATGATGTGCATATTGAGTTTATATTCGAATGTAATATATGACTATTAAGTGATAAGATGGCTGAGATGTGTTATAATATGACCAAGTATATATGAGACTAGAAATATATCCGGACATGAGGTTCGCAGGCTTTATGCTAGTATTATATCCGGGCTAAGTCCCGAAGGCATTTGTGCTGGTGTTATATCCGGGCTAAGTCCAGAAGGCATTTGTGCTGGTGTTATATCCGGGCTAAGTCCCGAAGGCATTTGTGCTGGTATTATATCCGGGATAAAGTCCTGCAGGCTTTATGCTGGTATTATATCCAGGCTTAAAGTCCCGCATGCTTTCTGGCGGTGATTGGATTTGGGTTTCAAACCTAGCAAACTTAATGCCGATGATTGGAGTAAGATTATGATTTCGAATGTTCGTAGTAAACTACCATTGAATATGTTCAATGCATTAAGTTGGTCAGGTATGTATTATATACTTGGTATGTATTATATACTTTTATATGTTAGATTGATCGGAATTGAATCGTGAATGTGAAATTAGAAGTATATGTGAAAATCTCATATGTATATGTTAGATTGATCGGAATTGAATCGTCAATTCCGAGTACGAGGTAAGTTTGTATGTGATAAACATTGTTACAATTATGTTTTTAATGTGTTAATATTGCATAAATTATATATATAAGATGATGGTTGTGTACTACGATGAATTGATTATGTTTGGCACTTAGTGTGCGTATTGAGATAGCTTCGGCTATATAAAGCACTTAGTGTACGATTCAGAATAGCTTCTGTAACACCCCTAACCTGAATCTGTCACCGGAATAGAGTTACGGAGCATTACTGGAGTTACCGTTTTATTTATCAGATATTTCATTTCATCTAACGTTCATATTTGGAACCAATTAAAATCAATCATATTGTCCTTTAAACATACTTATTTTTCTCGACATGTTTTACTTGAATTTATTACTCATCTCAATATACTTAATTTCATTGTATCAATGTATCAAAGATAATCACATATTGACATATCATGATAAATATCATTCTCTTGCCATTTCTTCATAAACATAAATCAGGTAATTCATTATATTGATATTTCATGCATTTAAAAATACAATTTAAGTTACACTAACTTACCTAGTTGCTTGTTCATGTTTATAATTTCATTAATCTGATATCTTTTCTTTTCCACGTTCAAGTCTCGTATTCGAGTCATCCGGATATTTATAAATAAATTTGATCATCGTTTTCATTTATTTCATGTTCTAATACATTCAATTAATGCTCCAAACAAAATTACCATTTTACCCCTAAACTTTTAATTAATGACGATTTCATCCTTAGGCAAAAAATAAAATTCTTACAATTTAATCCTTATTTCCATCGTTATTCTCATATAAATTGATTACAACCCATGAATTTTATAAAATATCGAATTTTCCATAATTTCAAACACTTTTCAATTTAATCCTTAAAACATATTTTTTTTTCCGATCTTGAGCTAAATTAATAATTTCATTCAATTTTGAAATTTTAAATAATAGAATAATCCACTTCATACAAATTGGTCATCTCTAACATTTTTACAAAATTGCCCATAAAGTTTTACTTTTATTCAATTTAGTCCCTGAGCCTAAAACATGCAAATTAGCTATGCTAGCTGAATATTCATACATATTTTCCTCCTCCTCCTCTCCATTCCACATCCTTAATTTATATAATATGCTTATAAGTAACATTATCAATAATTTCACTCTTTACATATATGTATATTCAAAATTGTTCATTTGTGTCATAGTCACTAAATTATTTACATCTTGAGATACGAATTTAAAATTAAGATTCGCTAATTTTCCATGAAACTATTGTTACGTATATTCTTATCATAAAATTTTCAGAATTTTTGGTTTAGCCAATAAGTACAGTTTATTCTTTAAAGTCACCTTTATGTTGCTGTCTGATAGTTCCGACCCTTCTTTACTAAAAATTAATTATCTCATTGTAAAAGATTCAGATTATGTTCTCATTTGTTTCTATTGAAAATAGACTCATTCAGGATTTTAAACATATAAATTTAAGAACCTAATTATTTTTCTCCAATTTTATATTATTTTCCAAAGTCAGAACAGGGGAACCCGAAATCATTCTGACCTTGTCTCACTGTAACATCCTGATTTTCGGGTTTTTCGCGATTCATGATATTTTAAGTAATTTTCTAAAATTTGGTATGTGATTATGGAATTCATAATTTGGGTGTGTAAATGGGCTTATGGAAGGCTTATGAGTTAGCCAAAACCCGGTTGAATTTTTAAATTTTGGACTTAGGAGTTAGGGGTTCTGGCTAGGTGCCCTTATATTAAGTTGTGGGTAAAGTGTATCACAAAAAGAGCTTTGGTAGAGTGGCAAGGGTGACACCACTAAGCTCCTAAAAGGTGGCATGTGGAGCATAAGGGAAGACCAGGATCGATTCCTGTGTTGGCAAATAGGAGTATTTATTTTATGTGCGGGAAGGGTAAGTGTTGGAACCTAAGTAGATTCTGTAAGAGGAGAGTTGGATCAAGTCAAACGCATGGATTAAGGAGGGATAAGGGGAGAGATTTTAGGGATTTGAGAGAAGGATAGAGCTTAGCCGTTTGGAAGGGGTTAGAGAGGGGAAATCGGTAGAAGGGTATTAGGTTAGTAATTTCGGCATTAGGGTCTTAGCTGTGCCGTTTTCTCCTTTGTTTTAGTTTTTCTCTTCTTTTTCTTCCCTAGCCGAATCTACCATCCTTCCTCTCATCTTTTCTCCCTTTTCTTTTTCAAAATCCAGCTTATTACTTTCCTCTACTCATTTATTATTTCTTTCTTTAATCTTTACTTCTATCGAAATACCGCAAAAAGCCGAAATCAGTGAAGATAGGTGGGTGCTGATTCTTTGTAACCAGCAACCTTTTCTTTCCTTTTCAATAGTTGGCGTTCAATTCCTTTACCTTTTAGGCATCCGGATTCAAGAGGAGGAAGACTGTGGTACGTGCTCAAACTCTAAACAATTCCTAGTGTAACTATGGCGAAAAGCCGAAACCCCTCTAGTTTAGGGAGGTGGCCGAATGTGGGTGTAGGCCTTATGGGGTCTTCTTTTAATATTTTTGGTTTATTTATTGAAGGAGCAGCAAGGTGTAGTGTCGACTTGGAGTAGCTTGGATCACCGGAGTGGCTAAACCTAGTCATCAATCGCGACAAAGGTAAGATTCCTAAGGCCATTTTGGATGGTGGCCGAATGTGTAAGTATTAGTATTAGATGATTTGAGGTTTGGTTCAATTATGGGAAGCTGATTATTAACGATGGATTATAGGAGAAATCGTGTAGGAGATCTCGTCGAGGAATATCGCCAAACAGGTGTGTAACGAACCCTTTTCATAGCTTAAAGCGATAAATGCGAAAAGCCAAATCTGAAATTCGGCATTTCGAGGACTTGTGAGCAAGCTTAACGCTCACTAGTTAGTTAGAATCGATGAGATGATGATCGGGAATAATGGAAACGATGAAGGACGTGTTTTTGGCGTTCACGATAAGTTGGGCCTCGAGGGTGAATTAGGGCCCAATAGGCTTTCAGCCCATTTGGGTAAATTTGGTAGGAAATGGAAATCTGTTAAATTGCATGTTAAAACCATTATCATGTTATGGATATAGGCTAAATGGGCCTAGATGATGAATCGGCTAAGTAGGGCCCATTAGGGTTTTTGGCCCAATAACTCGTTTTCGCTAAAAATGGGCCGTAATCACTATTTGCACCCATGAATTGTTTGTAATCAGTTAATGAACATGGAAACCCTAATTTTTGGTAAAATTACAAGATTACCCTTATAATATGAAAATGACCGTTTTGCCCCTAGGTGAAAATGACCATTATACCCCTAGGGTTTATATATGAACTTAATGCATGGGATTTTGATAAACCTGATATGTATGATATGCACATGACATGTATGATATGCACATGATATGTATGATATGCACATGACATGTATGGTATGCACATGATATGTATGATATGCACATGACATGTATGATATGCACATGATATGTATGATATGCACACGAGATGTTCATAAATGCATTAGGTGGGTTTTTATATGGATGGAGGAAATGCAAAAGGGCTTATGCCCCAGTTATTAAAAGGGCTTATGCCCCAATTACTAAAAGGGCTTATGCCCCAGTTATTAAAAGGGCTTATGCCCCAGTTATTAAAGGGCTTATGCCCCAGTTATTAAAAAAGGGCTTTGCCCCAGTTATTAAAAGAGGCTAGGCCTCAGTTATATGATAAAGCAGCTATGCTGCCAGTGGAAAGTTATGGCGGGGTGGGTCGAGTTAATCCCCACATGGTGTGTTGGTTGGTACGGGTGGAGAGTAGCAGATGGTGGGTTGAGTAGCCTCCCCAAATGGGTTGCATTCTTTCATTGACATTACATGTGACATAAAATGGGCCTTTGGGCCGCAGTTTCTGATAGAAAGGCTTCGCCCAAGAATATGAAATATGAAAAGGCTTCGGCCCAGTGTTATGAATTATGAAATATGAAAAGGGCTATGGCCCAGTACATGTTTGAGATTGGTTTTGGGCTTAGACCCAACAGGCTGTTATTGTTTTGGGCTTTGAAAGGGGCTTGTTGCACACTGAGTTTCCAAACTCACCCCCTTTCCTTAACCTTGCAGGTGAGCCTTGATGTGGGGACTTGGGCCGGAGGGGATTCAAAGTAGCCACGGTGATTGTCTTTGGACTTTTAAATAAGCGTTGGTTTTCATTAGTTTCCCTTTAATTATTATTTATTTTTGGGTTGTAATAAGGCCACTTTAACTTTCCTTTTATTTCTTTTTGGGATTATTTTAATTTTAATAACTTCAAACCTGGTTGATAATTATTCAAATGGGCTAGACTTAGGACGTGTTTTCAAAACGATACTTGTTTTCAAAAGAGTTCAACACCACGATTAATCGATTTATCAAAGTCGTTCACTTAAACAAATTTAAACTCAATATAACAAAGTGTGGCTATGGTTGTGGGCATGTCTAGGATTGGATCCAATCAAAGAGCTTGGTACTTAAGCAGCCTTCATGGCTCACCTCCTCTATCTCGGATACCTACCTGGTGCCCAGCTTCCATACACCTTGTTAACTCAACAAAATATATGGTTTTTAAAACACTAAAACGGAACATGGGTTTTTCAACTCCAATGTGGCAGTCAGATTTGGCCATAACGTCTGGGCTGGGTTTGGGGTGTTACACTCACAAAATTTGTTATATCTCATGATTCACAATTCCATTGCTTACATGGTTTCTTCTATAAGAAACTAGAATTAATAATATTTAATTTAATATTTTATTCATTCTATAATTTGATTTATAAAATTTTTGGTGATTTTTGAAAGTTAGACTACTACTGCTGCCCAAAACTATTTTAGTGCAAAATGTTAATTATTAAGTTTATAACACCCTTATTTCCTTTCTCTACAATATTTCCTACCACTTTCTCTTATTTATCTTCACTAATATATCAAGAAAGTAGAACCATACATAAGAAAAGTCTACTTTAGCTTAATTTCCATGCTTTTTCAATAATATCAAACTTAAAAATACATGGAAATCTTGATGTTCTTACCTTGTCTTATTGTTTCCAATCTTTAACTTGATTTTCTCTCTCCTTCAGCTTCTATTTCTTGAATTTAACTTGATATTCTAGCTCGCCATAGTCTTCTTATCATCTTTCTCTCTTAATGGCTATGGAAATTCTTTTGATTTCTAAGTGAAAATGGTAGATTTTTTATGAAAGGACCAAATTGTAAAGAAAAGAAAGTTTCTTTCTTTCTTTTCTCTTCATACGTTTAGGTGCATGGGAAAATGATGATGTTTCTTCATCTTTCTTTCCTTATATGTACTAAATAAAATAATTAATAAAATAATAAAATATCATTTAAAAATTAAATTAAAATATTAATAAACTAATATTTATTTATTTAATCTAAAATATCTCCAACATCATCATTGCTTTCTAGATTTCTCTCTCTTCCAATTGACCATTTTGCCCTTTGTGATCTTTTAAAATTCTATTCTTGAGTCATCACTTAATTTGGTAAAATTGAAATTTAGTCCCTCATAATTCTTCACCTATTCAATTTGGTCCTAATTCATCAATTTTCCTTGGTTTCTAGATCATTCCACTCTTAAAATATTTGCACTATTGGTCCTTCAACTTTTTCATATTTACACTTCAACCCTTTAAATTTTGAGTTTTTACTCTTGGGTAGCAAAACTTTTCTCACTTTTACAATTTAGTCTTTTTTTGAATTAATATGTCGTAATATACTTCCCAATGACATAACTCAAATTTCCTTTTCTTGTCACTTTATTTCCTTATTTTACTATATAAAGGATAATATCTTACTGTAGAAATTTTTAGGGTGTTATAGGTTCAGTAATATATGGCATTTCGTGTGCAAGATTGAGATAGCTTTAGCTATGAAAGGCACTTACTGTGCGAGATTGTAATAGCTTCAGCTATGCTTTGGCACTTAGTGTGTGAGATATCGGGTATTCAACAGTATCACGTAAAGGTATGAGTTTGATATGAATTTGTATAGGTATGTACATATAAAATATGAAATTCAAAAAGAATGAATCATGAATTTTACATATAGCATAAGAACAAGAATGTGAAAGGTTTGTTAATAATCACGAGTTACATGTTATTATATTTTGATTGATGGATGATATATTTGTGATTAGATAAGTTTATCTCACACGACTTACTAAGCTTTTAAATCTTACTTCGTGTGTTCTTTCCATGTTTTATAGATTATCGAAGCTAGCTCAGACATCAAGAATCATCGGGAACCATCATCACACTATCGACTACTTGTTGGTATATTTTCAATGCTTTTAAATATGGTATATGGCATGTATAGGCTAGTGAGTTAATGATATATTTTGAGGTTTGATATAGCCATGAGATTTAGCTTGCTTTAGTTGAAAATGTTGGCATGTATTTGGTCATTAAAGTTGGCCTAAATGATGTGTTTGGTAAGTGATATATGTGATGTATATAATGCCTTATGTATTAGCTTGTTTTGGGTATGTTTTCCTTGGTTATTGACATGGCCAAATGGTTTGTTTTGTGACATGAAATAGATTATAAGATGCTGAATTAATGTATTTGGAATTTATGCAAGTTGTGATCTTTTTTGCTTAATAATTTGGTATGTTTTGAATAAGGAGTTTAGTAATTGAATTGGTTGATGATAGATGGCATGATATGTATGTGAATTGGTAGGTTTTGGCTGCCTATATACATGTTGTATTGACGCCATTTTAATGTCTAGGTGTGCATGAGAAAATGGTGGCAAATTGGCTTTGCAAATGGCCTATTTTTGTCCACACGGGTAGAGACACGGGCGTGTGTCTCAGCCATGTGCGACACACGGTCATGTTACACGATTGTGTGTCCCTTGGGGTAACCTTTCGAATTAAGGCAGTATACCATAAAGTTTTGACACGACCTAGACTCATGGGCATGTCTACTGACCGTGTGTGACACACAGGTCCGACAGTGTGGCTCAAGTCAGTAACCCTTCCAGTTTTCCCACGGCCATGGCACATGGGCGTATCTTCGGCCGTGTGGTACAAGTCAGAATGTATGCCATGTTTTCACACTGCCTGTGACATGGGCATTTCTGGTGGCTGTGTGACCCTTAAATCAAAGAAAATTTTCTACGTTTCCCAAAGTTTGCAAATGTTATCAGTTTAGTCTCGAACCAGTTCTAAACATGTTTTAAGGTCTCGTAGAGCCTTATAAGGGACATTGTGAATGATTTGAATGGAGTTTTTATTATAAATGTATAAATGTTTGTGATCGAGGTGTGTTATCTGGTAATGCCTCATAACTTTATTCTAGCATCGGATACGGGATAGAGGTGTTACATTTAATTGGTATCAAAGCTACGGTTTAGTCGATTCTAAGACTAACGTAGCGAATGAGAGTCTAGCTATACAAGCTATATATATAAATTGAGATAGTGTAATGATTCTTGACACTTAAAAATGTGTTTTTATATAGCAAATGGATCCCGATCGAGCAATAGCTGACAATGTTAAAAGTAATGCGCCTGCTCCCACTCAAAGGGCAACGCCAGCCGATTCTAGGCCTATTTCAAGTAACCAAGGGGGAGAGGCTAAGTAAGCCTTCTTTTAAATGATGAGTGAGTGGTTTACGGAGTTCGTTCGAATAAATCTGGCTGCTCAACAACCTCCACCCCTACCTGTTCCTCAACAAGTCCCAATTGTGCCACAAGTGATGGATCTGATTCGATTGAGTAAGCTGCCCGTGGATAAGATACGTAAACACGGGGTCTAAAAGTTTCGGGCTACAGTGAATGATGGTACTGAGAGGTTTGAGTTCTGGCTCGAGAACACAATTAGAGTATTTGATGAATTGTCCTGTACTCCAAATGAATGTATCAAGTGTGTTGTAACTTTTCTTAGAGATAATCCATATCATTGGTGGAAAACATTGACATCTATGGTTCCTAGAGAATAGGTTACTTAGGAGTTCTTTCAATCAGAGTTTCAAAAGAAGTACATAAGCTAGCGATTTCTTGATCAGAAGCATAAAGAGTTTCTGGATATGAAACAAGGTCGGATGATAGTGACAGAATATGAAAAAGAATTCATACGTTTAAGAAAATATGCTAAAAAATATGTATCTACTGAGGAAATCATGTGCAAACAATTTGTTAACGGGCTGAATGAAGATTTAAAATTGTTATTAGGGATACTTGAATTGAAGGAATTTGTCGTACTGGTTGAGAGGGCTTGTAAAGCTGAGGATCTCAGCAAGGAAAAGAGAAAGTCTAATTCAGATGCCAGAGATTCGAGGAAGAGATTAATGAGTAAATCTTATCATTCCTTGTTGAAGAAATATAGAGACTATTTTAACCGATCAACAGCTTCTGTGGGATATCAGAATAGAGATCGCAAAAAGCAATATACCAATCCTAAAGCTCAAGCCATATCGGTATCAAGTGCTGATAATGTAAAGATGTTAAACCCGAGTGTCAACAGTTTGGAAGACGGCATTTTGGAGATTGCTGGGTGAAAAATAATAATAGAACTTGTTACAGTTGTGGTTCACGAGATCATTTTATTAAAGATTTCCCAGAGTTAGCTGAAAAAGATAATGCTTAGAACACGAGGCCGAGTAACACTGCAATTAGAGGTAGAGCACTCAGAAACACAAGAAATGTGAGTGGTGGTAGAGGTGTGACACGAGACACTGCTATGAAATTTGATGCTAGACTACCTGCACGAGCCTACGCTATTCGCGCTTGTGAAGAAGCGACATCTCCAGATGCTATCACTGGTACCTTAACTCTCTATGATACTGAAGTTATTGCATTGATAGATCCAAGATCAACTCATTTGTATATATGTATGAATTTAGTATCCAGTAAGACTTTGCCTATAGAGTCTACTGAATTTGTAATTAGAGTATCAAACCCATTAGGCAAGTGTGTGCTGGTTGATAAAGTGTGCAAGAACTGTCCATTGATGATTCGAGATTTTTGTTTTCAGGCTGATTTGATGTTGTTACCATTTGATGAATTTGATATAATTCTGAGTATGGATTGGTTAACTACATGATGTTGTGAATTACAAATGAAAGATGATTTATTTGAGATGTCAGAATAATAAGATTATCCAAATTGAGTCAGATGATTTGAATGGCTTGCAAGCAGTGATTTCTTTGAAGTTAGCTCAGAAATATGTGAGAAAGGGTTGCGAAGCTTATTTTACTTACGTGCTTGATATGAAAGTAACTAAAAAGAAGATAGAATCAGTTCCAGTTGTGAATGAGTATACCGATGTGTTTCCTAAAGAGTTACGGGGTTTACCACAGATCCGAGAGGGTGAATTTGGTATTGAGTTAATACTAGGAACCACGCCGATATTGATAGCTCCGTACAGAATGGCTCCAACAGAGTTAAAAGAATTGAAATCTCAGTGCAAGAGTTAACAGATAGAGGATTGCACGACCGAGTTTCTTGCCTTTGGGTGCTCCTATGTTGTTTGTGAAAAGAAGGATGGCAAGATGAGAATATGTATAGATTACCGACAACTTAAGAAAGTGACAATCAAGAACAAGTACCCTTTACCGCGGATTGATGATTTGTTTGATTAATTGAAAGTGGCTACAGTATTTTCAAAGATAGATTTGAGATCGAGCTATTACCAATTGCGAGTTAAAGACTCTGATGTGTCAAAGACTGCATTCAGAACGAGGTATGGTCATTATGAATTTTTAGTGATACCTTTTGGACTAACGAATGCTCCTATAGTCTTTAAGGATTTAATGAACTATTTTTCAGACCGTACTTAAATCTATTTTTTGTTGTATTTATTGATGACATATTGATATATTCATGAGATAAAATTGAGCATGTCGAGCATTTGAGAATTGTATTGCAGACCCTGCGTGATAAACAGTTATATGCAAAGTTTAGTAAATGTGAATTCTAGTTGAGTGAGGTTGGTTTTTTGGGGCATATTGTATCAGCATCAGGTATTCAAGTTGATCCGAGCAAGATATCTACAGTAATAGATTGGAAGCCTCCGAGAAATGTTTTTGAGGTTCACAGTTTTCTAAGACTAGCGGGATATTATAGATTTTTTATAAAAGGATTTTCGATGATTGCAACAATGATGACAAGATTACTTCAAAAAGATGTTAAATTTGAGTGGTCAGATAAATGTCAGAAAAGTTTTGAACAATTAAAAGCTTTATTGACTGAAGCTCCAGTGTTAGTTCAGCCAGAATCGGGTAAAGAATTTATGATCTATAGTGATGCATCGTTGAATGGTCTAGGCTGCGTTTTGATTCAAGAAGGCAAAGACATAGCTTATGCCTTGAGACAGTTGAAATCGCATGAAAATAATTACCCCAACACACAATTTAGAGTTAGCAGCCATTGTGTTTACATTGAAGATTTGGCACCATTATTTGTTCAGTGAGAAATGCCATGTGTATCCAGATAACAAAAGTTTAAAATACCTAATGACTTAAAAAGATTTGAATTTGCGACAACGAAGATGGTTAGAATTGCTAAAAGACTATGAGTTAGTAATTGACTACCATCCGAGAAAAGAAAATGTTGTTGCTGATGCATTAAGCTAAAAATCTTTATTTTCTCTACGTACAATGAATACTCAGTTGGTTCTATCTGGTGATGGATCGATTGTAGCTAAGTTGAAAGCGAGACCATTATTTGTACAACAGATTTTTGAAGCTCAGAAAGTTGATAATGAAATGTTAGCAAAATGAGCTCAATGTGATTTAAACACTGATTCAATGTTTCAAGTTGATTCAGATGATTTCTTGAGATTCAGAGGTCGAATATGTGTTTCGAGGAACTCAGAGTTGATTCGCATGATTTTGAACAAAGCACATAGTAGTTGTTTATCTGTTCATCTGGGAAACATGAAAATGTATAACGATTTGAAACAGCTCTATTGGTGGTATGGTATGAAACGTGACATTTCATAATTCGTTTCTAAATTTTTTATTTTTCAGCAAGTTAAAGCTAAGCATAAAGTGTCGCCTGGTTTATTACAGCCGATTATGATTCCCGAGTGGAAGTGGGATAGAGTGACTATGTAACATCCCAAATTAGGGCTAGTCGGAACAGTGGTTTCGGGCCACAAATCCGAAACATTAAAATTTGTTTTTATTATATTTTTATGGTCTACAATTTCACAAGATGATTTCGTGAAAATTTCGTTCAAAAATTTTGACGTTTAGGCACTCATTTTGGTCAAAAAGACTAAATTGTAAAAAGTGCAAAAGTTAAGTTCTACATGTTAGAGGTGTCTAATTGTTTTGAAATTTTAAACTGGAGGCCCTTAAATGGTAATTAGACCATTGGATAATTTGTTGGATAAAAATGGACATGAAATGGGTGAAATAGAATATTTTTAAGTTAAGGGCATTTTGGTAATCTAGTAATTAAAATAAATTAAAAACAAAATTAAAAGTCAATTTTTGTCTATCTTCTACCCCATGGCCGAAAATTGCATGGAGAAGACATAGCTAGGGTTTCTCAAGCTTCCAAGGTCGATTATAAGTCCGTTCTAGCCCGTTTTTAAAGATCTTTACATTTTTAAAATCCTCGTAACAAGATCTACTATTTCTACCCATATGTTGAGCTAGGGTTTGTGTCTAAAAATTTATCCATGGATGCCGTGCATGTGTTTTGAGATCTAGTGGTAGAAAATGAATGCTCGGTGTGTAATAAATGACTTTTACTAAGTGATTTTCGGTGAAATTGTCAAAAAGGACCATTTTGCAAAAGTTACAAAATTTGTCATAAAAGTGTGATTTAGTGGAAATTAGGGGCTGCTATAGTTATGAAAATCATTTTCCTAGGCTTAAAATGCAAGGAAATTGGATAAAAGTCATCTTACGAGCCTTGGGGAAAAAGTGCAAATATGTGAATGTTTAGAGGTCAAAATGTAAATTTGTAAAATATGATTTTTGGACCCATGACTAATTAGTAAGCTAAATGTGATATTATAGAGGAAAAAAATGAGATTCAGGCATAGATTAGAAATGAATGAGATTATGGACTAAATCGAAATATATAGCCGTGCTCGCATTCGAGGTAAGTTCATGTGTCCATAATATTCCAATGCTACGTTTGAATTGAAAATTCTATATTATTATTGCACGAATGGCATGATTTAATATATTGAAAAGTGATGAAAGAATGATATATAAAAATTGTAAGAACAATGATATATGACTAGTAGCATATAAAATGTTGGATGGTTCAATTATTGATGGCTTGCTATATGATAGCTGAATATATTGAGAATTTGATATAACATGATCTTTTATTAAATTGGATAACTTGTGAAAAAATGAAAAGGAAGGTAAGTTTGTTTGTAAATAATATATTGTTTTTATTTATGTTATAATATTTTGTTATTCTATGAGATGTGGTTGCATATTGAGTGATCACTTATGTAAATGATGAATTGAAATTGATTATGGATGAATTTGAAAAAGGTTGAAAAGTGAGGAATTTTCTGGTTGGACCTTCGGAATAGAAAATATACGAATAATCTATTGTGAGAACACATGTGTAGTACTATGTGCAGGCTACTATGTGATTAAAATAGTTTTAGGTCACACGTGTAGTACTAAGTGCAGGCTACTACGTGTATCAGATTGTTAGGTCGCATGTGTAGTACTAAGTGCAGGCTACTACGTGTATCAGATTGTTAGGTCGCATGTGTAGTACTAAGTGCAGGGAACTATGCATACCCAATAGCTTCGATCACGTATGTAGTACTAAGTGCAGGTTACTATGTGTATCCGATGGTTAGGTCAGGTGTGTAGTACTAAGTGCAGGCTACTACGTGTACCAGATTGTTAGATCGCATGTGTAGTACTAAGTGCAGGATACTATGCATACCAGAGATCTTCAGTTACAAGGGTGGTAATATGTACAGGTCACCAGGTATCTGTTATTATTCCATGAGTTCAACGGGAAATGTACTAAGTGAAAATACATATGATCATGACTATGTGATGAATAAGTGAAGGTTCATGTGTGTAAACTTATGAGCAATGTTCTCGACATGTGATCGAACTTTGGTAGGATTGATATGGAGTAAGTTTTACAATGAAAGTTACTACAAAGAAAACAAGAAAGAGTGAAATTTACTAATAAAACAGTTTTGGACAGCAGTAGTTGTGTAACTTTGAAAAATCACCAAAAATGGTGGAAATAGAATTATAAGTTGAATAAGATATGAAATAAAATCTTATTGAGTTATTTTCATATAAAAGAAACAGTGTAAGCAAAAGAATTTCATATTATTAGATATTTGAATTCTTGTGAGACAGAGTCAGAATGAGTTCGAAATCTCCTATTTTGAATTAGAAAAATCACTAGAAATTGTAAAAAAAAATAATCATGGGTTATAAATTATATGCTTAAAATTATTAATGAGCCTATTTTCAAGGGAAATAGACGGAAGCATCATCCAGGTCCTGTACTATGAGATAATTAATTCGTAGTGAAGAGAGGTCATAACTGTCAGACAGCAAAATAGGTGTAAATTTAAAGAATAAACTGTAGTTATTGGCTAGACAAAAAATTCTGAAAATTTTATGATAGGAAGATATGTGAGTCTAGTGTCTGGGAAAATTAGCGGTTCTCAATTTGGGGTCCTGTAACTCTGGATATAAATAATTTAGTGATTATGACTCAAGAAAATAGCATAACTAGACTTTGTTAAATAGAGAGGAATTGAAAAATAGCATGTTAATACATTACTTATTATTTTTCATGCGAGCTTACTAAGTGTAAAGCCTACTCCCTCCTTTCCATTTCCTTTAGTGTTGTTAGGTCGGCTCGATGTTGGAGATCGTCGGAGGCAGCATCACACTATCAAGCCAATACCTTTGGAGTATTGATACATATGTTAGAAATATCAAGTGAGTGGCATGTATAGGGACCTAGTTCTATGGCATGTGTTATTATGATTTGGCTAAATGTATTGGCCTATATCAAGCTATTGTATATTGTCGTGAGAGGTGCCTCATATTGATTATGGTTTTTAAGTGTAGCTAATCATGTTACGTTTTGATGCATATAATGTGATGATATGAATATGTTTGTTTGCCATGCATGATTGGTAATATGTCACGTGTGTTGAATGCATGTTTTATGACCAATCGAGGTGGTCATGACCATGGATTAAATGTGTAATATGGTAATAAGATGATAGTGCCTTGAACATGGATGTTTGATGTATAAGTTAGTAAGCATAGTTTAATGGTATAAGTGATTAATGAGATGACAAGGTCAAATGAATGTGTAATAATGTGGCTAGATTAGTTTATCATTAGTAGGTGGAACATATGTATAATGACGACCTAATGTTGAATGTGTCTTATAAAGGGTGTTTAGTCACTAAAATGATGCCATGAGTTGTGAGTTTGATGTGTATAAGGTTGTAAGGGTTTATGGCAAACATGAAGGCTTGGAAAATAGCCTAAGTGTTAGCCACACAGGCAGAGACACAGCCATGTGTCTCAGTCGTGTAGAGGACACGACCTAGCACATGGGTGTGTGGCCTGGCCGTGTGGTTCAAATTTTTTTGCTGATGTCACAAATAGAGAGTTACACAGGTTAAGGACACGGGCGTGTGCCAAGCCACACGGGTGTGTGTGACCACACGGTTCAACACACACGGGTGTGTGACTCTCCAAAGCAAAAAATTTGCTAAGTTGTCCAAAGTTTATTAAAATTTCTCGGTTTAGTCCTGAACCACCTCGATGTGTAACACGCCTTACCCGTATCCTAGGCCGAAACAGGGTACTAGGCATTACCAGACTTAACCATACACATAAACGAAAACTGGGCCATAAAATTTCATTTAATTCAAAACTTTTTGAACACATGCATAGATTCATATTTAAAGACATATAACATGGCATAAATAATCACTTACACATCCATAATCATGCAATAACATCTCATTCAATTTAAACATATTTGCTTACCATCCTGTATATAATATACATTCTTACATTAACTAGAACTAAACATGCTAAATCTTATTCTCATTTAATACCATCATAATGTAGTTACCAATTTGTTCATTAAACATCCATATTCAAGGCAACATTACTCATTTCCATTTAATTCATGATCCACTGGCCTGCATTTAACTTACCTAATGTATTACCAATCATGCATAACAAGCAAAGTTAACTATATTATCACATCAAAACCTAGGACATGACATGATTAATTAAACTTATAAACCATAATGGATAAGGACCACATCTCATGATCATATACGATAACTCAATGTAGACTAATATGTATGGTCAAAGTCATAATAATAATACATATTAAAAACCAACTTCCTATACATGCCACTCACTTGATATTTCTAATATTTGAATTAATTCTCCCAAAAATGATAGTTTGATAGTGTGATCTTACCTCCGACGATCTCCAACCCCGAGCCGACCTGCCAATACTAAAGAAATTGAGAGGATGGGTAAGCTTTACGATTAGTAAGTCCATATGAAATTAATAAGCAATTACTAACATGCTTTTCAAGATAAAACACTATAATTGTACAATTACACATGTTCAGGTTAAGCTGTTTTATCAAGTTACAGTTACTAAATCATTCATATCTAGAGCTACAAAACTAAAAATTTAGTTTCATTAATTTTCCTTGCAACTAGACTCATTTATCTTTCTCCCATAAAATTTCCAGAATTTTTGGTTTAGCCAATTAGTACAGTTTATTCATTAAAGTTTCCCCTGTTTCACTGTCCAACAGTTCTGACCTCTCTTCACTAAAAATTATTTATCTCATATTTCGGGACTTGAATAATGTTCCTGTCTATTCCTCCTAAAGTTCAACTCATTTAAGATTCTATTCGTATAAATTATAACTCATAATTATTTTTTACAATTTTTAACGATTTTTCCAAGTCAGTATAGGGGATCTCAAATTCATTCTGACACTGTCTCACAGAAATTAGAATATCACATAATACAGAACTCTTTTGCTCTCCCTATTTCTTTTATATGAAAATATACTCATTAATCTTTAATTCCATAATGTTTTTGAAATTTAATTCAATTTACACAATTTTTGGTGAATTCTTAAAGTCACGCAACTGCTACTATCCAACATTGTTTTACTACTAAAATTCACTCTTACATAATTTCACTTAATCCATTTTGTCTTATCGAAGTTCACTCAAATATCGAGCACATTGCTCATAATTTTCATAAACATATACCTACACCTATTCATCATATAATCATGTTCACATGTATTTTTACTTAATCGATTTTCCCGTTCAACTCTTTGGAATAATAACTGATACTCAGTTGCCTGGACATATTTTCACACTTGTAGACAAGGTTATCTGGTATGCATAGTAGCCTACACTTAGTACTACACATGCGACCAATTATCTGGTACACGTAGTTGCCTGCATTTAGTACTACACATGTGACTTAACCATCTGATACATGTAGTAGCCTGCACTTAGTACTACACATGCGACCAATTATCTGGTACACGTAGTAGCCTGCACTTAGTGCTACACACATGACCTCACAATAGATCATTCGTATTGTTTCTATTCCGAAGGCTCAACCGAGAAATTCTTCACTTTCCAACATGTTACAAATTTATTCATAGTCCTTTTTCAATTTGCAATTTACAACAAATAATCATTTTATAGGCAGCCACATTTCATATGATAACAAAATATAATAAAATAAAAAGAATCGATAAATTATTTACGTACAAACTTGTCGAAATCTCATCATGTACAACCGTGTAGCAATTCATACAACCCATGTAATAGTAATTTAATATTCAATTCATGTAACAATAATTTGCCATTCAATTTCACATGACACAACAAGCATAACATTTTCCATATCATACACACCATCCATCAACTTCTCCTAAACATATTAAATCATAACCATAATAATAGAAAATTACAATTCAAGTATGGTATGGCATTATTATTAACACACGAACTTACCTCGTATACGAAAATGACCATTTTTTACCATTTTATCCACAACTTGGTATTTTATCGATTTTAGCCCAAATTTCAATTTTCCTTGCTCTATCATTACAAATATAGCCTAATTAGGACTCACATTATTCAAATTGACCCAAAATCATATTTTTGAAAAATTACAATTTTGCCCCTAAACTTTGTCAAAATTACATTTTTCCCCTAGGCTCGTACATTAAACTTCATTCTATTTTCTTATGTTTTATGACATGTTGATCATTTTTCCCTTTTATAGAAACATCAAATTCACACTCTAACATGTACTTATGAACATTAGGTATTTTTATCGATTATGTCGTTTTACTCGTTTTCACGTCAAATCGATTAGTAAAAGTTGTTTAACACAATTTCAAGCTTCATATTCTACCATAAAAAATCAAAATAAACACATTTCACCTATGGGTATTTTTCCAAATATAAACCCTAGGTTAAATTATTGCTAGAATAAGCTTAACCAAGTTACCGAGATTTCAAAAATGTAAAGAACTTTAAAAACGGGGCTAAGAAGCACTTACAATCGAGCTTGGGAGTTTAAAAAACCTTAACCATGGCTGCTTCTGGTAGAGACGGCTGAATGAAGAAGACGATAGCTAATTTGGCTGATTTTCCTTTTTAATTCTTTTAATTATTAGTTTACCAAAATACCCCTAACTTAAAAATATTTTATTACACCCATTTCATGTCTATTTTTGTCCAGAAATTAACCAATGGTCTAACTAACATTCAAGGACCCTCAATTTAAAATTTCATAACACTTGGACACCTCTAGTATGTAGAACTCAACTTTTTCACTTTTTACGATTTAGTCCTTTAGACTAAATTAACTACCCAAATGTCAAAATTTTCGAACGAATTTTTAACAAAATTATTTCGTGAAATTTTATACCATAAAAATATAATAAAAATAAAATTTTCATCATCGGATTTGTGGTCTCGAAACCACTGTTCTGACTAGGCCCAAAATCAGGGTGTTACACGATGTATGTTTTAGGCCTCGAAGGCCCGTATAAGGGATACATATTGTAATATCTCGAATTAGGGCCTAATCGGAATAGTGGTTTCGTGACCATAAATCCGAGATAGAAATAATTATTTTATAATTATTTTGAGGTTTATGATATGATTGCATGATTGTGTGAAAATTTCGTGATGAAATTCTATGCCTAAAGTGCTTAAATGGAAAGTAGGGACTAAATCGAATAAGTTGCAAAACTTGCATTCTAGAAGTTTTTAGTATGAAATTGTTTTGGAATATTAATGAGGAGGTCTTAAATAGCAATTTGACCAATTTTAAGTTCATGGACAAAATTAGGACATGGAAGGAATTTTGGAAAGTTTAGTAGTAAGGGTATTTTGGTCATTTAGTTATTAAAATGAATTAAAAACAAA
Source organism: Gossypium arboreum (assembly GCF_025698485.1). NCBI lineage: Eukaryota > Viridiplantae > Streptophyta > Magnoliopsida > Malvales > Malvaceae > Gossypium > Gossypium arboreum. The sequence continues at coordinate 32,207,523 of NC_069073.1, forward strand.
ATTAAAAGCCAATTTTGTCCATCTTCTTCATTAGGCCGAAATTTCAAGGGTTCTCCATAGCTAGGGTTTGTTTCAGCCTTCCAAGCTCCATAGTAAGTGATTCCAAGCCCGCTTTTAATGATTTTACGCTTTTGAGATCCCTAACTCGATAAAGCTTATGTTAGCAATAATTTAACCTAGGGTTTATATTTGGAAAAATACCCATAGGTGAAATTTGTGTATTTTGATGTTTTATGATAGAATATGAAGTTTTAAATTATGTTAGACAACTTGTACTACTCGATTTTAAGCAAAAACGAGTAAAAGGGCTTAATTGGTAAAAATACCTAATAGTCACAAGTACATGTTAGAGTGAGAATTTGATGTTGCCATAGAAGAGAAAAGTGATCAGCATGTTGTAAAACATAAGAATAAGGAATAAAGTTTAATCCAGAGCCAGGGCAAAAATGTAAATATGCAAAAGTTTAGGGGTAAAATTGTAATTTTTCCAAAATTTGAGTTAAGGATTAATTTGATAATGTGAGTATTAAATAAGCTAAATGTGTTATTTTAGATCAAGAAAGACGTGGAATCGACCTCAATCGAGGAAAAGAAAAGATTGTGGACTAAATTGCAAAATCTTTGTATTTTGGTACCAAGGTAAGTTCATGTGTAAATAATGTAGCATAATTGTTATTTTTAAGTTATTGATATTAATTATGTGTTATGCTGAATTTCATTATGAAATGTATGCTTTGTGGTTAATTTCAAATAATATGTAAATTATGTGAGCTACTTGTTAAATATAATTGTTATCGAGTATTGATTTGGCATTCTACGGAAGACGGCAAGGATAAGTGTTAGAAAAATCCCGTTTGAACCTTAGGAATAGATTAGGATACAAGTGACATGTCACTAGGATGGTTGAGCATCCGAACTCGTTGAGTTGAGTCCGAGTTCACTTATGGATGCGAATGTCCAAACTCGTTGAGTTGGGTCCGAGTTCGTGAGATGTAACTAGGCATCCGAACTCGTTGAGTTGAGTCCGAGTTCACTTATGGATGCGAACGCCGAGCTCGTTGAGTTGAGTCCGAGTTCGATTATGGGCGGTTACATGATTGCTTGATTGAATATGTGGCACTTATGTGCAATTTATCCGTATCCAATTATATTCCAATGTGTTCAACGGGTAAAGTTCTACTCAATGGAGGAATATTCGAGATGTAAAGAGACGTATTGGTGAGTGATGTGAAATGGATATTTTGGACAGGTATGTATTTAACCCTCGGGTTGAGTATTGATACAACCACTATAAGGTAATAAGATGATGAAAAATGATTAAAAATGTGATATGTGTTTTAGTGATACATGCTAATGTTGATTGGTATGACTGCTTGTTATGTTACTTATTATTTGCATATGAACTTACTAAGCATTTATGCTTACTCCTCCTTCTTACTCATTGTAGTTTTGGACAAGCCATTTCAGAGTCGGGATAGGTCAAGGCTCGACCACACTATCCTAAGACTTTTGGTAATGGCTTGTAAATTTAAGTATGGCATGTATAGCAATATACTTTTTTGTGTAAATGATCTTATGATATGGTGATGGAATGGTTGAGGAAATGCTTGATAATGATAAATTATGAAAATAGTTAGTTTAGATTATATTTGATGTTAAGGAAAATTATTAAGATACTTAGTGCATAAAAACTCATAAAAGGGATGAAATTTGCCATAAATGAATCTTGCAGCAACAACGACGCGAGTTTAAAAATTTACTAAAAATCATAGAAATTGAACTTGGTGATGGACTACATATAAAATTGAAGCTTATTATGTCTAGTTTCACATGAAACAAATGAAACAGGTAAAGGAATTATATGTTAGAAGATATTTGAATTTTAGTGAAACAGGGTCATAGCAGTTTCTGAATCCCCTATTCCTATTTTAGAAATTCACCATAAATTGTAAAGATATAATTAGGTGGTTTATTTTATATCCTCAGAATCCTTATTGAGTCTAGTTTTAGGAGAAATGAACCTCATAGTCATATGAATTTTGTACAGATAAAAATACAGTTTGTAGTAAACAGAGGTCAGACCAGTCATGTCCTGAAACAGGGGTAACTTTAACTAATAAACTGTACTAATTGGCCCTACCAAAAATTTTATAAAAAAATTAGTATATAGCTATATGAGTCTAGATTCAGGGAAAATTTATGGATCTTGATTTCGAGTTTCGTAACTCGAGATATGATTTTTCTTGTGACTGTGATGCAAGTAGCTTAAAAGCTGTGAATGTAGAAACAATAATCCAAAGTTCTAAAAATGTTAAACTAAGCTTAGTAACACCTCATACTCGACTCCGGTGATGGTCTCGGGCGTGGGGGCGTTACACATATGTTTGAAAATTTTTAATTTGGATGAAACTTTTATGGCCCGATTTTGCATGTTTGTGAGTGTTTAAGTCCGGTAACGCCTCGAACCCTATCCCGGCTTCAGATATAGGTAAGGGCTGTTACATTTAATGGTATCAGAGCTATGGGTTAGTAGGTTCTCAGGCTAACCTAGCATGTATGAGAGTCTAGCTATACGTGCCACAAATCCGTGATAGTGTGATGTCTCCCGACGCGGATGAAAACCATCCTTTTTGGACAAAGGTGCTCTCCAACCGAGCTATACTGACCATTTTCGATGTGAAGCTAGGGCATTCGGGTAAAGTACAATTATGACGAGCCTACACTCAGAAAATTATGAATAAAATTTCATGATATGTACGTGATAACCTGTGAGATAAAAGTTCATGTTGTGATGAGTACCTATGCTTGTTTGATATTCATATGATGTTGTGCACTTGATTTACTTGATTAAGAGAATGTGACAAATAGAAATTAATGAAGGTATGAAAAAAAGGTCCATAATAACATGATATGGATAAAATGTCATTGTCCCGATTGAACATTGAATGTTGATGGATTGCAATGATATTTTTAAATGAGATAAAGGAATACACGATGATAAGCTTAACTATGTTTAGTTGATAATTTTATGATATATATGATCGATTTGCTCTACTGAATGTGTGTATTTGGGTAACCCACCAATCTTATTGATGGAATAAATGTTTGTGTATACTTGTTTGGATAATTATAATGGGCAAACTCGTACAGTTTAAGTAAATGTGCTAAAATTGATTGAATTGAGTTAAATGATGGTAATGATATGTGTATGATGATGTACAAGATAAAAGTTTTAATTGTGACATACTTATCCATGTTTGTTTGGCTCTCATAAGGTGTTATGTGCATGACTTGTTTGATTGAATGAATGAGATAAGTAAAGTTATTCAGAATCCATAGAATGCATGCATAAATGCACTGGTTTAAATAAGATAATTGGAAGGTTCATGCCATACAGGTGTGAATAATAATTTGCCAGAAGTGGATGATATGTTTGTGAAAATGTTACTATGATGATGAAATAGTGTTCTATGTATATGTGTATGAAAGACGAGTTAGGGACCTTACAACCCCACCCCCTTACCAGAGTGGTGTTTTGTAAAGGATTTTATAAGATCAGTGTTGAATAAGCTCACAAGTATGAGACCAAAGAGTTCAGATGTAAAATGATTATAACTATGATCAGAGATTAATTGGATTGATAAGTAAAGATAGAGCTAGTAAAGTGTGATGTTAAGAAACGTATTAACTGGAATTTCTTCAAAATCGATCTTCTTCAATGAAAATCATAATGTGGGATTTGTAATAACAGAAATAGTTGGAGGAATAAATCTTGAAATGTAACATATCTGAATTTCGTAATTATAGTAAGTAGATTATGACTATCTATCTTGAAGTACTCTATGAGTTCATTTTCTCTCGGAAGTATTACTGGGGTTATCTATTTTCAGCTAAATTGTTATCGTGCAAAAATGTTTTCTAATCTTGGAATAAGACGAAAGTATTGATAGTTTGACTGGCATATAATCTGTATTGCTCTGTTTTCCCTCTGGCATTCTACTACGTTCCATCTGTTGGGATTTTATGAGATGATGTATCTGATGTTATGATTCTGTTCCTTCTAATGGATGCTCTGTTCGATATATATATATATATATATATATATATATATATATATATATATAGGAAGGTATATTATCCTTTCTCTATTTAATTCCAGTGGGCTTGAATGATGTATTCTTTTGGACTTTTTTCCTCTAGGAAATTATCAAAATCTTCCATATTTTCTTATGAGCTTTGTTTTGGGTCTTTCATTATGATATTGTATCTTGGATTTCTTTATCTTGGATTTCTCTATCTTGGACTTCTTAATCCTAGTTTTCTTGTTATCTATATTCTGGAATTTATCAATCACGGCTCATATCTACAGTGTGTTCTTCAGTTGTGATAATCATGTCAAGTGTGACTACGCTTCTGGTTTGATCATAGTAATGTGGTAATTCTAGTATCTGGATTTCTCTAAATCTTCGTAAAGGATTTGACATCGGCAAAGGCATAAGTGGTGAAATTTCTAGTATCAGCTTGTATGATGGATTTATTTTCTCAAGAAAGTTAATCAAGTTAATGCCTTCGATTGGGAACATTTATACTACCTTGAGCTAATGCAATTGAAATGAACTTTGATTAGTATAATGAGTGAATTTAGCATGATTGCATGTTAAATCGTTTTGACAACTGAAAGGAAGGATTTCTTGAAACTTTATTAAGTAATAATTAAGACCGACTTGGTTGTTCAGTTTGTTTGGGTTATTGTTTGAAAGATTTAATGGGATATTTATGTCTAAAATTTTTCCCAAGTCTAAGAATAAGATTTTATCTCTCCGGGTAAAAGACAGATAGTCTGAATGAAAGTGTATATATCTTAGAAGACTTTGATATAACTTAAAGTTGCTTTGAATGATAAAGTTTTCATCTTGTGAAAGTTGAATGGTCTACTACATGTTGGTAACGATTTGAAAATACAAGAATATTGTTAATCGAAGCCTTGAAATTAGTTTAGTCTGCATTGAGCAAAGACTTCTCAGTTTTTGGTGATGTGTTTTAAGACAAGAAGGGTAGTGTGATAGCTTAAAGTATCTGTTGTCATAGAAAGACTTAAGTTGAGATAGTGTAGCTGACTTGAATTGTTAAAGGATGATAAGATAGTTATGGTATGATCTCTAAGAATAAGATTACTATAGATTTCATATAAGAATTATTCCTATCTTTGAAAGAGAAAGATGTTATATGACTTGTTAAGTAATTGATGAATCTGCAAATCATGTCGGTAAGTACTGAATTTTCGCTCATTAGACTTATGGGATTAAGTATCTTTGAGATTGTTGAATTTCTTAAAATGCTAGTTTTTGTTAATCGGATTGAGATTCGGGATTTATGTCGTGAATTATTGAAAAAGCTAATTGAGGCTTTGAATTTTAATGATTACCAGAGGTCGAACTAGTAAACTGCCGGGCTGTATAAAATGATAGAGAACTTAAGGCCATGATGATTAGGCTGGCTATGCCATTTGAATCCGAGAGGATTCAAGTATGATGTGTATATACATATTCTATGACGGTATGGGTTTGACCCTTGTATACATGAGTTCTCTAATAGAAGTAAGGATTCGATTGATGCGTCATATAACACGGAATTGTTCATGACTTTAATATGAAAAATTAAAGACCTAAGTATTGAACATAGCCTGACTGAAAGTTCTTCAGCAAGGATTATGAGATAGTGGAGCTTATGTGAAAAAAGAACCACTCTTTTGGTAAGATTGTCGGGGACGAAAATCCCTAAAGGGGGAGAGTTGTAACATCCCGAATTAGGGACTAGTCAGAACAGTGGTTTCGAGACCAAAAATTGGAACAGTGGTCTAAGATTTTAGGGGATGATTTCGTGAAAATTCCGTTCAAAAAATTTGACGTTTAGGCAGTCAATTTGGTCAAAAGGACTAAATTGTAAAAAGTGCAAAAGTTGAGTTCTACATGTTAGAGGTGTCTAATTGTTATGAAATTTTAAATTGGAGACCCTTAAATGGTATTAGACCATTGGATAATTTTTTGGACAAAAATGGACATGAAATGGGTGAAATAGAATATTTTTAAGTTAGGGGCATTTTGGTAATCTAGTAATTAAACTGAATTAAAAAAAAATTAAAAGCCAATTTTGTCCATCTTCTACCTCATGGCCAAAACATGCATGGAGAAGACATAGCTAGGGTTTTTCAAGCTTCGAAGCTCGATTGTAAGTCCGTTTTAGCCCCGTTTTTAATGATCTTTATGTTTTTGAAATCCTTGTAACAAGATCTACTCATTTCTACCCATATTTTGAGCTAGGGATTGTGTTTAAAAATTTACACATGGATGACATGCATATGTTTTGTTGTCTAATGGTAGAAAATGGATGCTCTATGTGTAATAAACGACTTTTACTAAATGATTTTCGGTGAAATTATTAAAGAGGAACGTTTTGCAAAAGTTACAAATTTTTTCATAAAAGTGTGATTTTGTGGAAATTAGGGGCTGCTATAGTTATAAAAATGATTCAGCTAGGCTTAAAATTCAAGGAAATTGGATAACAGTCATCTTACGAGCCTTGGGGAAAAAGTGCAAATATGTGAAAGTTTAGGGGTCAAAATGCAAATTTATAAAAATATGATTCTTGGACCCATATGAATAATGTGACTAATTAGTAAGCTAAATGTGATACTATAGATCAAAGAAAATGAGATTTTGGCATAGATTGGAAATGAATGAGATTATGGACTAAATTAAAATATATAGCCGTGCTTGCGTTCGAGGTAAGTTCGTGTGTCAATAATATTGCAGTGCTATGTTTGAATTGAAAATTCTATATTATTATTACACGAATGACATGATTTAATATATTGAAAAGTGATGAAAGAATTGTATATAAAAATTGTAAGAACAATGATATATGACTAGTAGCACATAAAATGTTGGATGGTTCAATTATTGATGGCTCACTATATGTAGCTGAATATTTTGAGAATTTCATATAATATGATGTTTTATTAAGTTGGATAACTTGTGAAACAGTGAAAAGGAAGGTAAGTTTGTATGTAAATAATATATCGTTTTTATTTATGTTATAATATTTTGTTATTGTAACACTCCGTTCCCGATACCGTCGCCGGAGTCGGACACGAGGGGTTCTCAGACCAACTCTCATGTGTCACACAGACTATTTTTCACATTTCCAGTCCAGCTGGCAAACTGCGTCCCTGTCACCTTAAAAATCATATCTCAAGTTCTAGAACTCGAAAACCAGTTCCATAAATTTTCCCCGAATTTAGACTCATATATCCATCCGTGGATTTATTTCTAAAATTTTTGGTCAGGCCAATTGGTACAGTTTATTAGTTAAAGTCACCCCTGTTTCGGGGTTCGACTACACTGACCTTTGCGCATTATGACCTGGATATCATCTCGTACAGAGCTCCAATGCTCATGCCGTTTGTTTCTAATGAAAATAGACTCAAAGGGGAATCTATTCATATAAGGCATGACTTCTAATTGTTTCTGGATAATTTATGGTAAATTTTCAAAGTCGAAACATAGAATCCAGAAACCGTTCTGGCCCTGTCTCACGAAATCTTAAATATCTCTTAAAATACAGCTCATATGGTCTTTTCGTTTCATCCATATGAAAATAGACCCATCAAGATTCGAGTACGTAATTTTTTTAGCAATTAATTCCACTTCTACTATTTTTAGTGATTTTTCGATCTCATATCACTGCTGCTGTCTGCAACAGTTACTGCAGTAGACTATGCCAATTTCATGAATCCTTCCTTAGCCTTACTAATCATCCATCATACATGACACAAATTATGGCCACCTTATCAAAATTAAGGTTTCTAAGACTCGTGGCTATAGATTCTAGCATCCCACTCAAACAACCACATAGGCCATTTTCACATGGCTTAAAGTTTACAACCCAAAATTTAACAAAACGAAATAGCCCATACATGCCAAATGTTCTCCTAAGTTGACTAAGAAGACAATACCAAAAATTGCTCGCCGGTGTGATGACTTCGTTGACGGTTCCGAGCACCCAAAAGGAGACGAGTCCAAGAAACCTAAAATGGGTGACAAGAAAACACCGAGTGAGTTTATAACTCAGTAAGTCATAAGCATTCCATAACCATCCATTAATAAAATTATCGTAAAAATGAAATAATGAAACAAGGCCAAGTGTTCCAGCCATACCGAACTATACCATAGTTCCTTAGACCTTTCGGATCAATCTCATACCAAATCATACATTTACATTTCATATACTATTCAATAGGATATTTGAAGCAATTTCCATACATCATTTCATTTCCGCAACAATCATGCAATCAAATGAACTTTCATCTATTCCACGATACCTTATTTACGGAATGCAATTGAAATCATCACATAGATTTAAATCTTACCAACTCCACCCGAGCATGAACATAGCATCTATTAGCCATGAACTCAAGGTACTTACTCTTTCCGCTGTCCATACTCATCTCGATAAAGTCACACCTCCATATAAATATTCAATCGGAGATATGTGTAGAGTCCGCACACATAGTGCTTAATACTCAATCACGCACACTTAGTGCCATGTGATTCAAGCCCGCACACATAGTGCCATATAGTCCAAACTCGCACACTTAGTGCCATACATTACAAGCTCACACACTCAGTGCCAATCTCGTCACCGTACACATCTATTTCTCGCACACTTAGTGCCGAAGCAAACTTCCTACACATTTCACTATCTCTTTTACGTTCAACAATATCATCTTTTCATACACATACATTTGTATATATTTCATCTCATGAAACACAATTGCATAGATATTACAATCATTTAAGCAATATCAAATATATGCTTAATGACTTACCTTGTATTGGGTAAAATGGTTCCAACTCGGCTACTCGATGTTCTTTCCTTTGCCTTTGCTTGATTCTCCACCTCTAGCTTCTTGAGCTTAATCAATAAATTAACTAGTTTAACCGTCTTGCCACATATTTATACATGACATCAACTATACTATCATCATTAATTCATCAAATCACAAAATTTTATCTCATGAACATTTAACACTTAACATTTACCCCATCTAGGCCGACTTTGCTAGCACACAAGCCTTTGGCGAATGTCCTTGACCTATAGTCACCCAAAATTTCTTTGTTCTTTAAAATTCATCCAAGACCACATTCGGCACCTCCAACTAATAATTTAGATACTCTCAAGCTCATTCACAAGTACTATTATATATCACATTAAGCATTAATTATTTTGCAACATGGATTCTATAGCATGGCCGAATACTCATGCACATACACATATAACAACAAGAACTCAATGGCACAAAAATCTCCTTTTATTAAACATTCATCTCACTTCTCTTCATGCTTCGTCACAACAACATTAAAATACCAACCAAGAAAGACAACCTCCATGGCCGAACTTCATCTCCATCAAATAGCAAAGAAATCTAAGCCATGGGCTAGGTAGGTTTCAAACTAACAACTAAAACATGCATGAATCTTAAGGAATGACATCAAACATACCTCAATCTAGTTGCAAGTATGGCCAAGCTTCTCCAAACCCCCCCTCTCCCTCACTCACGGCAATACAAAAATTTGAGAAAGGATGAGCACTTTTTTTTTTTGTTTTTCTTGTTCAATTCACGGCAAATGGGGAGGGGCATCCATGCTCATCATTTTTTTTTTCAATTCTTTAATGCTAGCTTTTATTTTATGGCTTCCTACATACACCACTAACCTACCATGTTGGAAACATGTTCCTTTGCCCATAATCTTGTCATGACCGCCACTATCCTTAGGAAATGGACTATTTGACATGCAACTCCATCTATTTTACTTCATTCTTTTACTAACCTCTTAAAATTAGCCACATATATTTAAATCCTTTCACATGAGTCCTTTTTCTTTCAATTCACGTTCAATTTAACTAAATCAAAGAATTAAAAATTCACACATGCATTTTCACATATATTTGGCATGGAATAAGGTATTTAAATGTTTTTGTGACCCAGTTTTGTGGTCCCGAAACCACTTCTCGACTAGGGTTAAATTAGGGATGTCACAGTTATTATGTGAGATGTGGTTGCATATTGAGTGATCACTTGATGTAAATTATGAATTGAAATTGATTATGTACAAGATTGCAAAAGGCTGAAAAGTGAGGAGTTTCCCGGTTGGACCTTCGGAATAGAAAAGATACGAATAATCCATTGTGAAAACACATGTGTAGTACTATGTGTAGGCTACTATGTGTCTAAAATGGTTTTAGGTGATGTGTGTAGTACTAAGTGCAGGATACTACGTGTACCAGATTGTTAGGTCGCATGTGTTGTAACACCCCGTACCCGAGACCGCTGCCGGAGTCGGACACGAGGGGTTAACGGCTTAAACCACTCATTTTCACAGTCCATTTTAAAAATTTCCAGGCAGTTGGCTAACTGCGTCACTGTCACTTTAAAAATCATATCTTCAGTTCCAAAACTCGAAAATCAGTTTTGTAATTTTTCCCTGAAACTAGACTCATATGTTCACCTACAGATTTTTTCCTAGAATTTTTGGTCTGGCCAATTAGTACAGTTTATTAGTTAAAATCTCCCCTGTTACAGGGTGCGACTACACTGACCTTCATGCATTACGACCTGGATATCTCCCTGTACAGGGCTTCAATACTGATGCCGTTTCTTTCTATAGAAACTAGACTCAAAAAAGAATCTATACATATATGGCATGACTTCTAAATGTCTCTGGTTAATTTATAATGAATTTCCAAATTCAGATCAAGGGATCCAGAAACCGTTCTGGCCCTGTCTCACGAAAACTTTAACATCTCATAATATACTATTCATATTAACTTTTCGTTACTATCCTATGAAAATAGATTCATCAAGGTTCGATTACATAATTTATTCACTATTTAATTCCATTCCTACTATTTTTAATGATTTTTCACATCCACACCACTGCTGCTGCCAGCATCTATTTTTAAGGTAAACTTTACCTATTTCATGATCCTTCATGGATCAACTAGAGTTTGTCATACATATATCAAAAGTGATCGTGAATAACCATTCCCATGGCTAACTGTTGCCAACATTTCCATACCTCTCGATGGACAACATACAAAACGATTATAATGCTATGATCAAAGTATATTTAAGCCATTTTCGCATGGCTATCCAAATTTACACAATACCGAAGGGTTCATGACCAACAACAAAAGGGTGGTCCTATACATGCCATTTCAAAGTTCAACCAAAAGTATACCAAAAGGAGCTTTGATAGTGTGGGCGACTTCGACTTCAAAATCCCGAGTCCGATAGCTGAAGAACCAAAATCTATAAAACAGAAAATCAAAGAAACGGAGTAAGCATTAAATGCTTAGTAAGGTTTGAGCAAAGAATTTAAACACAACCAAAGTATAGCATTCATGTAGCTAAACAGATAATTTCATATGCACAAATTTTCAATATCATACTTACTTCACATTACCAACCCTTATATTCATACACAAAGATCAACTTAGCTAAAGGCGGTAGCTCATTTATCAACCGAGCGAATACTTATTTGTAAGGGCTCAACTAATTCAAAGCACATACTGAAACATACCTCAATGTTGGGATGTTACAAGCGTATTAACTGAAATTTTACAGCAAGACCGATCATTCCGAATCACGTACCTTGAATTTAACCGGATATAGCTACTCGTTCAAATGCCTTGGGACATAGCCCGGTTATAGTAACTCACACAAATGCCTTCGGACTTAACCGGATTTAGTAACTCGCACCAATGCCTTGGGCTTAGCCCGAATTAGTAACTCGCACAAATGCCTTGGATCTTAGTCCGGATATGGTCACTTAGCACAAAGCCTTGGGACTTAGCCGGACATCATTCGAATAACCATGCACATTTAAGAATAAATCATGACACATTCGTATTTCATTTTCATTAGCAAAACTCAAACACAAGACACTTATCACACTTGCAATTTCGGCTCAATAGCCACACACAAAGAGCATGATTTTGATTTGCTTAAAACATGATCTAATCAAATCATAATTTAAGCTCTATTACTCAAGAACTTACCTCGGATGTTGTCGAATGATTTCGACGGCTATTTGACCACTTTTTCCTTCCCTTTATCGGATTTAGATCCCATTTGCTCTTGAGCTTAATTAAACAAATAAATAGATTTAATCATTTGAGCATCGAAAAGAGGAACACAAGGCACTTAGCCCATATTTATACATTAGACATTAAAGTCACATACATGTGAAATCATGCATCAACTCAACATATTAACCCACACTCCCTTTTAGCCGATTGTCCTAACCAAGATAAAGGCATCAATATGCTTGCCTCTAACCGAATGCATGCAACACTAATCTTCTCATGTGGCCGAGTATGCATGTATTGTTGAGGCCAATTATATGCTTAATACTTCCTACAAGTATGGTTACTTGTATTGATTATATATTGTTCCGTTTCAAATTCAAAACTCGGCTAATACGCATTTATACACTAGTAATCAAATACTAACATTTTGCATTTCATCATACTACCATTTCACATCTACTTTCTACCATGGCCGAATGCATCAAGACACCATTTACCCTTGCAAGGCATAAATTTCACCATCAAAACTAACAAGCTTATAATCCCATGACCGAAACCTCTAACAACACCAATTAAAATACTTCATGGGTTTGAGGTAAAACCAAGAAAGAAACTCATGAATATCGAGATATAAGCACTAACATTGTTCATCTAGATTTAGCATGACACAACATCCATCACCCTTATATTTACCATAGCCGAAAACCTTACTCATTCCAAAAATTCAAATCTCAACTTGGTCACAAAAATAACTTGATATCTCACCAACAAAAAATCAACACCAAGCAAGAATGATGCATCCATGGCCGAGTGTCATTTCCATCACATAGCAAGATTTAGACCATGGGCTAGGTAGAACTCAAGCTAGCAACTAAAACTTGCATGCATCTCATGGAACATCATCAAACATACCTTAGCCTAGTTACATGCATGGCCGAACCTCTTCAACCTTTCTTCTTCCTTCCTCCTTAAAATTTTCGGCCAAGGATGAACCAAAGGATGAACACTTTTTTTTTTTTCTTTCCTTCAACTAACGGCAATAGGGGGACAATCACACACATCCTTTCTTTTTTTTTTTTTTGTTTCTCATCCTACTAACACTAATATTTTATTGCCCATGCTCTTTATTTTATTAATCCTTACATAATGCATTACCCCAACATGTTTATGACATGTTTTTAGCCATAACATCTTGTCCACCCATGCTCATGGCCGCCACTACATATTAGGGGGAAAATTGACATGCAAGTCCTCCCTTTGATTACATGCACTATTAGGTCCTTGTAGATTAGCCTATCACATTTCAAAAATGTCACCCATAAGTCCTTTTGACTAAATTCACATGCAATTTACTAAATCGAAGCCTAAAACTTTCACACATTCATAATCACATATTTTAGAAAATAAATATCACATTCAAATAATTTGGTGACTCGGTTTAGCGGTCCCGAAACCGCTTTCCGACTAGGGTCACTTTACGGCTGTCACAACTCTCCTCCACTTAAGAAATTTTCGTCCCCGAAAATCTTATCGGTAAATAGGTTTGGGTATCGCTCTTTCATAGAGTTCTCGGGTTCCCAAGTAGCTTCTTCGATCCCGTGTTTGAGCCATAACACTTTCACTATCGGAACCCTTTTGTTTCGCAACTCTTTCACTTCACGAGCTAGGATACGAATCGGTTCTTCCTCATAACTCATATCGGCTTGAATTTCGACCTCGGAGGGGTTTATTACGTGCAAAGGATCGGATCTGTAACGTCGAAGCATCAAAACATGAAAAACGTTGTGGATTCTTTCGAGTTCAGGGGGTAAAAGCAACATATATGCAACTGGGCCAACTCGTTTGGAGATCTCATATGGCCCAATGAATCTTGGACTCAATTTGCCCCTACGGCCAAATCTGAGTATCTTTTTCCAAGGCGAGACCTTAAGAAACACTTTGTCTCCCACTTGATACTCAATATCTCTTCGTTTTAAATCCGCATATGACTTCTGACGATCTGATGCTACCTTTAGACTTTCACAAATTATTCTTACTTTCTGTTCAGCATCTTTAATCAAATCCACTCTGAAAATTTTACTTCCACCGAGCTCGGTCTAAAACAATGGTGTACGACATTTACGCCCGTACAAGGCCTCATAAGGTGCCATCTTAATACTTGATTGAAAACTATTGTTGTAAGCGAATTCAATCAAAGGTAAATACCGTTCCCATGAACCACTAAACTCGAGGATGCAACATCTCAACATATCCTCAAGTATCTAAATTATCCGCTCGGATTGACCATCGGTTTGTGGATGAAAAGCGGTGGTAAAATGCATCTTGGTACCCAAAGCTTCTTGCAATTTCTTCCAAAATCGCGAGGTGAATCTCGAATCTCTATCCGACACGATAGAAATAGGTACCCCGTGTAATCTCACAATCTGAGAAATATACAATTCAGCTAGTTTATCCAATGAAAAATCCGTACGTACGGGGACAAAGTGAGCCGACTTAGTCAGTCTATCCACAACAACCCAAATCGCATCTTTCTTACTTGCCGATACTGGCAACCCAGATACGAAATCCATCGTGACTCGATCCTATTTCCATTTAGGTACCATGATTGGCTGGAGTAAACCCATAGGCACTTGATGTTCCGCCTTTACTTGCTAACATATTAAACACTTCGAAACAAAATTGGAAATGTCTCGTCTCATACCATGCCACCAAAACTGGCGTCTCAGATCGTTGTACATTTTCGTACTCCCCGGGTGAATTGACATTCGGCTACAATGGGCTTCGTTCAGAATCATCGAAATGAGTTCTGAATTTCTTGGAACACACAACCGACTTCTGAACTTCAAACAATCGTCATCATCAATTTGAAATTCGGATTCCATATTCGGAACACATTCAGCCCGTTTTGCAACCAATTTATCGTCG
This sequence comes from Gossypium arboreum, assembly GCF_025698485.1. Lineage (NCBI taxonomy): Eukaryota > Viridiplantae > Streptophyta > Magnoliopsida > Malvales > Malvaceae > Gossypium > Gossypium arboreum. Next base: position 32,222,598 of record NC_069073.1, read on the forward strand.
ACTTTCTGAGCTTCACGAATTTGATGAATCAATAATGGTTTGGCCTTTAATTCAGCTACTAACACATTGTCGGGTAGAACAGACAAGTGTACATTCATCTCTCGTAAAGCAAACAGTGATTTCCGGCTTAAGGCGTCCGCAACCACATTAGCCTTTCCCGGGTGGTAATCAATGACAAGCTCATAATCTTTCAACAACTCAAGCCAACGTCTTTGTCGCAGATTTAAGTCTCTTTGAGTCATCAAATATTTGAGACTTTTGTGATCCGAAAATACATGGCACTTCTCACCAAATAAGTAATGTCGCCATATTTTCAAGGCGAATACGATGACAGCTAATTCGAGATCATGGGTCGGATAATTTTTCTCATGTGGCTTTAATTGTCTCGACGATAGGCCACAACTCGACCTTCTTGCATCAACACGCAACCTAACCCAAGTAGGGAGGCGTCACTATAGATGACAAACTCTTTGCCGATTCGGGTGCACTAAAATTGGGGCTTCAGTCAAATAAGTTTTCATTGATCAAAACTTTTCGACATTTTCCGTCCATTCGAACTTAATATCTTTTGAAGTAGCTTTGTCATGGGTGTGGCTATCATCGAGAAACCTTTTACAAACCGTCGGTAGTAACCGCGAGTCCCAAAAGCTCGAACCTCGAGAATATTTCTGAGGCTTCCAGTTAAGTATGGCTGAAATTTTGCTCGGTCAACTCGAATACCCAATGCAGATACCACATGGCCCAAGAAGCTAACCTCTCTTAACCGTAACTCACACTTATCGAACTTAGCATATAACCGCTTATCCCGTAAAATTTGCAACACTAATCTCGGTGCTCAAGATGTTCGGTCTCATCTCTTGAATAGACCAAGATGTCGTTAATGAACACAACTATGAACCGGTCCAAATCGTCTCAAGATCCGATTCATCAAATCCATAAATACCGAGGGCATTAGTGAGCCCAAACGGCATCACTAAGAACTCGTAATGGCCGATCTCGCTCGAAAGCGGTTTGGGTATATCCGAACCTCGAATTCAAGAATGGTAATACCCGATCTCAAATCTATCTTTGAAAACACCGAGGCTCCCTTTAGTTGATCAAACAAATCATCAATACGTGTAACGGATATTTATTCTTTATCGTCACTTTATTCATTGACGATAGTCAATGCACATCCTCATGGTTCCGCCCTTCTTTTTCACAAACAATACTGGTGCACCCCAAGGTGAGAAACTTGGTCGAGCGAAACCTCTATCCGTCAACTTTTGCAACTAAGCTTTCAATTCTTTTAACTCGGTTGGTGCCATACGATACGGAGCTATCGAAATTGGCGTAGTCCCAAGTACAAGTTCAATACCAAACTCTACTTCGCGAACAGGTGGTAAACCCGGTAATTCTTCGGAAAAAACATCCGGGTATTCACAAACCACCGGCACAGATTTGGGTTTCTTTTCCAATTCCTTGTCATCAAGTACATACGCAAGGTATGCTTCGCACCCCTTTCTTACATATTTCTGGGCCAACATTGCTGATATTACAGCTGGCAACCCCTTTAAGTCCGTAGACTCAACTCGGATTATCTCGTTATTTGCGCACCTCAAATCAATAGTCTTGCTTTTGCAATTCACAACCGCATCATGCACAATCAACCAATCCAAACCAAGAATAACATCAAATTCATCGAACGGCAAAAGCATCAAGTCCGCCGGAAAACAGGAACCTCGAATTACCTGGGGGCATTTCTTACACACTTTTTCAACAAGAAAGTAACGACCCAAGGGATTTGACACCCGAATTACGAACTCAGTAGACTCAATAGGTAAAGTCTTACTGGATGCTAAGGTTTCGCATATATAAGAATGAGTAGAACCAGGGTCAATCAAAGCAATCACATTAGTATCAAAGAGAGTAAAAGTACCGGTAATAACATCTGGCGAGGAAGCATCCTCGCGTGCGCGTATAGCATAAGCCCTAGCAGGAGCACGAGCCTCAGATCTGGTCGCAGCATCTCTAGATCCTCTCTGACCACCACTAGCATTTCCCGTGTTTCTAGATGGTCTACCTCTAGCAGTGGTAGCACTCGGTTTCCCACTCTGATTTACATTCTGTTCAAACAATCTCGGGCAATCTTTGATAAAGTGGTCAACTAACCCGCACTTGTAGCAGGAGCGGTCATGGAATCTACAACTTCCAGAATGCCATTTGCCACAATACTGGCACTCCGTTCTATCTCGACGATCATTTCCCACACTGGCGACCGAAGTGATTCGTGTACTCGAAAGGGGTCGATTGCGATCTCGTCTAGAAAAGCCCGAAGTGTCTCTAGATCGGCCTAAGCCATCTCTAAATTTCTTCGATGACTGTGGGAAGGGCTTCCCAAGACCTCTTCTGAAACTCCTTGCTCCCGCCTCGACTTTTCTTTTCTCCATATCGAGCTCCTCGGCTTTGCAAGCTCGCTCGACAAGTGCCACAAATTTCTGATTTCCAAAATGCCAACATACGACTTTATATCATCATTCAATCCATCCTCAAACGTTTACACATTACGGCTTCGAGGAAATGCATTCTCGCATGCATCGGCTAAGCCTTACAAACTTTCGCTCATAGTCGGTAATCGACATGGAACCTTGTTTAAGTTCAAGAAATTCCTTCCGTTTTTGATCCATAAATCTCTGACTGATATACTTTTTCCGAAACTCCCAAGTTACTTACTCTCTAGGTACAACAGAAGTCAACGTATTCCACCAATAGTAGGCAGAATCACGTAGCAAGGAGATAGCATACTTTAGGCACTCATCGGGTGTGCAAGATAGCTCATCGAGTACCCGAATAGTGTTGTCCAACCAAAATTCAGCTCGCTCGGCATCATCACTATCCGTAGCCTTAAATTCAATAGCCCCATGTTTTGGAATTCTGTCAACTGGGGGCTTATTTGACCTTATTTGGTCAGATACCGGAGGTATGGTAGGTGCGGGGGTTGTGTTTGTCGGGAATGGAGGTTGTGGAACAGCCGTATTAGTTCGAATGTATTGGTTGAACCAATCATTCATCACGCTATAGAAAGCTTGTCTAGCTTCATCATTCGGATTACTAGCATTAGGTTGAGAGTCTGCCGTGTTGTCCCTTGTCCCTTGGCTGCAGCAGCGCTACACTCTCAAGATCATCAGCTACCGCTCGGTTGGGATCGGGATCCATTACTATAAATAAACACATTTCAATTGTCAGAAATCACCACACTATCAAATAAATCACATAATGGCATGTATAGCTAGACCCAACGTATTACGGTAGTCCTAGAATCGACTAAACCGTAGCTCTGATACCAATTTAATTGTAACACCCCGTACTCGAGACCGCAGCCAGAGTCGGACACGAGGGGTTAACGGCTTAAACCACTCATTTTCATAGTCCATTTTAAAAATTTCTAGGCAGTTGGCTAACTGTGTCACTATCACTTTAAAAATCATATCTTGAGTTCCAAAACTCAAAAATCAGTTTCGTAATTTTTCCCTAAAACTAGACTCATATTTCCACCTACAGATGTTTTTCTAGAATTTTTGGTTGGGTCAATTAGTACAGTTTATTAGTTAAAGTCTCCCCTATTACAGGGTACAACTACACTGACCTTCATGCATTACGACCTGGATATCTCCCTGTACAGGGCTTCAATACTGATGCCGTTTGTTTCTATAGAAACTAGACTCAAAAAGGAATCTATAAATATATGGCATGACTTCTAAATGTCTCTGGTTAATTTATAATGAATTTCCAAAGTCAGATCAAGGGATCCAGAAATTGTTCTGGCCCTGTCTCACGAAAACTTTAACATCTCATAATATAATATTCATATTAACGTTTCGTTACTATCCTATGAAAATAGATTCATCAAGGTTCGATTACATAATTTATTCACTATTTAATTCCATTCCTACTATTTTTAGTGATTTTTCACATCCACACCACTGCTGCTGCCAGCATCTATTTTTAAGGTAAACTTTACCTATTTCATGATCCTTCATGGATCAACTAGAGTTTGTCATACATATATCAAAAGTGATCGTGAATAACCATTCCCATGGCTAACCGTTGCCAACATTTCCATACCTCTCGATGGACAACATACAAAACGATTATAATGCTATGATCAAAGTATATTTAAGCCATTTTCGCATGGCTATCCAAATTTACACAATACTGAAGGGTTCATGACCAACAACAAAAGGGTGGTCCTATACATGCCATTTCAAAGTTCAACCAAAAGTATACCAAAAGGAGCTTTGATAGTGTGGGCGACTTCGACTTCAAAATCCCGAGTCCGATAGCTGAAGAACCAAAATCTATAAAACAGAGAATCAAAGAAACGGAGTAAGCATTAAATGCTTAGTAAGGTTTGAGCAAAGAATTTAAACACAACCAAAGTATAGCATTCATGTAGCTAAACAGATAATTTCATATGCACAAATTTTCAATATCATACTTACTTCACATTACCAACCCTTATATTCATACACAAAGATCAACTTAGCCAAAGGCCGGTAGCTCATTTATCAACTCAGCGAATACTTATTTCTAAGGGCTCAACTAATTCAAAGCACATACGAAACATACCTCAATGTTGGGATGTTACAAGCGTATTAACTGAAATTTTTACAGCAAGACCGATCATTCCCGAATCACGTACCTTCGGAATTTAACCGGATATAGCTACTCGTTCAAATGCTTTCGGGACATAGCCCGGTTATAGTATCTCACACAAATGCCTTCGGGACTTAACCCGGATTTAGTAACTCGCACCAATGCCTTCGGGCTTAGCCCGGAATTAGTAACTCGCACAAATGCCTTCGGATCTTAGTCCGGATATGGTCACTTAGCACAAAGCCTTAGGGACTTAGCCCGGACATCATTCGAATAACCATGCACATTTAACAATAAATCATGACACATTCGTATTTCATTTTCATTAGCAAAACTCAAACACAAGACACTTATCACACTTGCAATTTCGGCTCAATAGCCACACACAAAGAGCATGATTTTGATTTGCTTAAAACATGATCTAATCAAATCATAATTTAAGCTCTATTACTCAAGAACTTACCTCGGATGTTGTCGAACGATTTCGACGGCTATTTGACCACTTTTTCCTTCCCTTTATCGGATTTAGATCCCATTTGCTCTTGAGCTTAATTAAACAAATAAATTGATTTAATCATTTGAGCATCGAAAAGAGGAACACAGGGCACTTAGCCCATATTTATACATTAGACATTAAAGTCACATACATGTGAAATCATGCATCAACTCAACATATTAACCCACACTCCCTTTTAGCCGATTGTCCTAACCAAGATAAAGGCATCAATATGCTTGCCTCTAATCGAATGCATGCAACACTGATCTTCTCATGTGGCCGAGTATGCATGTATATGTTGAGGCCAATTATATGCTTAATACTTCCTACAAGTATGGTTACTTGTATTGGTTATATATCGTTTCGTTTCAAATTCAAAACTCGGCTAATACGCATTTATACACTAGTAATCAAATACTAACATTTTGCATTTCATCTTACTACCATTTCACATCAACTTTCTACCATGGCCGAATGCATCAAGACACCATTTACCCTTGCAAGGCATAAATTTCACCATCAAAACTAACAAGCTTATAATCCCATGACCGAAACCTCTAACAACACCAATTAAAATACTTCATGGGTTTGAGGTAAAACCAAGAAAGAAACTCATGAATATCGAGATATAAGCACTAACATTGTTCATCTAGATTTAGCATGACACAACATCCATCACCCCTATATTTACCATAGCCGAAAACCTTACTCATTCCAAAAATTCAAATCTCAACTTGGTCACAAAAATAACTTGATATCTCACCAACATAACATCAACACCAAGCAAGAATGATGCATCCATGGCCGAGTGTCATTTCCATCACATAGCAAGATTTAGACCATGGGCTAGGTAGAACTCAAGCTAGCAACTAAAACATGCATGCATCTCATGGAACATCATCAAACATACCTTAGCCTAGTTACATGCATGGCCGAACCTCTTCAACCTTTCTTCTTCCTTCCTCCTTAAAATTTTCGGCCAAGGATGAACCAAAGGATGGACAATTTTTTTTTTTGTTTTTCTTTCCTTCAACTCACGACAATAGGGGGACAATCACACACATCCTTTCTTTTTTTTTTTTGTTTCTCATCGTACTAACACTAATATTTTATTGCCCATGCTCTTTATTTTATTAATCCTTACATAATGCATTACCCCAACATGTTTATGACATGTTTTTAGCCATAACATCTTGTCCACCCATGCTCATGGCCGGCCACTACATATTAGGGGGGGAAATTGACATGCAAGTCCTCCCTTTGATTACATGCACTATTAGGTCCTTGTAGATTAGCCTATCACATTTCAAAATGTCACCGTAAGTCCTTTTGACTAAATTCACATGCAATTTACTAAATCGAAGCCTAAAACTTTCACACATTCATAATCACATATTTTAGACAATAAATATCACATTCAAATAATTTGGTGACTCGGTTTAGCGGTCCCGAAACCGCTTTCCGACTAGGGTCACTTTAGGGCTGTCACATGTGTAGTACTAAGTGCAGGCTACTATGCATACCCAATAGCTTCGATCACGTGTGTAGTACTAAGTGCAGGATACTACGTGTATCTGATGGTTAGGTAACTTCTGTAGTACTAAATGCAGGCTACTACGTGTACCAGATTGTTAGGTTGCATATGTAGTACTAAGTGCAGCTACTATGCGTACCAGAGAGTTTTGGTTACAAGGGTGGTAATATGTACAGGCAACCAGGTATCTATTATTATTCTGATGAGTTCAACAGGAAATTTACTATGTGAAAATACATCTGAACATGACTTTGTGATGAATAAGTGAAGGTTCACGTGTGTAAACTTATGAGCAATGTGCTCGATATGTGATCGAACTTTAGTAAGATTGATATGGAGTAAGTGTTCCAATGAAAGTTACTACAAAGAAAACATGGAAGAGTGAAATTTAGTAATAAAATAGTTTTGGACAGCAGCAGTTGTGTGACTTTGAAAAATCACCAAAAATGGTGGAAATAGAATTATAAGTTGAATAAGATATGAAATAAAATCTTATTGAGTCTATTCTCATATAAAGGAAATGGTGTAAGGAAAAGAATTTCATATTATGAGATATTTGAATTCTTGTGAGACAGAGTCAGAATGAGTTCAGAATCCCCTGTTCCGAATTGGGAAAATCACTAGAAATTGTAAAAAACTAATCATGGTTTCTAAATTATATGCTTAAAATCCATAATAAGTCTATTTTCAGGGTAAATAGATGGGAGCATCATCCGAGTCCCATAATATGAGATAATTAATTCGTAGTGAAGAGAGGTCGGAATTGTCAGACAGTAAAATAGGGGTAAATTTAAAGAATAAACTATAGTTATTGGCTAGACCAAAAATTCTGAAATTTTTATGGTAAGAAGATATGTAAGTCTAGTTTCTAGAAAAATTTTCAGTTCTTAATTTGGAGTCCCTTAGCTTCGGATATAAATAATTTAGTGACTGTGACTCGAGAAAATAGCTTAACTGGACTTTGAATAAATAAAGACAAATTGAAAAATAGCATGTTAATACATTGCTTATTATTTTTCATGCGAGCTTACTAAGCGTAAAGCTTACTCTCTCATTTCCATTTCTTTTAGTGTTGTCAGGTCAGCTCGATGTTGGAGATCGTCGGAGGCAGCATCACACTATCAAGTCAATACCTTTGGAGTATTGATACATATGTTAGAAATATCAAGTGAGTGGCATTTATAGGGACCTAGTTCTATGACATATGTTATTATGATTTGGCTAAATGTATTGGCCTATATCAAGCTATTGTATATGGCCATGAGAGGTGGCTTATATTGATTATAGTTTGAAAGTCAAGCTAATCATGTTACGTTTTAATGGATATGATATGATGATATGAATATGTTTGTTTGCCATGCATGGTTGGTAATGTCATGTGTGTTGAATGCATGTTTAGTGACCAATCGAGGTGGTCATGACCATGAATTGAACGTGTAATGTGGTAATAAAATGAAAAATATGGGCTGCTAGGGACCTATAGAGAATTTGGCGACGCATGGGTCTTATTGAATTTTGAGTAATTTGTGTTTCTATGAAATAGGGACTAAATTGTTAAAATGTGAAAGTTTAGTGCCAAAGTGAAAATTGGATAAATTTATATGTTTGTGGATTAAATTGAATGCATTAGTGATTAAATGGGTTAATTTTGAATACATATAGATCAAGAAAGAAAGAATTTGGATTTAGATTGGGGAAAATCGAAGGATATCGAGTAATCGATCCGATTCATCAATTCCGAGTACGAGGTAAGTTCGTACGTTATAAACATTGTTACAATTATGCTTTTAATGTGTTAATACTGCATAAATTATATATATGAGATGATGGTTGTGTACGATAATAAATTGATTATGTTTGGTACTTAGTGTGCGTATTGAGATAGCTTTAGCTATATAAAGCACTTAGTGTGTGATTCGGAATAGCTTCGGCTATGTATGGCACTTAGTGTGCGAGACTGAGATAGCTTCGGTTATGAAATGCACTTAGTGTGCGAGATTGCAATAGCTTCAGCTATGCTTTGGCACTTAGTGTGCGAGATATCGAGTATTTGTACATGTATGTACATATAAAGCATAAAATTCAAAAAGAAGGAATCATGAACTTGACATATAGCATAAGAACAAGAATGTGAAAGGTTTGTTAATAATCTAAGTTACATGATATTATGTTTGGATTGATGGATGATATATTTGTGATTAGATAAGTTTATATCATACAAACTTACTAAGCTTTTAAAGCTTACTTCATGTGTTCTTTCCATGTTTTATAGATTATCAAACCTAGCTCGGACATCGGGAATCATCGAAAACCATCATCACACCATCGAGTACTTGTTGGTATATTTTGGATGCTTGTAAATATGGTATATGGCATGTATAGCTAGTGAGTTGATATATTTTGAGATTTGATATAGCCATGAGATTTGGCTTGCTTTAGTTGAAAATGTTGGCATGTATTTAGTCATTAAAGTTGGCCTAAGTAATGTGTTTGGTAAGTGATATATGTGTTATATATAATGCCATATGTAATGGCTTGTATTGGGTATGTTTGCCCTGGTTGTTGATATGGCTAAATGGTGTGTTTTGTGACATGAAATAGATGATAAGATGATGAATCAATTCATTTGGAATTTATGCAAGTTGTGATGATTTTGGCTTAATAATTTGGTATGTTTTGAATAAGAAGTTGAGTAATTGAAATGATTAATGATAGATGGCATGATATGTGTGTGAATTGATAGGTTTTGGCTGCCTATATATGGGTCTATTGGCAACATTTTGATGGCTAGGTGTGCATGAGAAAAGGGTGGAAAATTAGCTTAGCAAATGTAACACCCAAAACCCGAGACCATCGCCGGTGTCGGACCCGAGGGTTAACAAACTAAGTTCACATGTTTTTGCCCACCAATTTGACATTTCCAGTCAGGCTGGAAAACTGCGTCACTGTCGCCTTAAAAATCATATCTCGAGTTTCAAAACTCGGAAACTGGTTTCGTAAATTTTCCTGAATTTAGACTCATATATCCATCCATGGATTTATTTCTAGGATTTTGGTCGGGCCAATTGGTACAGTTTATTAGTTAAAGTTACCCTGTTACAGGGATCGACTGCTCTGACCTTCGCGCGGTATAACTTGAATATCTCTCTGTACAGGGCTTTAATGCTGGTGTCGTTTGTTTCTAATGAAACTAGACTCAAAATGGAATCTGTACATATAAGGTATATCTCCTAATACTTTTGGATAATTTATAGTGAATTTTTAAAGTTGCGACAGGGAACCCAGAAACCATTCTGGCCCTGTCTCACAATAGCTTTAATATCTCTTAACCTGTAACTCCTATGACCGTTTCGTTTCTTCCATATGAAAATAGACTCATCAAGGTTCATTTACATAGCTTATTCACTATCTAATTCCATTCCTATGAATTTTGGTGATTTTTCACATTCATGCCACTGCAGCTGGCAGCATCTGTTTTAAGATAGGACTTACCTATTTGGTGGTCTCCATGATTCAACTAGCCTTACCATACATAGGTTCATATATGATCATTTTAACCATGCCAATGGCTGATCATATGACCAACATTCCCATTTCCAAGCCATAGCCACATCATGACACAAAATATATACATACAACCCACAATTAGTCTAAGTTCATGCTTCCCTTTTCGAGCCATTTTCGCACGGCCATACATACTTACATTACAACATATTTAACAAACAAGGGGTAGTCCTATACATGCCATCTCAAGTTCAACCAAAAATTTCTACCAAAATGGAGGCTTGATAGTGTGGATGACTTCGACTTCAACGATCCCAAATCCGATTGCCTCGAGCGAAATCTAGAAAACTAAGAGCCAAAGCAACGGGGTAAGCATTTTTATGCTTAGTAAGTCTCAAGGAATATAATGAACTATAATTTACAGCAATACATTCACATAGCCAAATGCATCATTTCATTAATACACATTCTTCCTTCATACTTCATCATTATATAAGTTCGCAAAGCATCAATCAATTCAATAACTGAAATTCATTAGTCGATTGAGCGAATGTTGCTCAAACACGTCGACTTTCCAATGCACATATAACGTACCTTATCCTTTGGGCTTTCCGAGTGTACTAATTAAATTCATTTCGGCAACCAACACTCACCTCCAGCCCAAGATTCTTCGGAATATAACCGGATTTAATCACGTGCACAAATGCCTTCGGGTCTTAGCCCGGATAGAATAACTCGCACGAATGCCTTCGGGCCTTAGCCCGGATATAGCCACTAGCACAATTGCCTTCGGGTCTTAACCCGGATATAATTTCCAGCATAGTTGTCTTCGGGCTTAGCCCGGATATCATTCAATTTCTCATGCACACATACATCAATAATCATTGGACATACATATTTCATTTTCGTTACTAAGGCTCAAACACAATTATAATCATTAGCATATTCGCCTTCGGGACTTAGCCCGGGTGGAATTCAAATACTCATACACACATAATCAATAATCATACACATCCATATTTCATCTCACATAATTCAAGTAAGGTCACTTCTTGAGGACTTACCTCGGATGTTGTCGAACGGCTTTTTGGCTATTCGATCACCTTTTCCTTCCCTTGTCCAATTGTGGCCCTCTTAGCTCTTGAGCTAATTCAAACAAATTCAATTTATTAAAACCTCATTGTGCTTGCTTATGGCCGAATATGACAAGGATTTTAAATGGTCATATGGCCACTCTTTAGCTTGAATACACAATGGTCATGCACATTTTATACTACATCAAGCAATTCAATACAATTTATTTGAGCATCAAGGAAATGCTAAGGCCTTCAATAGGCTACCCAAGGCGAATATTCATGTACATGTTGAGGTCAATTTTGCACTTAATACCTCACAAAAACAGCATGCAATCTACTAATTAATGCTTTGCACATTGTGGCCCAAAACTTATAATATAGCATCAAGCACTTATATGTGTGCTAGGTCAATTGTGCTTGCAATTTCACAAGCATTCTTCCACATTTTCTTCTTTAAATCAATATATTCATCACTTAGTTCATAACCAAACATAATGTGCAATCATATATATGCATATATGAGCATGGCGAATTTTCAAGGTGTCCATAGCCATCCAAAACACAAATTTTAACTAACATGCAAGAAGCATGAATCATGCTCAAGAATGCATCATGGCGAATATGACAATCATGCTCCTTTTCAACTTTAATCATGATAAAACAAAGAGAAAACTCAAAATCTTACTCATGAATAGAAAATCCATCATTGCATGCATCATCATCAAGCTTCACACTTAGCATGCAATGGCTTTATCACCATAACAACTTTGCCCAAATACCATTTCCATGGCATAACAAAGATTTGAGCCATGGCTAACATGCACATCAAGTTAGTAACCAAGTCATGCATGAAACTCCAAACACAACCTCATACATACCTTAATCTTGGTACAAGTATGGCCAAATCTCCTTCTAGTTCTCTTCTAAACCAAAAATGGAGCAAAAATCCTTTCTTCCTCCTTATGATTTTCGCCAAAAGATGAGAAAGGATGAACAAATTTTTTGTTTTCTTCTTGGTTGCACGGCAATGGGGGGAATGCTACTCTCTCACACACATTTTTTTCATTCTTTTCTTACCCATGCTTAATTGTTTATGATTTCTCCCTAATGCCCAACAAAACATGTTTCATGACATGTTTAGCCCATATCACTTTGTCATGGCGGCCATCACTTGTAAAAAGGGAAATTTGACATGCAAGTCCATTATTTTGCATGCATGCTTTAATTAGTCATCACATATTTCCCTATCGTACTTTCAAAGTTCACTACTAAGTCCTTTCTTATAAATTAGCACCTAATTAATAAAAATCGAGACATGAAATATTTACGCATACCAATTCCACATACAATAAGCACGGAATATAACACTTAATTATTCTTGTGACTCGGTTTCGTGGTCCCAAACCACTCTCCGACTAGGGTCACATTCGGGTGTCACAACTCTCCCCACTCAAGAGATTTTCGCCCCGAAAAGCTTACCGGTAAATAGGTTGGATATCGCTCTCTCATAGAGTTCTCGGTCTCCCAAGTAGCTTCTTCTATCCCGTGCTTGAGCCATAACACTTTCACTAGCGGAACACGCTTGTTTCGCAACTCTTTCACTTCTCGTGATAGGATACGAATTGGTTCTTCCTCATAACTCATATTAGCTTGAATTTCAATTTCGATGGACTAATCACGTGCGTTGGATCGGATCTATAACGTCAAGCATCGACACGTGGAAGACATCGTGAACCTTTTGAGTTCGGGGGCAAAATCAAACGATATGCCTTTGGACCGACTCGCTCGATATCTCATATGGCCCAATGAACCTCGGGCTCAACTTGCCCTTACTACCGAACTCGAGTATCTTTTTCCAAGGCGATACCTTGAGAAACACTTTATCACCCACGATACTCGATATCCTTACGCTTCATATCCGCGTGCACGACTTTCGACGATCGAAGGCTATCTTCAAACTTTCATGGATTACTTTCACTTTCATCAAGCATCCCTAATCAAATCCACCCGAAAATCTTGCTTTCACCAAGCTCGGTCCAAAACAATGGTGTACGGCATTTACGCCCGTACAAAGCCTCGTAAGGTGCCATCTTAATGCTTGATTGAAAGTCGTTGTTGTGTTAATTCAATCAATGGCAAATACCGCTCCCATGAACCACTAAACTCGAGGACGCAACATCTTAACATATCCTCAAGTATCTCGAATTACCCGCTCGGATTGACCATCGGTTTGGGGGTGAAAGGCGGTGCTGAAATGCAACTTGGTACCCAAAGCTTCTTGCAACTTTTTCCAAAACCGCGAGGTAAATCTCGGATCTCTATCCGACACGATAGAAATAGGCACCCGTGTAATTTCTGTCGAGAAACGTACAATTCCGCTAATTTGTCCATTGAAAAATCATGCGACGACGGGGACAAAGTGGGTGACTTAGTCAATCGATCTACCACGACCCAAACCGCATCCTTCTTACTTGCGACAATGGCGTCCGGATACAAAGTCCATTGTGACTCGATCCCATTTCCACTCGGGTATCGTGATTGGTCAAGTAATCTCAAGGCACCGATGTTCCGCTTTCACTTGTTGACATATTAAACATCTTGAAACAAAGTCGAGATGTCTCGCTTCATACCATGCCACCAAAATCGACGTTTCAAATCATTGTACATCTTCGTACTCCCGGGTGGATTGCCATTTGGCTACAATGGGCTTCATTGAATTATCGAAATGAGTTCAATTCCTTGGGACACACAGACGACTTTTGAACCTCAAACAATCGTCATCGTCGATTTGAAACTCCGAGTCCTTGTTCGAACACACGCAGCCGCTTTTGCAACCAACTCGTCGTCGACTTTACGAGCTTCTCGAATTTGGTGTGTCAATAGTGGTTTGGCTTTCAATTCAGCCACTAACACTTTGTCGGATCGGACGGACAAGTGCACATTCATCGCTCGTAAAGTGAATAACGATTTACGACTCAAGGCATCCGCAACCACATTCGCCTTTCCGGGTGATAATCAATGATCGATTCATAATCCTTTAACAGCTCAAGCCAACGTCTTTGTCGCAGATTTAAGTCTCTTTGGGTCATCAAATATTTGAGACTTTTGTGATCCGAGTATACATGGCACCTTTCACCAAATAAGTAATGTCGCCAAATCTTTAAGGCGAATACGATGGCGGCCAATTCGAGATCATGAGTCGGATAATTTTTCTCATGTGGCTTTAATTGCCTCGACGACAGGCCACAACTCGACCTTCTTGCATTAATACGCAACCTAACCCAAGTAGAGAGGCGTCGCTATAGATAACAAACTCCTTGCGGACTCGGGTTGCACTAGAATTGGGGCTTCATCAAATAAGTTTTCAGTTGATCAAGCTTTTTGGCATTTCTCCGTCCATTCGAACTTAACATCCTTTTGGAGTAGCCGTCATCGGCGTGGTGTCGTTGAGAACCCTTTTACAAAACGTCGGTAATAACCTAAGAAGCCCCAAAAAGCTTGAACCTCAGTAATATTTCTGGAGGCTTCCAATTTAGTATAGCTGAAATTTTATTCGGTCGACTCGAATACCCGATCTGATACCACATGACCCAAGAAGCTAACCTCTCTTAACCGTAACTCACACTTGCTGAACTTAGCATATAATTGCTTGTCCCGTAAAATTTGCAGACTAACCGCAGTGTTCAAAGATGTTCGGTCTCATTTCTTGAATAGACCAAGATGTCATCAATGAACACGACTACTTAATCGATCCAAATATGGTCTAAAGATTCGATTCATTAAATCCATAAATACCGCAGGGCATTAGTGAGCCCAAACGGCATCACCAGAACTCATAGTGACCATATCTCGCTCAAGGCGTCTTGGGCACGTCTCAATCTCGGATTCGCAATTGATAGTAGCCCGATCTCAAATCTATTTTCGAGAACACCGAGGCTCCCTTGATTGATCGAACAAGTCATCAATACGTGGCAACGGATATTTGTTCTTTATCGTCGCTTTGTTGTCGACGATAGTCGATGCACGATCGCATGGTTCCATCCTTCTTCTTCACTTAACAAGACAAAGGCGCACCCAAGGCGAAAAACTCAAGCGAGCAAAACCTCTATCCACCAATTCTTGCAACTGAACTTTCAACTCCTTTAATTCCGTTGGTGCCATACGATACGGAGCTATCGAAATTGGAGTGGTACCGGTACCAATTCGATACCAAATTCTATTTCCGAACAGTGGTAAACCCGCAATTCTTCGGGAAAACATCCGGTATTCACAAACCACGGGCACAGATTCGGGTTTCTTCTCGAATCCTTGTCATCGAGTACGTGACGCAAGGTACGCCGCACCCTTTTCTTACATATTTCGGGCCAACATCGGCGATATTACAAATTGGCAACCCTTTAAGTCCGTGGACTCAACCCGAATTATTTCATTATTCAAGACTTCAAATCGATAGTCTTGCTCTTGCAATTTACAACCGCATCGTGCATGGTCAACCAATCCAAACCAAGAATAACATCGAACTCATCGAATGGCAAAAGCATTAAGTCCACGGAAAACAAGAACCTCGAACACTAGGGGACTTTTCTTGCACACTTTGTTAACAAGCACGTAATGACCCAAGGGTTTGACACCGAATTACAAACTCAGAGACTCAATGGGCAAAGTCTTACTGGATGCTAAGGTTTCACATATATATGAATGAGTAGAACCGTGGTCAATCAAAGCAATTACATTTGTATTGAAAAGAGTGAAAGTACGGTAATAACATCCGAGAGGCAAGATCCTCGGCGTGCGCGTATGGCATAAGTCCTAGCAGAGCACGAGCCTCGGATCGATGGTAGCATCTCTAGATCCTCTCGACCGCCAACGACATTGCCCATATTTCTAGGTGGTCTACCTCGGCGATGGTAGCACCGGGTTTGCACTCGACTTGCATTCTGCTCATGCATCCTCGGGCAATCCTTCATAAAGTGGTCGGCCGATCCACACTTATAGCAGAGCGATCACGAAACCAACAGCTCCCGAATGCCATTTGCCACAATGTGCACACTCGCCCTCTCGGCGATCATTTCCCCACCGCGATCGAGGTGACTCGTGTGGTCACAGGGGGTCGATCGCGTCCTCGTCTAGAAAAGCCCGAAATGCCTCTAGACCGGCTCGCATCATCTCGAAATCTCTTCGATGCTTGTTGAAGAGACTTTCCCGAGGACCTCTTTCGGAATTCTCCAATCCCCACATCAGCTTTTTGTTTCTCCTTTCTAAGCTCTTCGGCTTTACAAGCTCGCTCAACAAGTACTACGAACTCTCGTATCTCGAGAATGCCAACAAACATCCTTATATCATCATTCAGCCCATCCTCAAGCGTTTACATAATAGCTTCCGGACGAAATGCATTCTCGCAGCGTCTGGCTAAGCCTCACAAACTTTCGTCAGTAGTCGATAGCGGACATAGAACCTTGCTTAAGATCAAGGAATTCCCTCCGCTTTTGGTCGATGAATCTCGACTAATATACTTTTTTGAACTCGGTTAGAAAGAATTCCCAAGTCACTTGTTCTCTAGGCACCACAAGTCGAGTACTCCACCAATAGTAGGCGGACTCGTAGCAAGGAGATGGTACACTTTAAGCACTCATCAGGTGTACAGGATAGCTCATCAAGCACCGGATAGTGTTATCTAACCATAATTCAGCTCACTCGGCATCATCATCATCCGTAGCCTTAAATTCAGTGGCCCCATGTTTTGAATCCTATCGATCGGGGCTTACGACCTTATTTGGTCGATTCGGAGGTATTGTAGGTCCGGGGTTGCATTCGTCGGGAATGGAGGTGGTGGAACAGCCGTGTTGGTTCGAATGTATTGATTAAACCATTCGTTCATCACACTATAAAAGGCTTGCCTAGCCTCGTCATTAGGATTACTGGCCATAGGTTGAGAGTCCATGGCGCTGTCCCTTGCGCGGAGCAGCGCCACACTCTCCACATCATCGCTATCGCTTTCGGTTGGGATCGGGATCCATTGCTATAAACAAACATGAAGTCAAATTGTCGAATTCATCACACTATCGATTCATCATTTAATGGCATGTATAGCTAGACCCCAAACACATCACGGTAGTCCTAGAATCGACTAAACCGTGGCTCGATACCAATAAAATTGTAACACCCCAAACCCGAGACCATCGCCGTGTCGGACCCGAGGGTTAACAAACTAAGTTCACATGTTTTTGCCCACCAATTTGACATTTCCAGTCAGGCTGGAAAACTGCGTCACTGTCGCCTTTAAAATCATATCTCGAGTTTCAAAACTCGGAAACTGGTTTCGTAAATTTTCCTGAATTTAGACTCATATATCCATCCATGGATTTATTTCTAGGATTTTGGTCGGGCCAATTGGTACAGTTTATTAGTTAAAGTTACCCCTGTTACAGGGATCGACTGCTCTGACCTTCGCGCGGTATAACTTGAATATCTCTCTGTACAGGGCTTTAATGCTGGTGTCGTTTGTTTCTAATGAAACTAGACTCAAAATGGAATCTGTACATATAAGGTATATCTCCTAATTCTTTTTGGATAATTTATAGTGAATTTTTAAAGTTGCGACAGGGAACCCAGAAACCATTCTGGCCCTGTCTCACAATAGCTTTAATATCTCTTAACCTGTAACTCCTATGACCGTTTCGTTTCTTCCATATGAAAATAGACTCATCAAGGTTCATTTACATAGCTTATTCACTATCTAATTCCATTCCTATGAATTTTGGTGATTTTTCACATTCATGCCACTGCAGCTGGCAGCATCTGTTTTAAGATAGGACTTACCTATTTGGTGGTCTCCATGATTCAACTAGCCTTACCATACATAGGTTCATATATGATCATTTTAACCATGCCAATGGCTGATCATATGACCAACATTCCCATTTCCAAGCCATAGCCACATCATGACACAAAATATATACATACAACCCACAATTAGTCTAAGTTCATGCTTCCTTTTCGAGCCATTTTCGCACGGCCATACATACTTACATTACAACATATTTAACAAACAAGGGTAGTCCTATACATGCCATCTCAAGTTCAACCAAAATTTATACCAAAATGGAGGCTTGATAGTGTGGATGACTTCGACTTCAACGATCCCAAATCCGATTGCCTCGAGCGAAATCTAGAAAACTAAGAGCCAAAGCAACGGGTAAGCATTTTTATGCTTAGTAAGTCTCAAGGAATATAATGAACTATAATTTACAGCAATACATTCACATAGCCAAATGCATCATTTCATTAATACACATTCTTACTTCATACTTCATCATTATATAAGTTCGCAAAGCATCAATCAATTCAATAACTGAAATTCATTAGTCGATTGAGCGAATGTTGCTCAAACACGTCGACTTTCCAATGCACATATAACGTACCTTATCCTTTGGGCTTTCCGAGTGTACTAATTAAATTCATTTCGCAACCAACACTCACCTCCAGCCCAAGATTCTTCGAATATAACCGGATTTAATCACGTGCACAAATGCCTTGGTCTTAGCCGGATAGAATAACTCGACGAATGCCTTGGGCCTTAGCCCGGATATAGCCACTAGCACAATTGCCTTGGTCTTAACCCGGATATAATTTCCAGCATAGTTGTCTTGGGCTTAGCCCGATATCATTCAATTTCTCATGCACACATACATCAATAATCATTGGACATACATATTTCATTTTCGTTACTAAGGCTCAAACACAATTATAATCATTAGCATATTCGCCTTGGGACTTAGCCCGTGGAATTCAAATACTCATACACACATAATCAATAATCATACACATCCATATTTCATCTCACATAATTCAAGTAAGGTCACTTCTTGAGGACTTACCTCGGATGTTGTCGAACGGCTTTTTCGCTATTCGATCACCTTTTCCTTCCCTTGTCCAATTGTGGCCCTCTTAGCTCTTGAGCTAATTCAAACAAATTCAATTTATTAAAACCTCATTGTGCTTGCTTATGGCGAATATGACAAGGATTTTAAATGGTCATATGGCCACTCTTTAGCTTGAATACACAATGGTCATGCACATTTTATACTACATCAAGCAATTCAATACAATTTATTTGAGCATCAAGGAAATGCTAAGGCCTTCAATAGGCTACCCAAGGCCGAATATTCATGTACATGTTGAGGTCAATTTTGCACTTAATACCTCACAAAAACAGCATGCAATCTACTAATTAATGCTTTGCACATTGTGGCCCAAAACTTATAATATAGCATCAAGCACTTATATGTGTGCTAGGTCAATTGTGCTTGCAATTTCACAAGCATTCTTCCACATTTTCTTCTTTAAATCAATATATTCATCACTTAGTTCATAACCAAACATAATGTGCAATCATATATATGCATATATGAGCATGGCGAATTTTCAAGGTGTCCATAGCCATCCAAAACACAAATTTTAACTAACATGCAAGAAGCATGAATCATGCTCAAGAATGCATCATGGCCGAATATGACAATCATGCTCCTTTTCAACTTTAATCATGATAAAACAAAGAGAAAACTCAAAATCTTACTCATGAATAGAAAATCCATCATTGCATGCATCATCATCAAGCTTCACACTTAGCATGCAATGGCTTTATCACCATAACAACTTTGCCCAAATACCATTTCCATGGCATAACAAAGATTTGAGCCATGGCTAACATGCACATCAAGTTAGTAACCAAGTCATGCATGAAACTCCAAACACAACCTCATACATACCTTAATCTTGGTACAAGTATGGCCAAATCTCCTTCTAGTTCTCTTCTAAACCAAAAATGGAGCAAAATCCTTTCTTCCTCCTTATGATTTTCGCCAAAAGATGAGAAAGGATGAACAAATTTTTTGTTTTCTCTTCTTGGTTGCACTGCAATGGGGGGAATGCTACTCTCACACACATTTTTTTTCATTCTTTTCTTACCCATGCTTATTTGTTTATGATTTCTCCCTAATGCCCAACAAAACATGTTTCATGACATGTTTAGCCCATATCACTTTGTCATGGCCGGCCATCACTTGTAAAAAAGGGAAATTTGACATGCAAGTCCATTATTTTGCATGCATGCTTTAATTAGTCATCACATATTTCCCTATCGTACTTTCAAAGTTCACTACTAAGTCCTTTCTTATAAATTAGCACCTAATTAATAAAAATCGAGACATGAAATATTTACGCATACCAATTCCACATACAATAAGCACGGAATATAACACTTAATTATTCTTGTGACTCGGTTTCGTGGTCCCGAAACCACTCTCCGACTAGGGTCACATTCGAGGTGTCACAGCAAATGGCCTATCTTTGTCCATACGGGCAAAGACACTAGCGTGTGTCTCAGTCGTGTTCGACACACGGTCATGTTACACGGCCGTGTGTCCCTAGGGGTACCCTTTATAATTAAGGCAGTATAAGCTACAGTTTTAACATGGCCTAGACACACGAGCGTGTCCATTGGCCGTGTGTGACACACGGGTTGGCATATGGGCGTATGGCCGGCCGTGTGGCTCAAGTCAGTAACCCCTCCAGTTTTCCCATGACCATGGCACATGGGTGTATCCTCAGCCGTGTGGTACAGGTCAAAATGTATGCCCTGTTTCATGGCCTGTGACATAGACGTGTCTGGTGGCCGTGTGAGGCACATGGGCGTGTGACCCTTAAATCAAAGAAAATTTTTTAAGCTTCCCAAAGTTTGCAAATGTTATCGGTTTAGTCCCAAACCACTTCTAAACATGTTTTAAGGTCTCATAGAGCCTTATAAGGGACATTGTGAATGATTTGAATGCATTTTTTTATTATGAATGTATAAATGTATGTTATCGAGGTGTGGTATCTGATAATGCCTCATAACCCTATTTCAACGTCGAATACGGATTAGGGGTGTTACAATAAAGCTAGCACTCTCCAACACACCAAACATGACTATGAATGGAGCTTCGTAAACAGTCCCTTATCTCTCCAAATCTATCTGGGGCCTTAATTCCCTGAAAATACAACACATATGAGTGTTCACAATCCTATGGCATGTCAACTATATCCAACAGTCTCAAAGATCACAAGGCCAAAATATTCATTATTA
Organism: Gossypium arboreum; assembly: GCF_025698485.1. Classification (NCBI taxonomy): domain Eukaryota; kingdom Viridiplantae; phylum Streptophyta; class Magnoliopsida; order Malvales; family Malvaceae; genus Gossypium; species Gossypium arboreum. Next base: position 32,243,966 of record NC_069073.1, read on the forward strand.
AACATAGATTCTACTTACCATTTTCTACACTTTTCGTTGCATATTCACATTATAAGCACTATATAATCACTGTCATTTGGCACGTATAATATGCCCACAGTCAACTCTTTCACAATAGCCATCATAAGATTATTTCACATGTCACAATATCACATCTTAATCCACAAATTCACAGCACATATTCACATATTAAAACAACGGTATGAGAAAGCTTACACTCATATTTTAGTGTAGGGGTTTAGGATACTTCTAAATTCCAAATTACTGCAATGAATTGTGTTTACAAGCAGTGATTCCAAACACTCACCATTCCTACTTTCACCTAGACATTGAAAGCTCGAACTGTAACAGCCCGATTTAGACCCTAATCGGAATGGTGGTTTCGGGACCACAAATTTGAGTTAGAAAAATATTTTAAATTATTTTCTGTGTTTATTTTGTGTGAATTTATATCTGTGAAATTGGCGTGCTTTAATTTTATTGTTTGAGTGTCCGATTGAATAAAAAGACTTAATCGCGTAAAATGAAAATTTGGTGGTTATTTCTAAAAGGGGCCTAATTGTTATTGGCTTTATTAATGGGAGCTTTTATGTTGAAATTAGTCCATTAAAAGAAAGGGTGCATGGTAATGGACTTATAATATATGGTTTTGTTATAATTTTATTAAGGTTAAATAAGTAATTAAATAAAAAAAGTTATTTTATGTTATAATATACCAAATTAAAATAAGCTTTTCATATCATTTCCTCTTGGTCGAAACTAAAACAAGAAATAAAAAGAAAACAAAGCTAGGGTTTGGTTGATTCTAAGCTCAATCAAGATCAAGAACCAAAGAAATCGGATTTGGATCAGGGGAAAACGAAAGTTGTCGACTAGCTGCCCTGTTCCATTTTGTATCGTCTGAGGTAAGTTTATAAGCAAATAGATGAATTTAATCTTAATTAAATGCTAAATATACATGCTGAAATGAAATTTATGAAATTATATATGCTATGGCCAAATATGAAATAGCTTGGTTACTATATTTCTGAATTCGTTTTGACCGATACGACGTCCGAAAGCCCCGTATGAACCTTAGGAATAGTTAGTATACATATGTCATGACATAGGATTCCGATATATGTGTGCGAGTAAGACCATGGCATCGACATGTGATTCCGATATATGTATGAGAGTAAGAAACTGTTTGCGACAGTGGCATCGATATGTGATTACATGTAATACCACGTCTGGGACGTTGGCATTGTACGATATGTGTGACTATCCGAGTGTCCTATCCATTTCTGAATGGTTCATCAGGAAAAGGTAAATCGAGTTTGAATGTGTAAAATGAGCTATATGCCAGGTATGAATTAACTTATTATCTATTTGAGGTAAGGTATGTAAGTATCTTGGTTATTTTTTGTAAATCTTGTAAGATGTAAATGAACAAAATATGTGTATGTGATTTGTGTATTTGGCCTTGTGAATGAGTAACTTCTATGTTATGAATAATCCTTAAATATGTGAATATGTGATGTGGTTTTTTTGGTTACATAACTAATAGGTGTATATGAAATTATATTGTGATATATGAGCTTATGAAATTGTGAGTATGTGAACTAGGTTTGTAATGTTGTTTGGCTTGGGTAGTTGAATGATAATATGTAAATTTGAGCCAAGGTGTCATATATTAATGAATGCATATTTATATAATATAAACTTATTATCTTTGGATCCAAATGTATTAGGATAATATAATTTGGTTTAGTTAATTAATTAGTTAATAACATTGGGATGTACATCTGCTTATGACTTACTAAGCTACAGAAAAGCTTACTCTATATATAAGTGTGTTTCTGTTTTATAGATTTTTAGATTCGAGTTACGAGCTCAAGGATCGTCAGCAAAGTCATTCACACTATCAGTCGCCTTCGGTATTTTATAAGTTGCATTTTGGAACTATGGCATGTATAGGCTGGATCATATTTTGAAAATGTCGAATGTTGGTTATGTATATAAGCCATACAAAAATGGCTAAACTTTTACTTTTAAATTTGGTTATATTAGGTTCGGCTTATGTTCACTTTGGTTTTATAGTTACATGCCATGTATGTATAATGTTTGTGTTAGGTACCACGTGCTTTGAAAATGGTTTTCTTGTCATGGCTAAATTCGGTTTTATATGCTTTTGGTTAAATGTTCATTGAGCTTGGTAGTTGATAAATATTGTATATGCTTTATGGATAAAATTTTGGTCGAATGTTTGGTATACATTTTATGTTAAATGTGATCTTTATTTTAGGTAAGTTGCATATATTATATATGTACATAATTAATAGGTTCACCTATGGTATAATGTATTGAATATATATAATTGCATGAGGTAGATTCGGTGTCTACTAATGGACTATATCAATGTTATGTTTGATGCTTGATTTACTTATTTTGGTAATTAGACATAGTGAAACTTGGATTTGCATAAGAAAATTAGTCTAACTTTTAAAGGTTATATTTGTATTAGTATGCGGTTATAATATTTTAGTTAAGTTCTTACATGTCTTTAAAGGTATATATATCTGTGCTTATATTTTGGTTAATGTGTATATGTGCATGGTTGTATACACTGGTTACTTATTTTAAATTTATGAAGGTTTATAAATGAATTGTGTGGGCGAATAGGTAAAGAATGAAATGGGTTATTTCATATATAACCTAATGTTTGCTTTTAAGTTATATTTATATGCAAAAGAAATGAATTCCATATGAGTCAATATGTTAATAATGCATAAGTGCTTATAAATAAAGGGTAATTATTGAATTTGTTTCATTTGATGTTTAAATTTGTATATGCACATGACTTCTATAAAATAGGTTTGTCATTCAATTAATGAAATTATTGATTTGTTATATGTTGAGTATGAGTAAAATTTGTTTTGTTATATGTTGGATCGTGTTTTAACTTTGCTATGTGGTAAATGATATGGTTTAAGATTTAACAATAGATTAAGTTATGAGCATTGATATAATTGTATATTATTTAATGATAAAATTATGATTTATATTTTATTTAACATTTGTACATATATATGAATATGACTTGTGCGGAAGTATAGTGTTTTTTTTAGTCCAGTAATGCCTCTAGACCCTAATCTGGCAACGGATATGGGTTCGGGTTGTTACACAAATTAGCTTGTAACACCCCTAGCCTATATCAATCACCGAATTAGGGCTACGAAGTATTACCAACGTATAACATCATATAACAAACATTTTATTATTAAACTACAACTTAAATCATAGTAATATCAACAAAAATGATACATATGATCCCTTTTACAAGCACTCGAGGCCCTAGAATGACATTAGAAACGAATCGGGACTAAATTGGAAACATATGAAATTTTTCAAAAAAAGTTAAAAATTTTCAAACTGCAGGGTCACATGGCCGTGTGACTCACATGACCAAGAGACACGCTCGTGCCTAAGGTCGTGTGGGCATTCGAAATAGGGACACATGATCGTGTCCTAGCCCGTGTCCGTGCTCATGTAACTCACTAACTTAGGTCACACAACCAAGCCACACGCCCATGTGCCACGCTGTGTACCCTACGCCTGTGTGTCAGGCCGTGTGCTAGGCCATGTACCGGCCAAACTTGCAACCCTTTTAAAGCTACAGGGGACACACGGTCGTGTCGCCTGCCCATGTGTCACACACGGGTGAGACACATGCCCGTGTCTCTGCCCGTGTGGATGAAAAATAGATCATTTCCAAGCTATTGTTCTCACCCAAACTCATACCACTTGCACAAGCCAAAATTACCTATAATCATGTACACAAAACACATTTAACATATACATATACAAGCCTATACATTATAGAAACTAATCATTCAACCAATATGCCAACATGGCACCTCAATTTCAGCCATCAAACTTGCCTAACAATCTGTCAAATTCAATCATCAATCAAACCACCAATTGAACAATTTCAATATTACATTTGCCATGATGTTCATATACCAAATATAAGCACAAAAAATACCATTGTGGCCATTTCCACATCTATCATGCACCTTACCATTTTGACCTACAGTCAAACACATTCAAGCTACCAAATCTACCTATTAACCATATCATGAACTACCTCAATCTATACCAGCCAAAAATTCATAATAGAGCATTATAAGCATCATTTAATTTCCATCATAACCACCACCACATCAAAATAACAACATCACAAAATACCATATATTCATCATAACACACCAACTAGTTCATCAACTAAAACCACATATATATACAAGCCACACATAATGGCTAAATTCAGTAAACAAAAATACATATACATGCCATTATAACAATGACTCAAAATAATCAAAATATACCAATATAACTAAGGGATAGCGTGATGGATCTCCGACAAGCTTCCAACCCAAACGAGCTTTCGATTATCTAGAAACACATAAGAAATAACACAAAGTAAGCATATAATTCTTAGCAAGTTCATAATTCATAAACAAAGCTTTCCATTTCAATTTTTATATATAACCATAAAAAAACAATTGGAGGAATCCAACTTAGCTTGGCATTAGCCTAAGCAATAACAACATCTCAAGTTAGATATAACTTAACAACTCATAGAAAATGTAACATCCTGAATTTGGGGCCTAGAAGAGTTGGGTTTTGAGTCTGGGATTCGAATAGAAGAAAACCGAATAATTAGGAAGTTTTAAATATTATCGTTTCGGAAAAAAATTTATTTTATTAAATTACCACTAGAAAATTTTTTGTATTTATTATTACGGATATTTTAAATTTTTATGAAATTTTAATTAGTATTATGAGATAAAATTATTATTATTAGAAAAATATTATTGTATGTATGTTTGAAAATTTTTATGAAAATTATTATTATTCTTGTATTATTGATATTTGAAATTTTATTATTAGATATATTTATAAAATTATTATTATTATCGGAAAGGAAAAAAATATTAGTTGTAATGCCTTGATTTTGGGATTTTTTTGGGTTTTGTGATTTTAGTAAATCTTGAAATTTTCATGTTCTAAATATTGGAATTATGTTTAAATGTGTTAGTAGACCTTTAGAAGGCCCATGACTAAGCTAAACACGGTAAAATATCAAGGTGGGATTTTAAGTGAATAGGAGATTTGGTTAAGTGGGCTTTTAAGAAGAACTGCGTAAGTTATGACACAAATAAGGCCTTGGTAAAGTGGCAAGGTGACGCCACTAAGTTTCTAAAAAAGTGGCGCCTAGGAAGGAATTGGAGGTCCAGGGTTCAAGTTGTAAGGTAGGCATATTGTTTTTCTTTTAATTTTTAGGCATGTACTAGGCATGTGATCACACAAGTAAATTTCGACAAGGGCCTTAGAGAGATGGGCCGATTGCTCTAATTTAATATTAGGGTTAGGTTCTTTTCTTTTCTATCTTGGAGAATTAGGGTTAGCCACCTGAAAGCTTTCTTTCATCTTTTCTGAATTCTCACAAAAGCCGAAAACACAAGTCTATTTCTCATTGTGCCGAATTTTCTTCTTCTCTTTTCCTCCATGTTTTCTCTTCCTTTATGCTTCTCCTTCAAGCCGAAACCTTCTGACCATCTTATTCACCTTCTTTGTCGATCCCATCTTCCATTAAACCTTCATCACCAATCGCCATTAAAAGGCCGAAATCCTGAAAACTCACTACTTGTGCCGATTTCTCCAAAGCCAAATACTTCAGTATTTTTGTTCCTTGTGATCAACATTCATCTTCTCTAAACCCTTAATATCTGTAAACAACGTTACTCCAAGGTTATAGCCTCAAACCATCATCTTCTTCATCACCTAAAAAGCCAAATACCATAGATTTAGGGACTTATAGCGAAACTTCAGATCTTTTAGATTCGAGCTCTACCATCATTTAGAGGATAAATCAGATCGATCTGCGTAGAAATCAAAGAGGAACAAGTGGTAAGTGCTCATCACTTGAGATCTAGTCTTATTTTACAACTTGAAAAAGCCAAATCCCTAAAATCTAGGGAGGTCATCGATTTGGGCATATGGCCTTAAGGGATTGTAACTGATGTTTTCTTTTGGTGACTAGAGTCTTCTTAAGCATTGAATTAAAGGCGTGGTTCATTGGAGCAATCGATTGAGCTAGCTATCGATTTTGGCAAAAGGTAAGGTTTCAAGGCTTTTAGGGATATGGTTCGATCATGGATAAGTAAGTTTTGGGGGTTTAGTGATTATGGTTTGTAAATAAGAGCTATGCTAATCGATTGTAGGTTATCGAAAGAGATCTCAGTAGCAGTTATCGCGAAACAGGTGTGTACCGAACACCCTTCTTTAGTTCAATTCGGCAAAAGCCGAAATGTCGAAATTCCGGCATTTCATGGTCATGTGGGTATGCGAATGCTCTCAAGTCATAGAGTAATTGTTAGATCTGGCACCGCAAGGTGGTAAGCACGTTCGCGTGATGTTTTAGCGTATTTCGGAAAAAGGGGCTCGATGGGCCAAAACTGGGCCCAATGGGCTTACGGACCAATATGGGTAAGAGATGGGCAAATTAGCCTGTTAGGTAGATGGTGGAATCAAATTGCATAAAACTGATAAAAATTACTAAATTAGCTTGTGCAGTAGCGTAGATCACGAAATTACCCCTAAAGAGCAAAATTACCAAAATTACCCCTAAAGAGCAAAATTACCGATATACCCCTAGGGTTTTAAGTTGGCTGAACTGCTTGATTGATTACTACTGTATTTTGCATGATATGCATTTATTAATATCTGTTGCATGGGATTGGGGTATTAATGGAGGAAGTACTGAAAGTGGTTCATCCACGTACTGGAGGCTTTGCCTCAACTGACTGAAATTTGAGCAGCGTTGCTACAACAGTGGTGTGTAGGGCTGGGTGGGTTGAGATATTCCCCACATGGTGTGTAGGGTTGGTACGGGGCAGTGTAGCGGTTGGTGGGTTGAGTAGTCTCCCCAGATGGGCTTGCATTCATTATTACTGTTGTTACTCATGTTACTGAACTGGGCCTATGGGCCACACTGTTATGTTAAAAAGGGCTAAGGCCTTGCATCAGATTCGAAAAGGGCTTGACCTCTGTGTATCGTTATCTGAATAGGGCTTAGGCCCAATGGGCTCGAGCTGAATTGGGCTTTGGATGGGTTTCTCAGATACATCGAGTTTTCCAAACTCACCCCTTCCTCTTCCTTCCTTGCGGTGAGCCCTAGTTGGTGGACTTGGAGTGGGCGGGATTCAGAGTGGCCATGAAGATGGATTGCCAATTTTAAATAAGTTTAGCATTTAATTTGGATTATTTTATTAAACTGGTTAGCACTAGGGTTCGTTTTATAAAAACTACTTGATTTTTAAAAGATCACGATGACGCGCAAAGTTTCCGCAAAGTAAATGTTTTTCCAAGGAAATAAATATTTTAAACAAACGTTTTCAACTTAAACATTTTCTTAAGACGGACATAATCAAACGATTTTCTCAAAATTATACGAGATGTTAGAGTGTGGCAATGGTGGTGTGCATGTCTAGGATTGGATCCGGGAAGAGCTTGGTACTTAGCGGTCCGACGGACTCACCTCCTCTTTTTCCTGGTTTCCTACCGGTGCATGCTTCTATTCACTTTAACCTACCTTTAAAAGTGTCTTTTACAACACCAACTCAGCTTTTCCAAACTAAGTAATACGGAATGTTTTGAACGCATCAATGTGGCGCATCAGATCCGGTCATAACGTCCAGGCCGGGTTTGGGGTGTTACAGAAAAACTTAATAGCTTTTATGCACACAATATATAAACATTCATACTTCCTTGCATATAGCTAAGTATATTTAAAGCATCATCATCTCATACCTTTTCCATACTTTCATAGCCTTACTTATAGAAGTATTTGTCAATCCTTCCCTATTGCATACCCGTTGAACCACTAGAATAATATCGGATATGCGGGAATCTCACATACTATGTGCCAATATGAGGTTGAAACCACTACTAGCTCATATCTCATATAAATGCTCTCTCTCGAGCCATAAGTTGGTCTGGTCACACAATTTGCCAGTTAGGACGTAGCTAAATGGTGCTGCTCACACAAGTTGTCAAGTAACTGCAACACATGCCAGAAACTCAGCCACCTGTAGGACATACAAACTAGCACCTGAAACACGGTAACCCCTAATGACATGTCATTTGTATCCTATATATTCCTAAGGTTCAAATGGGATCTAAAAGCACCGAAACTTTTTGGATATTTTCGTAGAGTCGTAATACCATAATATAACATAAAAGCATTTAAATTGAACATAATTCAACATTATTTGAAATGAACGAACTTACCTTAAACACGAATAGAGAAATACGATCGATTAATCCAACACTTTTTCTTTTGCCCAATCTAAATCCGTTTGTTGTTTTCTTTATCTATATAATAAAATTTAGCTCATTCAAATTTCATTCTATTCAATTTAATCCAAAAATCATATTTTGGCAAAATTATGCTCTTGCCCCTAAAATTTTGAATTCATTACAATTTAATCTCTAGCTCATAAAAATGAAAATTCATGCAATATACTACCAACCCATCCTAGCCAAATATCAATTAAGTCCCTAGCAAGCCCTATATTCCATTTATTTCACATTTTTACCATGAAAATTTTTCTATTTTTCAATTAAATCCTTAAATGACAAATTCATCAAAAAATCCTTTACAAAAGTTGCTCAACTATCATCAAACATTCATTTTCATCCACCAAACATAAAAAAAAAATAATATACATTAATGGTAAAACCCTAGACTTTTAACTGTTTTGCAAAATAGTCCCCAGGCTAGCTAGATTAAGCTACAACACTCTAAAAGCATAAAAATAATTAAAAACAAGATGAAAAATACTTACATGCATGAGAATTAATGTTGGCGAAATTTTTGAAGCTTTGCTAATGGCTTCCTTAGTGAATTTTGGCAATGGAGAAAGAAAAGAAAGATGACATCTTTCTTTTTCCTTAATTTAATTTATGTTATTTTATTCATTTACCAAATTAATCTTATTAATTAACTTATAATTTACATTTATGATGTCCATCTTTGTCCACTAAATATAATAATGGTCTAATTACCATTTAAGGTCCCTCACATTCCAATTTCATAACAATTTGACACCTTTTACTTATCGAACTCAAATTTTACACCTTATGCAATTTAGTCATTTTTATATATTTAAGCATGCAAACGATAAAATTTCTTAACAAATTTTTTTTACGAAAATACTAACATGCTGTAGACATTAAAATATTAATAAAATAAATATTTTGACGTCAAATTTGTTGTCTTAAAACCACTATTTTGATTTCACTGAAAATAGGCTATTACAACTCTCCCCCTTAGAAATTTTCGTCCCCGAAAATCTCACCAAAAAATATATTCGAATATTGCTTTGTCATAGCTTCCTCGAGTTCCCAGTTGGCTTCCTCTATCCTATGACGTTGCCAAAGAACCTTTACTAAAGCTATGCTTTTGTTTCTTAACTCTTTAACCTCTCATGCCAAAATTCTGATTGGTTCCTTGCTGTATGACATATCAGGCTGAATTTCAATATCCACTAGTGATATAGCTTGTGAAGGGTTTGATCGATACCATTGTAACATGGATTCATGAAAATCATTATGAACCTTTTCCAACTCTAATGGTAAAGCTATCTGATACACCACTGGCCCTATTCTTTCAATGATCTCATACGACCTAATAAAATATGGACAAAGCTTCCCTTTGTGACTGAAGCGAAGAATTCTCTTCCAAGGTGACACTATTAGAAATACTCTGTTGCCGATTTGAAATTCAATATCTTTATGTTTGAAATCTGCATATGATTTTTGTCGATCTGACGTTGCTTTCAAACTATCACGAACTACGTTCACGCTTTCTTCGGTCTCTCGAATCAAATCAACCCTGTGTATCTTTTTATCATTAATCGGTCTAATACAAAGGAGTTCAGCATTTACGACCATACAAAGCTTTGTACGGTGCCATCTTTATACTTGACTGATAATTGTTATTGTACACGTACTCAACCAACGATAAATATTTCTCCCAATTGCCTTCGAACTCTAATACACAACAACAAAGCCTATCTTCAAGTATCTATATTACTCACTTAGATTGACTGTCTTCTTGGGGATGAAATGCAGTACTAACAAGTAACCGCGTACCTAGAGTGTAACAGCTTGATTTAGACCCTATTTGGAATGGTGGTTTCAGGACCATGAATCTGAATCGGAAAAATTTTTAAAAATTATTTTCTGTGCTTATTATGTGTGAAATTTTTGTGTTTTAATTTTATCATTAGAAATCCGATTTAATAAAAAGGGCTTAATCGCTTAAAATGTAAAAGTGACTAGATAATTGTGTAAGTGCCAAATTGTTATTGTTCTTTTATTTTAGGGGCCTCAAAATGAAATTAGGCCATTTAATTATAGCATGGACCGTAACACCCCAAACCCGGCCCAGACGTTATGGTCAAATTGGCGTGTCACATTAAAGTGTTTTAGCGAAAACCGTGTTTTGATTGAAAACCCTTCTTAAAATAAAAGAAAATCTTAATTATCAAAAAAAAAAACTCCTTTCAATTGCTTGTTCAAAACATATGATTTGATGAGAATAAGTCACCTTAAAAAAATAGTTGCGGAAATGTAGAAAAGACATACTATAGTTTAAGAAACCATGTTCAACTCCTTATAATTACATCACATAAAAATAATAATCCAAATAATAATAAAATGGAAGCCTTATTACATTTTGGTCTGAAAAGTACTTAATAAAATAGAAACTTAAATGCTTCTAAAAGAAAAACAAGTCCCAGTTGTCTTGCTAGCTGGCCACCCAGAGTCCCTCCAAACATCGAACCTTCTACTGAGCATCACCTAAAAATAAAATAAAAGAGGGGGTGAGTTTTCACAAACTCAGTGTGTACAACCCTCGATGAGTAAAAAGCATTCAATAATCACCATACATCAAACATGCAATGCAATACAGTGCAATCCCATCCCAATGATTCATCCGCTACACACCAACTCCGTTCCTCGATACACATCATGTGGGGATATAAATATCGACCCACCCAACCGATACACATCCATGGTAGCCTGGTTGCGGAACTACCTTCATTTATACATTGGGCTTGTAAGTCGTCGATGGATCCATGGTTGTCAAGCAACCATGCGATCCTCATATACTTCCTCCGTTCCAAAATTCCCAACCCATATGCAACCTAAGCAGAATATCATAAGCATGCAGCAAATATGCATGTAACATCCATAACACTTATATTCAACACATAGGGGTAATTTGGTCATTTTCGCCCTTAGAGGCATATTAGTAATTTTCCCTTTACTATGGTTTTCACTTACCTCGGCCCTTTAAGAAATCCCATAAGCTAAGATGAACGGATACTATGCACCTGGTAGGAATCCAGAGAAGAAGAGGTGAGTCATTAAGACCGCTTAAGTACTAAGCTCTCCCTAGCTCCAATCCTAGACATGTATATACCCGTTGCCACACCTTAACCCTATGACCTGTCCACGTTCACATTAAATTAATTAAATTTTATGTAGTTATCATATACTAGGCCCAAAACCCCTACATACATGCATATGGCCCACTTGGCCCAATCTCATTTATATTACCCATCAGGCCCAATTCATATTCATATGGCCCATTAGGCCCAAATCACCTTATATTCATGCTCACACACAAATTTTCTATCACATAGCATCAAATATCAAATTTTGCCTATTATGGGCCCCACAACCCATCGGGCCAATTAAGCCTATTCTGGCCCGGTTCGCCAGATCACAACCCAAGTCCATGGAATTGTCCATTGGCCTCAGACAACCTATCGGTTTCCTCCTCCCGAGTGTTCGCGCACTCACAAGACTACCACAGCCAAACTTTTGGCTTTTTGACATTTCGGGTTTTGCTGATCTACTTGTGTGTGCAGTGTATGTACACACCTAGTAAGCAAGCGTGCTGCGATTCCCTTAGTCACCAATCCTACAAACGATATCACCCTTCAATTAATTGTATGCCTAATACATATTTTACCCAAAAACTGAAACCTCACCTTAACCTTACCTTGAGCACCAATCCCTAATAGCTTTTCCTTGATCACGTACTCCCTAGATCTGCATTAATTTTACTCATAAAAACCAAATACTAGGGGACTAGCATCCAACATAATTCACCCCCTTATCTCACTTACGACCATTTGACCAACCATAGCCAATAAGAGAGGAATACTTACCAAAATCGCAAAACACCTAAGGAGCAATTCGGCAGAGAGCTAAAACCCGAGATCCGATACTAATTCCCTACCAAATTTTATTAGAAAGAGTGAGGGTTGGAAGTAATTGGTATTAACAATACTAGCCGAAAATAGATAAGGTACTTACACCAAAAGAGTAATCGGCCAAAGGGAGATTCGACTTTTTAGCTTTTAAACTGATATGGTGAATAAGCGTTTTTTGGAACAAATTAAAGAAGAAGGGTAGAAGAAGGAATCGGCTAACCCAAAGATTAAATCAAAAGAGATTTGAGGAGAGAAAGAATGGCAAAAGTATCAGCTAGCAAAGATGGAAAAGCCAATCAGCATTAAAAAAAAATGAAGAATTTGGCATTAGCCTAGGATCCCAAACTCAGCATATATTTATAGCCTCTAGCCAAATTGCCTGACCCTCAATTCCCAATTCAGCTCCATCACTTTCCCCTTCTCATCTCTTCGTTTTTCTCCCTGATAAATCCTTAATCTATTTCCTAAATTTTTTCTTCTGAACACTTCCTTTAGAGTCCATCTTCGTGCCACTTCCAACCTTCTATTAAACTCCCAAAAATACTAAGCTAGGACTCGAACCTCAGATCTCCTTGCTATCCACTAATGTCACCTCTCTACACCCTAAGTGGTGTCACTTAGCCACTCCTCCACAAGGCTTTTTGATGTCATTTTCCCCTATCTTTATTTAAAAGCCCATCTACTCCCAACCCAAATTCTTTTAATAATTAAATTAAAATTCCTCCACCATAAAACTCAACCCAGAACTTCTCCAACAAACCTAGACACTTCAAATTCCTTCAAAGCCAACAAGTCATTTTTCATTTTCTTGCTCACTTAAAAATTTTATGAAACCCAAAGCCCAAAGCCCAATTCATCTAGGCTAAAAATTCGGGGCATTACAACTCTACCCCCTAGAAAAATTTTATCCTCGAAATTCCCAACTATTAGCATAGCTACATAACATAGACTACCACACCACGCTCCCACTGCGCACTCTAATTCCAAACTAAGTAAATAGCACATTATGGATAAAGTACATACCAATATCCACGAATGGAGCGTCTCCGTCCTCTCGACGACGTGCTACATAGACTAACTCTGGCTGTCTCGCCTCAGCATGACCTGCACCTCTGTCCGGTGCTCCACGGCCAAAATCGTTTCCACCCCTGGCCTGACCATGGCCTCTGGGTGACTGTTGACCACCCCTTGGTGGCAGTACATCACCTTGGCCAGCATCTGGCACCTGAGTTGGCATTCTAGGGAAATTCTTGATCCTATGCTCCATGGATCCACACGCTAAACAAGCTCCCGTCCTCTTCCAACACTCGCCTACATGACCTTTCCCACAATCGGTACAAAGTGGTACCCCTGGATTAACAGCAGAGGGCCCTACTCTAATTGGCCCATTATCTCTAGCCCTAACCCTAGGCCTCTGTCCAACACTAGGAGGCTCAGCCTCCCTTTTATTCTTAGCCCTTTCTTTTTCCCAATTTAGGTGCTCAGTGCGCTTTACCTCCTCCGCTATCTTTGCTTTCTCCACCAATTCCGAGAAAACTCGCTCCCTTTGTGGAGCTATCAATACCCTAAGTGTAACACCCCTCACCCGTATCCAACGTCAAGATAAGGTTTGAGGTGTTAACAGACTTAAACATTCATAACAACACATAACATATTACCAACCATGCATGGCAAATAAGCATATGCACATCACCATTATCAAACATAACATAAATAGCTAGATTTATAAGTCAGAATCATTAGCTCACTAAAGACCAATATATTTGGACAAATTATAGTAACACATGTTATAAAACTAGGTCCCTATACATGCCACTCACTTGATAATTCTAGCATACGTGTTTATACTGTCAAGGTGTTGGCTTGATAGTGTGATGCTGTCTCCGACAATCTCCAACCTTGAGCTAACCTTTCAACACTAAAAGAAATAGAAAGGAGGAGGTAAGCTTTACACTTAGTAAGCTCGCATGAAATAATAATAAGCAATTTACTAACATGCTTTCCATAGTAAAACTAACCCAATTGTACATTTACACATGTTCTGGTTAAGCTACTTTCTTGAGTCACAGTCACTAAATCATTTATATCTAGAGTTACAGAACTCCAATTTAAGATCCGTAAATTTTAATAGAAACTAGACACATATATTTTTTCCACCATAATATTTTCAGAATTTTTGGTCCAGTCAATAAATACAGTTTATTATTTAAATTCTCCCCTATTTCACTATTTGACAGCTTCGACCTTTCTTCACTAAATTTTATTTATTTCATAGTACGATACTCGGATAATGTTTCCATATGTTTCTATTAAAAGTAGACTGATAAAAGATTCTAAGCATATAAATTATGACCCATAATTATTTTTCTACAAAATTTTAACAATTTTTTCAAGTCAGAACAGGGGATCTCTAATTCATTCTGACACTATCTTACAAAAATTAGAATATCACATAATATACAACTCTTTTGCTCCCCCTGTTTCTTTTACATGAAAGTAGACTCATTAAGATTTAATTAAAAAATTTATTTTAAATTTAATTCAACTTACACAATTTTTTGTGAATTTTCAAAATCACACAACTATTGTTGTCCAACACTATTTTACTACTAAAATTCACTCTTACATAATTTCACTTAATCCATTTTGTCTTATTGAAGTTCACTCAAATATCAAGCATTTTGCTCAAAATCTTCTTAAACATATACTTTCACTTATTCATCATATAATCATGTTCACATGTATTTTTACTTAATAGATTTTCCCGTTGAACTCTTCGGAATAATGACTGATACTCAGTTACCTGCACATATTTTCACACTTGTAGCCAAAGATATCTGGTACGCATAGTAGCCTGCACTTAGTACTACACATGCGACCAATTATCCGGTACACGTAGTAGTCTGCACTTAGTACTACACACGTGACCTCAAGGTAGATCATTCGTATCGTTTCTATTTCGAAGGCTCAACCGAGAAATTCCTCACTTTCCAACATGTTACAATTTATTCATAGTCCTTTTTCAATTTGCAATTTGTAACAAATAATCATTCTATAGACAGCCACATTTCATATGATAACAAAATATAATAAAATAAAAAGAATCGATAAATTATTTCCATACAAACTTACATCGGATCCAGAAATGGCAATTTACCATTCTAGTCTATAACCTTGTATTTTCCCGATTTAAGCTCAAATCTCAATTTCCTTGATCTATAATATCACATTTAGCCTAAGAATTAGTCACACTATTCATATGGGTCTAAAAATCATATTTTTACAAATTTTCATTTTGACCCCTAAACTTTTGCATATTTGCACTTTTGCCCCAAGGTTCAGAAATTAAACTTCTTCCTATTTTCTTATCTTTTATGACATACTGATTATTTTTCCCTTCTATGGAAACATCAAATTCTCACTCTAACATGTACTTATGCATATTAGGTATTTTTACCGATTATATCGTTTTACTTATTTTCATGTAAAATCGCTTAGCAAAAGTTGTTCAACACAATTTCAAGCTTCATATTCTACCATAAAACATCACAATACATGCATATCATTCAAGGGTAAATTTTTAAACATGAATCTTAGCTCAAAATGATGGTAGAAATGAGCAGATCATGTTACCCGGATTTTAAAAATACAAAGAACATTAAAAACGGATCTCGGAATCACTTACTATTAAGCTTGGAAGCTTGGCCAAACCCTAACCATGGTTGCTCTTGGTACATTCCGCTGTAGCAAGAAGAAAGGGACACATTTGGAGTTTAAAATTTGTCTTTGAATTCATTTTACCCCTAAATGACCAAAATGCCATTTTTACTATTCTTTCAAATTTTACCCAATCAAGGCCATTTTTGTCCAACAAGTTATACAATGGTTTAATTATCATTTAAGGACCTCCAATTTAAAATTTCATAACAATTTGATACCTTTAACATGTAGAACTCAACTTTTTCACTTTTTACAATTTAGTCCTTTTTACTAAATTGAGTGCCCAAATGTCAAAATTTTCGAACGAAATTTTCACGAAATCATTTCATGAAATCGTAGACCATAAAAATATAATAAAAATGAAATTTGCCTCATCAGATTTGTGGTCCCGAAACCACTGTTCCGACTAAGCCCAAAATCAGGATGTTACACTAAGGCTATCTTTCAGTCCGTCCTCAAACCTAACGCAACGCTCATAGTCTGTTGCCACCATTACTCTTGCATACCTGCTAAGGCATAGAAATTTTGCCTCATACTCCGCCACAGATTTGTTTCCCTAGGTCAAGTTCAGGAACTCCTTTCTTCTAGCATCCACATAACCCGCACCCACATACTTCCCTTGGAACGCAGTTTTGAAAAACTCCCAAGTGACCTGCTCAGGTTGGGTGCCCTCTTTCACTGTTAGCCACCGCTGGTAAGCTTCTTCCCTAAGTAGTGACACTGCCCCTTTCAACTTTTGTTCAAGAGAACAGTCCAAGTCCTCCATTATCCTTTCGGTGGCCTCCAACCAGTATTCCGCCACGTTAGGAGCCACACCAGCCAGACCTTTAAAGATCTCAGCCCCATTTGATCGAAGTTGCTCCAGAATGGACCCCCGATTTCCCGTGCCATTATTGGGTCCAGCGACCCTTTCCAAAATCCTCAGCATTGCCTATGACAATGCATCTTCTCCCGCAACCCGGTCATAAGGTCCATTCCTCGCCACAGGTGAGGCCAGAGCCTCTTCTACTCCAACATCGGGCATATGGCCCGATGCTGACGATTCAGCCCTAACACTTTCGCGGCCTCGGCCACGGCCTCTCCCACCTATTCTAGCACTCATCGTAGATTCACGTATTTTCTGGATTAAAAATTTTATGAAGTTTTAGTTAGTTTAATAATTAACCCGATGTTTTATGGAAGTAATTTAAGAGAAGATTGTTTTTAAAAAATCCTCTACAGTTTAAGGACCCTACGAGCTTTAGTTCCATTCTACCATAATCATCTAAAGTAGCCCTCTGACTATCTACTGTATAACAATTTAAACAGGCTTAATATCCAAAGAACTTACTTGGTTCGATGTCGAAGTCTCGGTGTGCCGCTCAGCAAGACTTACACTTTTCCAAGACATTATAAAAATTATATATATACATTTTTAAAAAAAACCAAAAAGAAACCAAATAATAAGGCCCACTTCACAGCTCATGTTTTACAACTTGGGCTCTGATACCACTAAATGTAACACCCCAAACCTGGCCCAGACGTTATGGCTGAATCTAGTGTGTCACATTAAAGTGTTTTAGCGAAAACTGTGTTTTCATTGAAAACCCTTCTTAAAATAAAAGAAAATATTAATTATAAAAAAAAAACTCCTTTCAATCGCTTGTTCGAAACATATGATTTGATGAAAATAAGTCACCTTAAAAAATAGTTTCAGAAACATAGAAAAGACATACTATAGTTTAAGAAACCATGTTTAACTCCTTATAATTACATCACATAAAAATAACAATCCAAATAATAACAAAATGGAAGCCTTATTACATTCTGGTCTGAAAAATACTTAATAAAATAAAAACTTATATGCTTCAAAACGAAAAACATGTCCCAGTTGTCTTGCTAGGTGGCCACCCAGAGTCCCTCCAAAAATCGAACCTTCTACTGAGCATCACCTGAAAATAAAATAAAAGAGGGGGTGAGTTTTCGTAAACTCAGTGTGTACAACCCTCGATTGTAACAAGCATTCAACAATCACCATACATGAAACATACAATACAATGTAGTGCAATCTCATCTCAATGATCCATCCGCTACACACCAACTCCGTCCTCCGATACACATCATGTGGGGATACAAATATCGACCCACCCAACTAATATACATCCATGGTAGCCCTATTGCGGAACAACCTTCATTTATACATTGGGCTTATAAGCCGTCGGTGGATCCACGATTGTCAAGCAACCATGCGATCCTCTTATACTTCCTCCGTTCCATAATTCCCAACCCATATGCAACCTAAGTAGAATATCATATGCATGCAATAGATATGCATGTAACATCCATAACACTTACATTCAACACTTAGGGGCAATTTGGTCATTTTTGCCCTTAAGGGCATATCAGTAATTTGCCCTTTACTAAGGTTTTCACTTACATCGGCCCGTTAACAAATCCCGTGAGCTAAGATGAACGAATACTATGCACCTAGTAGGAATCCAGAGAAGAGGAGGTGAGTCATTAAGAACGCTTAAGTACCAAGCTCTCCCTAGCTCCAATCCTAGACATGCATATACCCGTTGCCACACCTTAACCTTATGACTTGTCCAAGTTCGCATTAAATTAATTAAGTTTTATGTAGTTATCATATACTAGGCCTAAAACCCCTACATACATGCATATGGCCCACTTGGCCCAATCTCATTTATATGGCCTATCAGGCCCAATTCATATTCATATGGCCCATTAGGCCCAAATCACCTTTATACGACCCGTTAGGCCCAAATCACCTTATATTCATGCTCACACACAAATTTTCTATCACATAACATCAAATATCAAATTTTGCCTAATATGGGCCCAACAATGCATGGGGCCCATTAAGCCTATTCTGGCCCGGTTGGCCAGATCACAGACCAAGTCCATGGAATCGCCCATAGGCCTCAAGCAAGCTATTGGTTTCCTCCTCCCGAGTGTTCGCCCACTCGCAAGACTACCACAGCCAAACTTTCAGCTTTTCGGCTTTTTGGCTTTTCGGCATTTCAGCTTTTACCGATCTACTTGTGTGTGCAGTGTAGGTACACACCTGGTAAGCAGGCGTGCTACAATTCCCTTAGTCACCAATCCTACAAATGATACCATCCTTCAATTAATCATATGCTTAATACATATTTTACCCAAAAACTGAAACCTCACCTTAACCTTACCTTGAACACCAATCCCTAATAGCTTTTCCTTGATCACGTACTCCCTAGATCTGCATTAATCTTACTCGTTAAAACCAAATACTAAGGGACTACCATCCAACATAATTCACCCTCTTATCTCACTTACGACCATTCGGCCAACCTTAGCCAATAAAAGAGGAATATTTACCAAAACCGTAAAACACCTAAGGAGCAATTTGGCAGAGAGCTAAAACCCAAGATCCAATACTAATTCCCTACCAAAGTTGATTAGAAAGAGTGAGGGATGGAAGTAATCGGTATTAACAATACTGTTAAAAAAGATATAAGGTACTTACACCAAAAAAGTAATCGGCCCAATGGAGATTCGGCTTTTTAGCTTTTAAACTGATATGGTGAATAAGGTTTTTTTGGCACACATTAAAGAAGAACGGTAGAAGAAGGAATCAGCTAACCCAAAGGGTAAATCAAAAGAGATCTAAGGAGAGAAATAATGGCAAAAGTATCAGCTAGAAAAGATGGAAAAGCCAATCGGCATTAAAAAAAAAGAAGAATTTGGCATTAGCCTAAGATCCCAAACTCAGCACATATTTATAGCCTCTAGCCAAATTGCTTGACCCTCAATTCCCAATTTAGCTCCATCACTTCCCCCTTCTCATCTCCTCATTTTTCTTCCTGATAACTCCCCAATCTATTTTCTAAATTTTCTCTTCTGAACACTCCCCTTA
The DNA here is from genome assembly GCF_025698485.1 of Gossypium arboreum. Taxonomy (NCBI): domain Eukaryota; kingdom Viridiplantae; phylum Streptophyta; class Magnoliopsida; order Malvales; family Malvaceae; genus Gossypium; species Gossypium arboreum. The sequence goes on from NC_069073.1 coordinate 32,263,913, forward strand.
GAGTCCATCTTCATGCCACTTCCAACCTTCTAGAAGGCCAAAATTAAACTCCCAAAAATACTTAGCTAGGATTCGAATCTCGAATCTCCTTTCTATCCACTAACGCCATCCCTCTACACCCTAAGTGGCATCATTTAGCCAGTCTTCCACAAGGCTTTTTGATGCCATTTTCCCTATCTTTATTTAAAAGGCCATCTACTCCCAACCGAGATTCTTTTAATAATTAAATTAAAATTCCTCCACCACAAAACTCAACCCAGAACTTCTCCAACAAACCTAGACACTTCAAATTCCTTAAAAGCCAACAAGTCATTTGTCATTTTCTTGCTCACTTAAAAATTTTATGAAACCCAAAGCCCAAAGCCCAATTCATCTAGACCCAAAATTCAAGGGTTACATGGACGGTTGTGGACAACCATTATAAAGTTATGATATTAAATTATAAAGGTTAATATGGTAAATTATGAAATAATATATATTATAATAAAACATAATTAAAAGCCATGTCTTTGTGTTCATATTTTTTTGACCAAAGCTTGAAAAAAAAAAGAAAAGAAATAAATCTTAGGGTATTTGACCATTGTTGAGCTTGATTAAGCTATGTATCTAGCTCGATTTTTGATAATTTTTACGTTTTTGAGATCATTGCAGTGTAATGTACAAAGCCCATGCTTGAATTTCTATTTTTGATGAATATTTTGAATTATTCCATTGATGAATAGTTGAGTTTTGTGATGTTAGTTGTTGAATTATGAAAGATATGTTTTGGATTAATATGTTTTGTATTGGAATTTTTGATGATTTTGAGTAATTAGGACTAAATTGGAAAAATAATAAACTGAGGGATTAAAATGTGAAATAAATGAAATGTATGGACTTGTATGAATATAAGGAACATTCAGCCTACGCATAGTGTATTCAAATTTTGTATATTTTGTGTTTTGTGCAATTTGGACTAAATTGTAAAAGTGTGAAATGTCAGGGGTGAAATGGTAATTTACCCATTTATGTGTTTTTGGACTAAATTGAGTGAAATTATGTTTGAATAAGTTTAATTTGAATATGTTTAGATCAAGAACCAAAGAAATCAGATTTGGATTGGGGGAAAACCAAAGTTGTCGATTAGTCGTCCCATTCTATTACTGTTGTCCGAGGTATGTTTATAAGCAAATAGATTTTATTTATTTGATTAAATACGAACTATATATGCTGAAATGTATAATAATATAGTATATATGTGAAAGCCGAATATGTATAAGCTTGGAATCTATGTGTACGAGTTCGATACAATTGAGTTACGATGTTCGAATGCCCTGTACAAACCTTAAGAATAGCTAGGATACATATGTCATGACATAGGATTTTCGATATGTGTTCTCGAGTAAGACCACGTCTGGGACATTGGCATCGATATGTGATTACGTGTAGGATTTTCGATATGTGTTCTCGAGTAAGACCACGTCTGGGACATTGGCATTCATATGTGATTACGTGTAAGACCATGTCTGGGACATTGGCATTAAGACCCTATCTGGGACAGTGGCATCGATATGTGATTGCACGTAAGGCCACATTTGGGACATTGACATTGTACGATATATGTGATTATTTGAGTATCCTATTCAATTTCAAATGGTTCAACGAGCAATTATAAGTTGTGATTGAATGTGTAAAATGAGCTAAAGTGATCAGGTATGTGATAGCTTATTACCTATTTGAAATAAGGTAAGTAGGTTACTTGATATGTGTTGCAAATCATATATGATGTAAATGAAAAATGTCTGTGTATATAAAAAAATACATTCAACCAAAGGTTAAGTATAGTGATATCATATTTGTGATCTATGTGCAAATATATATAAATGATTATATTCGGCCTTATGAATATAAAATGTGAATATTTATGAAATGATTCATGAATATATGTATATGAGATTATGTATATTCATTAAATAATGATATTATGGCTTTGAGATTGAATGATATTTTGATATTGGATATATGTATATTCGCTAAGTGAAAGTATATGTTGTTTATGAAATTGTAAGTTTGAAATTAAATGTGATTATGATAGTATGAATTGGTTTGGTTAAATTGAATTGATATTGTTATTGAGTTATTTATTTGCTTATAACTTACTAAGCTATGATAGCTTACTCTGTGTGTTTATGTTTGCCTCTGTTTTATAGATTTTGGAGACTAGTTAAGAGCTCGAGAATCGTCAGCAAAGTCTATCACACTATCGACTGTTTTTGGTATTTTATAAGTTTGAACTTGAACCTATGGTATGTATAGGCTAGATTATATTTGGTTAAGTTTGAAGTTGTGTATATATTAAGCCATGCGAAAATGGCTAATATGTTATGTGAGTATATAAAACTTTAGTCAAGTTTATATGTGTTATATGCATTGAAAATGGTTGGTGATTTTGGATGTGTGTTTGGTTTATTCAGCTATGATTTATGCATAGATAAGAATATATGTGAACTAGGTTGATATGTTTGGTTAAGGTATCACAAATAGCTTATGATTAGCTCACTTTCAGTAAGTTTGAAGTATGGTATATTTTGTCTTTATGAATGGTTATTAATTTGGCTTAGTAATGGAGTAAAATGATATTGATATATATATTTGAATGTGTATTAGTTATTTTGATTCGGTTTGTAATGGCATTGTATGTGCATACATTATGCTTGAATGGTTGGCTAATTAAGTACAGTTGATGAAGACAAATAATGAGTATGTTATATGATTGTTTTGGTTAATGCGCTTTGCTTGAGGTACGGTAATGAAATATCAAAACGTTAGGTTTAATATTGAGTTGAAAATGTACCATATTTGTGGTTAAATAATTTGGTATATACTAGATAAGTACTTTGGTATGAAAATTGATTATAATCATAATTATATGTGGTTAAATGAATATGCTTGTTTATGCATATTATATACACATGCCTATTATCTTTGTGAGAATTTTTAAAATCTAGACAAACATGCATAAGATATGAATTGGTATAGTCATGACTTTATTTATGGAATAGGTTAAAATACATATACTAATAACATCAAAGGTATGTACGGTCATATTGAAATATTGCTAATGTTATATATATATGATTGGACTTTAATTTGTATGCATATTGGTTTGATTGGTTTCATCTTAAACTTATCTTGAAATTAGTAAAATGAAATGTTTGATACTTAGCTAATGAGATTATGTAGTTATATATTTTCTATATATGAAAAGTGAGATTATAGGCTTGATTATGGTTTAATTATAAAATGTCATTAATGTAATGTATATAGGGAATCAAATAATAAAAGTGTTATATATATATATATACACATGACTTTGATGTATAAAAGTTTAATAATGTTATAAATGTATCATTATTCTATAGTGCATGAAGAGTGTTTAATAACAGTGCTGAATTGTGTTTGTACGGTAATGCCTCATAACCCTAATCTGGTAACGGATACAGGTTAGGGGTGTTACATTTGATAGGTATCAGAGCTACGATTTAGTCAATTCTAGGACTAATGTAGCTGATAGTGTGATGACTTCTGACATTTGAAAATTCTGACATTTGAAAATGTATTTTCGAATAGTAAATGGATCTTGATAGAGGCGTAGCTGATGATGTCGAGGGTATAGTGCCTGCACCCACACAAGAGACAGCGTCGGTTGATTCTTGACCGACTTTGAGTAACCAAGAGGGAGAGGCTAAACAAGCCTTTTACTAAGTGATAAATGACTAGTTTACTCAGTATATCTGGATGAATCCGACTGTACAACAACCTTCACCCCCGACTAATCCTTCTCTGGTACCTGCTATACCTCAAGTGATTGATCCGTTGAGATTACATATGCCCCCTGTTGATAAAATCAGAAAACACAGGGCTGAAGAATTCAGAGCTACTGATGATGATGATTGGAAACACAAAAATTTACACATTTTTTCATGCCCTTATTAACTTAAATTCATGCAAATTCGGTTAAATTCTTGCTGAAAAATAATTAATTTTATTAAGTAATTAAAGTGCATTCAAAATATGAACATGTTGAAATTTAGTTAATTTTATAATTATTTTTGATGAATTTTGGTTATTTTCGACAGATTTGCACAAAAGGCGAAAAATGGCTCAGCAGACACTGCCAGAAGCACAAAACTAAGAAGCAATTTGAAGTATCGAGGCGAATTAATCTCCAGACTAAGATGGTCCAATTATGTGTATTAATTCATAATATAATTAATTTTAATTTATACCCAGTTTAATTTGGGCTAAATAAATTATTATTAATTTATTATGGAAATAGTGGTCCAATTGAACCGAACAGATTGAACTGAACTGGCCAAGGATTGGGCAGCCCAAAACCGCCCATATGCTGGCCCAAATCAGCTTACTAGCTAATTAATTAAGCTTGAAAAGAAGCCCTTGAAGGCTTGTCAAAGTTGCATTCAAGCCCCTCCACAATTGGTGGCTTTATGGATTTTCCTCAAGCCATATTTAGCAAAGTTGAAGCCATCAACTTTTCCACATAGATGGCCTGCCAAGGGATGGCTCTTTGGCTGCTATTTTTAGCAAATTTTAGCTTCCACATTCAGCTATAAAAACCCCCTTGGCTGATCATTCAAAGCACACCTCGATTCATTCACATCTCTTCTCTCCTCTCCACTTTCTCCTCTCATTTTTCCATTTCAAGTCTCTTGCTCTTGTACCGATTTCTCCCCTTGGAAAAGGGTTCTCCTTCAGCCATTTTGGAGCAGCAATTGAGTGTTCATAGAAGCCTTGATCGACGAGGACAACAAAGAATGAAGAGCGGAGCAACTTTGTCAAAGCCTCAAAAAAACACCGGATTTGATTCTTGTTCCCTATCTCTTTAATTTTTGTTGTTGTTATGATGAACATATCTATAAATATTTTTGTTGTTGGAACGGTTAATTTAATCAGTATAGCTTGAATTTAATTTGTGTTGGTTTGATTGCATCTCCTCTGCTTAAATTATTAAAATTGTGTTTATGCTGTTATAAGCCTCGGTAAAATGCTTGATTAAGTAAAATCATGCCTAAGTTATTCTTGCATTACAATTGTGAGGTAGCTAATGAATTAATTATTTAAACGGATTGAAATTGTAATTAATGGACACAATTAATTAGTGCATGTTTATTATTCTAGGGTAGCTGAAGGTTAAATTAGCAATGTATTTGGCAATACACTTGCCTTGCATAACTTGCAAGATTATTGTGATTAAACTGTTTCAAGGTAAGGATACCTTGTTACCTCACATAGTCTTTTATGTGCTTATTAGATTTTATTAATCGTTTGAATTGACATAGGGATATGCAAGAGATTAGTTCAATTTAATGAGTATGTATATGCCATAACATGTGATACGTGGCATTCGTGGCATGTTTTAAATATTTATAATGAATCGTTCTTGAAACTAACTATTATCACAATGTAGGCAAGTGTACTTATCGAACAGTAGTATAGTTTTAGGAAGATTGGATTGTCGAACCCAAAGGAACTAAAAGTACTAGTAATGACTGTCTTTTTATTATCTAGCTTAAGAATAAGGGGGTTTGTTTTAACTAACTAATTATCTAAACTAAGAATGCACGAAAAATAGAATTGGGGAATTACTTGTGGAAAACCGGTTGAATTAAGACAATACCTAAGGAAGAATCCACCTAGACTTCACTTGTTATTCTGACTCCGAATCAGACGATTTATTCATTTAACTTGTTCCGTAAAGATCCCTAAGTTATGTTATTATCCCTATTCAAGACTAATAACATCTAATCCCTAGATTGAATAATTGAGACTTTTCTCTAATTAACACCCTAGGGTTGCATTAACTCGATCTATGGATCCCTTTATTAGGTTTCACCCTAATCTGGAAAAATCTTGTCACCCTATCTCTAGGCACGCAATCAACTCTGCTTAATTATGACAAATGTACTTTTAGACAAGGTCTATTCCTCCTTTGAATAAGAGCTTATCTTGAATCAATATCCTGGGATATCAAAACAAGAATTAAGAACACATAATTAAGAACAAGTTAAATATTTATCATACAATTCAGAAAATAATAACAAGATTCGTCTTAGGTTTCATTCCCCTTAAGTATTTAGGGGATTTAGTTCATAACTAAAAAGGAAAACATCTCAGAAGAATAATGAATACAAAACATAAAGAAAACCCAAAACTCCTGAAGGGAAATTGAGGGGAGATCTTCAGTCTTGATGGTGAATCCGACTCCTGAGATGGATCAATTGGCTTCCCTTGAGCAGCTCCCTACCTCCTTTTCTCCGTGTCCCCTTTTCTTCCTCTTCTAGGGTGTATTTATAGGATTTGGGATGCCTAAAAGCCCTCAAAATTAGCCTTTTCCGAATTGGACTTAACTTGGGCTCGGCAGGGACACGCTCGTGTGCCACGCCCGTGTGCGATTAGTTCAGGCCGTGCTCGAGCCTGTTAGAATGACACGGTCGTGTGTTCTACCCATGTGATGAAGTCCAGCCGTGTTGATTTTTTATTTTGGCCTATATTCTCCGTTTTTGGCCCGTTTCTTATTCCTTTCTCTCTCTTATGCTCGCCTAAGTATAAAACATGAAATTAAAGCATTAGGAGCATTGAATTCACCAATTCTAAGGAAAAATCATCCATAAAATGTGTTAAGCATGGGGTAAAAATATGTATAAATTACGATTTATCAAATACCCCTACACTTAAGTATTTTCTTGTCCTCAAGCAAAATTCTCAGCTCAAAATCAAAATAAAGTCTTCTCAACTTATAATCTCTATTGAAAATATCTCAAAATAATCCACAAGTAATCATACATTGAGAATTCAACTAAAAGAACATTAAAGCTTCAACATTCCAAGTTGAGCATTTTATCCTGAAAATATAGGTGTCTCCCCTCTAAGTAATTACCTTTGATTCAGAATATCACAGAGTTTCACATCCTTACTAAAGATTCACTCAAATCCCTCGAGGTGTTTAAGGACAATAAATGAAGCACTGAATAGTCAATAATGAAAAGTTATTACCATAGGCTTGCACGAAAATCAAATCCCCGCCACTATAAATTGAGATGATACATCAATCAAAAGGTCTTTAGAGGGTTGTAACGAGGCTTGGTTAGGGGGTGTGGTCACAAGCTAAAAGAAAAGGTTAGAATCGAGACCGAATTGAAAATTTGCTTAACTAGAAAAAGATTTAATCATCTTTTGCGTGCAATAGAGCTTCTTCTTAGAATATTTAAATTTAAATACTTAAGCTCAACAACAAAAGAGTACTACTAATGTGTATGCACAATTTTTTTTAAAAGAACAAGTTAAATAACATAGACTAACTATTAAGAACAAGACATAGCTGAGTAACTATTTCAGTTCAAACTTCGACAAAAATAGGGATGAAATTTGATTTAAGGGGATTTCAACAATTATAGGTTAAGGGTTAATATTAAGGGTACTACAAGAAATGGGTTGTTAGGCTCAAGGGGGTTCACTAAGGGTTAATTGTGAAGCTAGGCTTTTCATGGCATGAGTAGGTTAATCCTAAGTGCCTTAATCATTTTGACATATCAGATCAAATGGTGTGGTCTTGACATGCATAATCAAGCAAGTTCTAGAATAAAGTTCAATACTGACGCACTCAAAGCAATAATAAAAGTGAGCATGAAAGAATTAATAGATGCTCAAAAGGCTCAAAAATCTAACAAAAAATATGGCTTTTTGATGTTTAAAACTTGTGAATTCCAACTCAAAGTAATACCTAAACTTTGGGGAAACAACCTAAAAGTTTAAATTCTTAAAAATCAACTTATCATGCCCGATTCTCTAATGTCTTAAAGTTTAAACAATCAATGCATAAATGCCTAAGTTTTAATTCAAGATATATCAATCAGAATCATAAATCAATTAAAAGTTTTCCTAAATATGATATGAGAGTTTTTCAAGAGAACAAGGTAATCATTCAAGGATTTTTCTGATAGTAAAATGAATACCCCCCACACTTAAGATGTACATTGCCCTCAATGTACAAAGATAGATATATAGAAAAGAATATAAAAATAAGTTAGGGAGAGAAGTGAAACTTCCTGAGTGATGAATAAATTTCCTTGAACTAGTGTTTTAGAGAATAATCGGCGTGAGGGTGGAAGAGGATATTCCGGCGGTGGTAAAGGTTCATTAGTCCATAAGGCCTGTGTCAAAAGAATATTATATCTAGTGGTGGCTATGGTCGTGGTCAAGCAGGACATGGCAGTCGTGGAGAACCTTTCCTGGTGGAGTTTTGAGTTCCTATGTGATGATGAGCTTTGGAGCTGTTTATAACTGTGATAGCATTAGGAACTCTTTTAGAGAATTTATAAGGAAGAATGATTACTCGGTAGGAAATAGCCGGAATTCAAAATTATTAAATAAAAATTATAAATCCTAATAAAAATAAGATGAAAGAAAAATAAAAGGTAGTCTTAAAATAAAATAAAAGTAAAAACATAAAATAATAAATAAAAGTTTTTAAATATCTTCATCGCTAGATGGTTCGCAAGGTGAGGGTGGCGATGAGATGTGGAAGTGCTGACAGATCTGCTGCAGAGTAGCATCAATGTTGTCAAATCGTTGAAAACACTGCTACTCGAATCGAGTGAGGCACTCAGAAATGTCAGCATATGAAGCCGCCGCATGAACTAGACGAGAGGGTGGTGG